>NW_021703769.1:58650918-58706559 GCF_005190385.1 Monodon monoceros
TGTGTGTGTGTGTGTGTGTGTGTGTGTGTGTGTGTGTGTGTGTGTGTTGGTTGGTGTTGTCAAGGACTGGATGAGAATAGGGATATGGGGGTGACCTTCAAGTTATTTTTCGATGTAGTAAACCTGTTGCCACCATATGAGCTCAGACGTGCCTGTCAGTTGAACAGCATCCCCTCGAGGGCTCTGTCCTTGGTACAGGCAGGGTTTTCTTTGACTACAGGCGGCTCCTTCCAGCCGCCATCCTGTCCATTGGGAGCTGCTCATACCTTCCTTGGCAACTGAGGAAATGGACGCTAACGTGGCGCCACACGTTCCCTGACGAGCAAAACACCTTCCCTGCAGGGAGGGCCGCATTGGAAAGTGGAGAACAGCGTTCCATCCCCCCTCCCTCACCCACCCAGCCCATGCAGCCCCCAGAGTGTGGGGCGGAGGTGGGAGCCTCTGAAGTGACATCCCCCTACCCGCCCCGCCCAGGTCTCTTCTTTGGATGAAGCCTTTTTTCAAAACAGCAAGTTGTTTTTGAAAGGCCTGTTCATTTCTGGCTAAATTTACAAAGCAACTTGTGTCGATATTACTCTGTTGGTACCAAAATCACATGTCAGTTCCTTCCCCGGAGTAAACTGCTTACAGAGGGGGCGTCTGCAGAGTCGCTGCCACTCTCCCAGCCTCCTTTTGCCGGTGCAGTGATTTGAGGTTCGGTGTTGTGAAGTGAGTAGCTCCCCACTTTGGGAATCAGACAGACCAGGCTTCGAACCTGACTAGCAGGGTGGCTTGGGCCAGTTCCTTCGGCTCTGCGGGTCTCATTTTCCTCATCTTAAAGAGGGAGGTTGATGTGAAAGGTTGAGGTGAGGCAGCTCATGTAAAGGGCTTGGCACATGTGGGCAGATGGCAGCTGTCCCCCCTTGCCCATCATTTCTGAGTGTCCTCTCCCATGTGTGCAGCCCCACGGAAGAGCTTCCCAGGAGGCTCTCCCAGGAAGGCATTTCCAAGTGTGGCTGAGGTCACAGAATCCTAATACCAAAGACCTTCTGACCTCACCTGCTGACTCCCATGGAAATTGTGTCGATGCCACTTTTGCATGTCACAAATATTTATCGAGAGCCTTCGTCAAGCACTGGGGTGTCTGTGTGTGTGTGTGTGTGTGTGTGTGTGTGCGAGCGCGCGTGCGCACGCGCGCGCGCTTGCGCACACAAAACAGACTTGGTCTTGCCTTTATGGAGTTTATATTCTAGCAAATCAAATAGAGTGCAAACAAGTCATCAACAAGTAAGTTAATCTATTTCTATGTAACATTTACTCTCAAACTTAGTAGTTTAAAAGAACATGTTACTTATTGTTGACTTGTGGCTAAATTTGCTATCCAGCACATGTATGTACCAGTCCGTCAGTACCAGATCACGGGCCCCTTCCCTTTTGGGCCTCAGGTCCTGATGCTCAGGACAGCTGACGTAGCTTGAGCATCCCATCGTAGGGAGCGGTGACGAGCAGCTGTGAGGGTGACGGCAGGAGGGAAGTCAGCCTTTGTAACCTCATCTTAGCAGTAGCATCTCAATGCTGTTCCGTCTTCTGTTCTTTGAGAAGCAAGTCACTGGGTCCAGCCACCCTCACGGGAAGGGGATTCCGTGCAGGCGTGAGGTGAACAGAACCCATGCTGAGAAGAGCCACTGCACACAGCGTGGCCTCTCTGCAGAGGCGACCTTTGAACTGAGTCCCGAGTGATGAGAAAGAGAGAAAGGAAGAGTAGAAAGCAGAAGAAACAGCAGATGGAGTCTCTGGAATGGGGAAGGGCTCCTTGGAGAGCTGGGAGACCACTGTGTTGGGCCATAGCGAGTTAACAAAAAAAAAAAGTGTGGAATTGTGCTGGGAAGGTTGGCAGGGACCAGCCTTTGCTCAGGATCCCATGGTGGCAGAGAGCTCACCTCCTGTCCCGCTGAGGGTTAACAGTCATTGTTGGGAATTTTCTGTTGAGCTGGAACTGTCCTCTCGCACTGGCTACAGGGCCCCCGGGCCTGGTTTTCTGCACTTGGAGTCATGAAACTTACTGAACACATGGGCCTCCAGTGTGCCACGTGCTGGGCTGAGCATCACAGGGTTTGTGCTCTGGGGACGCAGCAGCATTCCTGACCTCAGGGAGCTCACAGGGCTGAAGAGAAGGGCACAGCACAGAATGGAGGGTCCGTGACACACGGCAGACTGATGGCATCCAGCTGGGCGAGGTACATGGACGTTTCTGGAGGAGAGAACGTGGAAGGATCTGGCACATGGGGCTGCCTGGTGAGAGGAACAGAACATGTGACCTCAGAGGAGCCGGGCACTGGCCGCTGTGAAGAGGGCGATGGAGGTGGTCCAGGTGGGGGTCCTGGGATGACCGGGGGGAGATTTCTCAGCGGTGGGGAGTGGCTCAGAGATGATGTCATATGTGGAAATTCACTGTTGCCTCTGTTGCAAAGGCCCCAGGGCATTCTCTAACTTCAGAACTAGGCTTCCTCCCTGCGGTGGACGTTCCGGAGGCCTGGAGCCAGGGTGTCCAGGGATGTGCGTCATCTGTGTGTTTTCTTCCACCTCTCTTCCTCACTCCCCTCCATTGCACGTTTGCTGTGTTCGCGGCACTGTCCCTGGAGCTTTATGTACACGGTGTATTGGATTGATTCTTCGCACCCACTCCTCCAATGAGGTAGGCACCGTCACCCTGTTTTAGTGTGGGAGCTGAGGCCCCCCTCTCATGGGGGGATGATGGAGGCTGTCCTCCCTGAGGCCCCCTTGCCTCTGAAGCCTGTCCCTATCCAGCGCCCACACGCTTTCTTGTCTCTTCCATTTCAAACCTCTTGGGTCAGAACACCATTGGTGTTTGTTTAAAAATCCCTCAAAGAAATTTCCAGAACCCCCTAGGGCAGGAGTTGAGAGGCGTCTTGTATTTATGTGGAAGAACATCCTTCAAGCAGATGGGAGTGGGGGTAGGCGTTGCCGTCCCTTCTTCTCGGTGTCAGAGCCCCTGGGCTGCCTGCAGGGATCGACAGGCCATTCATCGGTGGGCTTTGAGGACAGATCGCTATGTTTTGACCCAGAGACAGAGCAGTGAGCCCAAGTGCAGCCCTTGCCTGGACGGCAACACCTCCAGTCAGGGGGCGGGAGATGCCGATGTGCAAAAAGCAAGTTAAAGTCGTTTGCTAAGTACTGTGCTCGGGAAGGGAGAGGCGGCCACCTTCTGCTTTCCTGCTGGTGATTCGATGACCTGAGCTGGGCTGACAAGGTTGTGCAAGCAGGACCTGGGAGTCCCAGCACATGGCCTGGGCCTGTGGCAGCCTGGTCAACAAGACAGGCCCTGCTCGCCTGCAGGGAAGCACCACCAGGCCTTGACCCTGGCCTGAGGCTTGTGGTCCCCACCTTGCCGGATCCTCCCGCGTCACCTTTCTCTTCTTTCCACAAGCAGAGGAGAGCCGCTGAGTGAGGCGTCTTAGTCCGTTCAGGGTGCAGGAACACACTGCCACAGACGGGGCACCTTACAAGCAACAGGCATTGATTTCTCACAGCTTGGGGGCTGGAAGTCCTAGATCAGGGCACCAGCACGTCCGGTTCTTGGGAAAGCGTCAGCTTCCTGGTTTGCAGATGAGCATCTTCTTGTGTCCTCACGTGGTGGAGATCAAGCTTTCTTGTCTCTTCTTAAAGGGCACTGCTGTGGTGTGAATGTTCGTGGTCCCCCTGCCCCAATCCATACGATGAAAACCTAACGCCCAAGGTGATGGTACTAGGAGGTGGGGCTCATGGGAGGTGCTGAGGTCACGAGGACAGAGCCCTCAGGAGTGAGCTTATGGAAGAGGCCTGGAGAGAGCCACCTTGCTCCTTCTACTACGTGAGGACACAGTGAGGAGTCGGCCGTCTGCACCCTAGGAGATGGCATTCACCCCACAAAGCTGGCACCCCAATCTTGGACTTCAGCCTCCAGAACTATAAGAAATAAGTGTCTGTTCATCCTCTGCCCAGTCTGTGGCGTTTTGTTATAGCAGCCCGAACGGGCTACGACTGGCACTAACCCCATTCACGAGGGCTCCACCCTCATGACCTAATCACCTCCCAGAGGTCTCGTCTCCTCACACCGTCACATTGGGGGTTAGACTTTGACACATGAATTGTGGTCGGGGGACACAAATGTTCATTCTATAGCACTAACTTCATCGCAGGCAGAGGTCATTCACTGTGGATATAAGCCCTGGAGTTCTAACGTGATTGAATGTTTTTTAACATTTAAAAACACTCGTGGGTAATTTCTGTTCCTCTCTGCCCATATGCTACACACACTTATTGCACGCTTACTGTGTGTCAGGCACTGTTCCAGGCCCTGGGGGACAGCAGTACACACATGCCCAGAGATCGCTGCCTTCCTTTGCTTCTCCCTTGTGAGGATCAAGTGAGTTTGAAGAAATAGTAGTCAGATGGGAGTGAGGGCCGCATAAAAATCAGAACAAGCGCAGGGAGTGATGGGGCTGGGAGGACTAGTTAATACAGGGTGGACTTGGAAAGCCATGCTGGCCAGGTAGTCTTGGAGTAAAGGCCCAAAGGTGGAGGAGGAGTGAATGTACCTGGTGGTTAGTTACCTGGGAGAGGGAAGTCCTCTGCAAAGGCAACAGCAGGTGCAAAGGCCCTGGTGTTTCAGAAACAGACATGAGGCTGGTGAAGAAGGGAGGGGCTGTAGGAGCCGAGGTCAGAGATGTACGGGCTGGATGGACCGGCTTTGACCTGAGTGACATGGGGAGACACTGGTGAGTTTCTCTTTTTTTTTTTTTTTTTTTTTTTTGGCTGCATTGGGTCTTTGTTGTGGCATGCGGGATCCTCGTTGAGGCTTTCAGGATCTTCCGTTGTAGCATGACAGCTTCTCTCTAGTTGTGGCATGCGGGTTTTTCCCCTCTCTAGTTGTGGCACGTGGGCTCCAGAGCACTTGGGCTCTGTAGTTTGCGGCACGTAGGCTCTCTAGTTGAGGCGCACAAGCTCAGTAGTTGTGACACGTGGGCTTAGTTGCCCTGCGGCATCTTAGTTCCCAGACCAGTGATCGAACCCATGTCCCCTGCATGGGAAGGCAGATTCTTTACCACTGGACCACCAGGGAAGTCCCCACTGGTGAGTTTTTGAGCAGAGCGACAGTGGCCAGTCTGTTGAAAGCAGATGGATGGTAGCCAGGGGCCTCTTGCCGGGGTCCAGGTGAGACGGCCTGGTGGCTGGGCCCGGTGTGCTGACAGAGGAAGTAGTGAGAGGTGGCTGGATTCTAGATCTGCTTTGAAAGGAAAGCCATCAGAACTTGCTGTGGACTGCATGTGGGCTATGAGAGAAAGAAGAGTCCGTGGTGGCTCCAAAGTTTCTGGCCTGAGCAGACGGAAGGAAGCTGGGAATTGTCAAGTGGGAGGAGGCTTGAGGGGGGAAATCAAGAGTTGGCTTTTCAGGCCATTTCCTTTGAAGTATGGGATGCCGATTACGTATGCAAGTGAAGGGAATTCCCTTCACTTGGTCCAGTGCTAAGCGGTCCAGTGCTTAGGACCCTGTGCTTCAACTGCAGGGGCCACAGGTTTGATCCCTGGTCGAGGAACTAAGATTCCGCAAGCTGCACGGCCAGAAAAATAAAAGATAAAATGGTTAAAATGGTAAATTAAACAAATATTCCAAGTGGGGCTGCTGAATGAGCAGTTGAATGTATGAGTCTGGGGGTCCCAGTGGGAGATGTGTATTTAGCGGTCATCAGGGTGCACGTGCTATCTGAAACCGTGGGACTGGCTGAGGTCATCTAAGGAGGTTTTTAAAAATCTCGCTTTGAAGAAGAAAGCTTGTGACCATTTCCCAGATGGTCACATCCAGATGCTTAGTTGGAGATGAGAAGGATTGTCCTACTGTGCAGTGAGGGTGGTCTGCCCCGCAGTGCAAGGGCGACAGCCTTCTGGAAGAACCTGTGAACTGGCAGTCCTGACCCAGCAGCTGCCACTCATCCCAGGTCTGGACAATCCAGCTCAGGTTCTAGGAATACAAGCACCAAGGAAGCAGACATCTTGCCACGAAACTGGTGCAAAGTCAAAGTTTCCGTGGCTGAGTCACCGTGGCGTGACACCTCCAGGGCCCTTCCTCGGCTGCTTCAACCTGATGTGCTGCATCCTTGAGCCAAACTCGTGTTCTCTCTGCAGCAGCTTCCAGAGGAGCCCCTGAGGCCTCTGCAGGTGGAGCGTATTCAGTGTGTGGTGCAATTGGGTGTATGATGCATTTTCTTTCTTGGCATAAATAGATTTCTACCTGAATGTCTCATCGGTGTTTAGGGGGCTGAGTCATTATGAAAGTGGGAGGCCAATCAATTTTTTAGGCCAGGCATGGCCTGTTTAGCTCGCCGAAGGCAAGACCTTTGTTTCTTTGGCAAGGAACGTGTTGGAGAGCAGTCCACTTCCTTCACCATATGGAGGTGCTCCAAGTTCATCCTCCAGTACCCGCCCACACTGCACACTTGTACTTCAGCAGCACTGTCCTTCTGTCCAGCTGTCTGTGTCCACAGTTCACTGCTCAGCATGACTGTGTCCACCCTGGAGAAGCAAGGTGGTCGTTACCTGAAGGGGGCTCCTCTCAGCTTTAAGCCAGTGCTGTTTGGTATGAGAAAGAGACCATCCAGGGAGAGAAACATTTTTCGATGCTCATAAAATGTAATGTTTTTCATTTGCTGTCTTTCTTTCGAAACGTGGGCATAATTTATCGAGCCGTGTTTAAAATATTCAGGAGGGCTCTATGTATTCCTTCCGAAGGAATATGATTAAAAATGCACCGGCCTCCCCTGATTCCTGGAAGACATTAGAATGTGACAAAGAGCCACATAATTTCAGGATTTACATCTTTATATGAAATCCTGTGCTTTCCAGCACCCTGCACAATAAACTTAAAAACGGCACTTCAGGGTGATATATTTTCTGGAGAAACCTCTGAATTGGGGAGCGACTGGTAGATCTGTGATATTATGTAACTTCCTAGGTGTGGCATCCAGTTCTCAAGAATGAGAAGAAGCTGTCCCAGGGTGAGCCCCTCCTGTGTGCCAGCCTGGGGCTCTGTGGTCAGCTCTTGTCCCATCTGGGTCTCCCACCAGCCCTGCCCGCTCAGCACGATGGGTCCCCACTTTATAGCACAGGAGGCTGGGGGGCACAGGAGTGCTGCGGCTCGGACGCGGCTGGGCCTGGGTGTGACCTGGTTCTCCTGCCTCCTGCTGGCTAACCTCCTCCCGCCCCGCAAGCCTCCCCTTGTGTACAGTCTCCTGGACCCCTCCCCCGGCCCCCGGGACCCCACTGTGTTCTGGCTGGGACACTGGCTGTGCTGTGTGGGGACTGTCAGTGTCTGAATCCCTCAGGGGCAGGGAGCTCCCCGAGGTCACCACTGATGCCAGAACCTGGAAAGAAGGTGGCATATCCACCAGCTCCACTATTGGTGAGGGTGAGCTCCCAGTGAGAACCCAGGACAGCGCCTGGCACACCAGCGAATGACTGCATAGGCGAACGAAATCATTCCAGCAGTGGCTGCAGACAGGAGGAACTTTATAAATGAACCACCCCAGGGCCAAGAGATGGTCCCTCGTGGTGGTGGTGAGCGTGGGCTCCAAGTTCAGAGCCCAAGGCCTCAGCTCGGTAGTCTTGATGAGGACTGAACCTCCGTGCACCTCCGTCTCCTCGTCGGGGTAGGGCAGTGTCGCTGCTAGAATGGAGAAACCACCAAGGCAGGGATTTTTCTCTCTCATTTGCCACTATGTCTGTAGTACTTGATAGATGTACAGGGCTTGGTAGATGCAAATAGAAATTTGTTGAATGAATGAATCTCTGAGAATTTTCGGATACTGAAGATGAATTTCTAAAGAAGAGATAGTGCCGTGGCCGGGCCTCAAAAGGTTGTCTGTGGATGAGCTCACAAAGGGACGATGCTGGGAGCTGGGGCCGGCCCAGGGTGTGCGCTCAGCAGATGTTTGCTCTTGATGGTGATGGCCTCTCCCCTTCCACCTCCCCACCTCACCACCAGCAGGCTGGAGAAAGCTTTCTGTGCTGGGGAGGCAGATGAGGCCAGCACGGAGCTGCCTTCCGAGCCCAGGATCCCTGGGAATCGATAGCTGTCCTCTGTGAACAAGCCTATAACAGCAGTTGACAGTTGAAAGGAGAGGGCAGCAAAGCCATTTTTTAAGACTTAAAAAAAAAAAAAAAAAAATTGATTGATTGATTGATCGCTGCGTTGGGTCTTCGTTGCTGCATGCGGGCTTTCTCTAGTTACGGAGAGCCAGGGCTACTCTTTGTTGCGGTGCACGGGCTTCTCGTTGCGGTGCGCGGGCTTCTCATTGCGGTGGCTTCTCTTGTTGCGGAACATGGGCTCTAGGCGCACGGGCTTCAGTAGTTGTGGCTTGCGGGCTCAGTAGTTGTGGCTTGCGGGCTCTAGAGCGCAGGCTCAGTAGTTGTGGTGCACGGGCTTAGTTGCTCCGCGGCATGTGGGATCTTCTTGGACCAGGGCTTGAACCCGTGTTCCCTGCATCGGCAGGCTGATTCTTAACCACTGCGCCACCAGGGACACCTAGCAAAGCCTTTTAAAGTAATTCTTGGGCTTCCCTGGTGGCGCAGTGGTTGAGAGTCCGCCTGCCGATGCAGGGGACACGGGTTCGTGTCCCGGTCCAGGAAGATCCCATATGCCGCAGAGCGGCTAGGCCCATGAGCCATGGCCGCTGAGCCTGCGCGTCCAGAGCCTGTGCTCCGCAACGGGAGAGGCCCGCGTACCGCAAAAAAAAAAGAAAGAAAGAAAGAAAGAAGAAAGTAATTCTTGACCCATTTTCACAAGCCCGGCTGAGCACAGTGTTTTGTGCTTGTAATGGGTTATAATTACAACCATTGTTTGATGGCAGGTAAATGACATTATCTGCTGTGTTAACAGAAAGGAGCCTTCACCGTCTTCTCCTCTGTTGCCCCCCACCCTTCATTGATCCAGCAGAAATAAGCTCTGGAAGTGTCTGGTGGTGTCCGTGGCTTTGGCCGCCGTCCCTAGGAAGACATGTGGAGTCGGGTGAGGTCTCGCGTTCCATGACAGGCCTGGGAGGTGGCACTGTGTGCTGGGGTGCGTGGAGGCTGGCCACGCAGGGCCACACCTCCTCCTGTGGGCGCCTTGTGTAAGAAAAGGAGCGTGGTTCTGGCGTCACCTAACGCCCTCATCTCTGTGTGACCATGGGTGAATGTTCTAGCTGCTTTGGGCCTCAGTTTCCTCCCCTGTAAGATGGGAGAAGCAGGGCACCTAGCGAAGTGTCTAAGGTCTCTGTGTGTCATTGTGCAGGTTGTACACTGCGCGAGGGCATGTGGCTGTCAGGACCAGTGGGAGCTGTGTCAGCCCATGCGCCACTCACTGAGCCCCTGCGGGGCTGTGGCCGCTCAGAGACACACCTTTTCTTACAAAAGAGCCTTTTTCTGTGGCCCTGAAAGTGCTTGACATGTAGTAAGTGCTCAGAAAAACAGTAACTGCTCTTACACTCTTGAGGAATCATTTATGGAGAACATGGATAAATGTGTCAAAGGATCTGGGGAGTAAGGTAAACTGAGATATGAATTCATCTTTGAAGGGTGGATAGCATTCTAGGAGATGTGCACAGAGGGAAGTGTAGGGGCAGGATGAAATCTCATATGATCAGTGTCGGCTTTTCCCTTGAAATATTTCTTTCTCTCCCCTTCCCACCTCTTCCCTCCCTTCCCCACCTTGCCCCTCCTCCCATCGCTTGTACGCCATGTCAGGGAAATTCGTGGAAAGCCATTGAAAGATATTTTTAAACTTTGGATTATGGAGAAATTTAATGTAAGCAGAATAGTGTATCGTACCCCCCGTACCCATCGCACAGTCTCATCTGGCTCCAGCTGCCAAGGCCAATCCTACTCCATGCCTAACCTTCCATTGCCTTCACCTCCGTATTCTTTTGAAGCAAATTGCAGACCTCTTGTCATTTCTTCATCAACATCAGTGAAATGTTTTAAGCAGAGAAGGGATGTGATCGGGTTTGGGTCACAGGGAGGCCATTTGAGCGCCACCTTGGGTGTGGGGCGGAGGACAAGAGGGCAGCGGGGTGGCAGCTGGAGACTGTTGTGTTTGTCCAGGTGGGAGATGGGGGGCTTCTCAACCAAGGCTTGGGTGACAGAGATGGAAGAGTGAGGACAGATCTGAAGGTGGTTAAGGCTGTAGATTCTGTGGGACCAGTGACACCGGGTGTTTTTCTTGGGGCCGGTTTAATGGCATAATAATGGCCAACAGTTATGGAGCGCTCAGTGCCTGTGGGCTCCTAGCTGAGCACCTCTTGCGTGTGTATCACCTTGCTGAGATCTCACAAAAACCCTGTGAAATCTGCACTGTTAACCTCATTTTATGAATGAGAAACTGAGACCCAGGTTGGTGAAAGCTTCTTCCCGGAAGTCAAGCTAGAAGGGGGGGAATCCCAGGTCGCTGGGTTCTGGAGTTGGTGCCTTGAACACCAGGCTGTGTGACCCCTCTGGTAATGCCACCAGGATGGGTGACCAGGTTTTGTTTTTCAGCCGTGCTGCGCGGCACGCTGGATCTTAGTTCCCTGACCAGGGATCAAACCCGTGCCCCCCGCAGTGGAAGCACGGGTTCTTAACCACTGGACCGCCAGGGAAGTCCCAGGATGGGTGACGGCTGATGGAACCTGTTTAAAAACCTCCACAGATGCATGATGCCTCTTGTGTTATTCTTCTGATAGGAGCGTGTCTTTCAGCAGAGCTGGGGCTCAGGGTTTTGTTTTTGCTTTTCTTCCCCTGTCCTTGCTCATTTGTCTCAAACGACCACCAGGAAGGTGTTGGCTGCTCTTTTATTATTGCCATTTCTGTATATTCTGCCTGTGCTCTTTAAGGGCCATTAGTGGAAAGCAGGAGAGAAAAGGTGTTATCTGGGTGGGTGGCAGCTGCTGCCGTGTGTGACCTTTCTCAACAGCTTGCCCGGTGTATTCTCTGAATGGTCGGGTGTCGGGAGAAATGAGGGCAAATGTCTGGGACAGGGACCCGGCAGCTCTGTGGCTGGGCTTTAACAGTTACATAACATCTGTTTCTCAGAGGCGTCCTGTAATTAAGTAGTTCTGGGTGTTTCCTCCTCCCCCATTAAACCATAATACCAGCCAAATGTTTTTAAGCATCCCTTCTCTCAAGCCCGGCGTTCTGAGCACAGAACGGCTCGTTACAGAGGAGATGAAGGAAGCCTCTCTTCCACAGGAACTTATCCCTCGGCCTCCTTGCAGGCTTCTGCTTATCTCAGTGGCGCTGCGGATGGAGCCCAAGTGGGGCTGTCTCAGTGGACTTGAGGATGAAGCTGCTCCCTGGGCTCCTGGTGAACCTGTCACTTGGCAGCTTGACAGTGATCCAGGAGGATCAGTCCTGAGATCCCAGAGCTCTGCCTCGTCAGGGCAAGCCTGCACGCCTTCCCGGGGTCAGCCCCACACAGCACAATCAGAGCGCAAGGTGGGCTGGAAGGCACAAGGAAACAAGAGACTCGGGAGATGCAGGGCCCCGAGCCCCGCAGTCACACCGGCCCCCTCTTGCAGACTGGTTTTGGGCAATGCTTTACCTTGCTGAGGCTTGCTTTCCTTATCTGTAAAATGGGCATAAAGCTCGACCTCCCAGGCCGTGGTGCCTGCTCCTGTAAAGCACCTGGAACACTGCCGGACCTGAGGAGGCGCTCCGTTACGATGAATTAAGGATCACTCACTGTGGCAGGCACTGGGCGCTCCCCAAACTCTGTCATCCCTTTGTTCCTCATGACAAATCTGGACAATAGGGAACAGTACCCCCATTTTATAAAGAAGGTACCAAGAGTCAGAGGTGTGAAGTAATTTACTCCAGGTCACACGGCAGTGAATAGACAGGACCTGGGTTTGACCTTCACGCCCCTCGTTTTTCTACACCTGATTCGAGGCCCTGCTTAGAGGGCTCGTTGATACCAAACATCTCCAAGTATTCCTGACAGTGCCCTGGAATGTCTTCCTGTTGGAATTTTCGTTTACACACTTGTTTGCACAATGCCTTCATATGAAGCAATGACCACTTTGAAGAAGGCCCATCTTGGCTGCCGGCCAAGTTTCTGGGTTTCTCCTGGACCCTGAGTTTCACAGTAGCTCCTGCCTTTGCTAAGGTTCTTGTTTACTCTGGGCGCTCCTTCCCTTGCTGTCAGGGTCCCCCCGAGGGGGCTGGTTGCAGACTGGTCTGTGATAAGCCAGACTGGGCCTCGGGAGCAGCCAGAGACGGTGCATTTTCCCGGAGTGTGTGCGTGTGTGCGCGTGCTTGTGTGTGATGGTGCCCCTTATCTGGGTAATGCTCTTTGTACTTGATCCCAGGTTTATCACCTCCTCCAGGTCCTCTGGTATCTTGAGATGCCAGCTCAGCATCCTGGTCATGGTATATGCAGAGGAGCAGGGTGGAAAGTCCAAAACATGGACTCAGAAATTTGAACACCAGTTCTGCTGCTTGCTTCCTGTGTGGCCTCGGGCGAGGTGTCTACCTTCTTTGTGCCTCTGTTTTGGTTTGCTGCTCAGTTCCTGAGCCTCTCCTTCCTCCTCTGGGAGATGGGCATGATCAGGCAGCTGTGGGCAAGGCCCACCATCAGTCTCAAAGAGAGCGATGGCAGCTGTAATTTTTTTTTTGAAGACATCTGTGACCTCGGCTAGGTCTGGACATGTGTTGTTTCAGCTAACGTTCCTGATTTTCTTAGTCTTCAAGCCTAAATTGACTCTGTACAAGGAAACAGGGTATATACATCTAAAAGACCAACAGATGTTGATAACATTGGTTCTTATTTTTTTTTTCAATTCTCTTCACAAATTTTATCCAAAAATGGTCGTATTTTGGCTTTTTTCATTGTTATTATTAGTCATTGTTTCTAATGATTATTAATGCAAAACGTTGTTTCAAGTATAGCATCTGTGTTGTCGATAGGTGCTTCTCAAACTTTCTGTGCTGAAGAGCCAGTTTTTTTGGTTTTGGTTTTGTTTGTTTGTTTTTTGTTTTGCGGTACGCGGGCCTCTCACTGCTGTGGCCTCTCCTGTTGCAGAGCACAGGCTCCGGACGCGCAGGCCCAGCGGCCATGGCTCACAGGCCCAGCCACTCCGCGGCATGTGGGATCCTCCCGGACCGGGGCACGAAGCCATGTCCCCTGCATCGGCAGGTGGACTGCCAACCACTGCGCCACCAGGGAAGCCCTGGTTTTGTTTGTTTTTAAGTATTTCCAATTCATTGCAAACTGGTACTTGTGTAAAATACAAAAACAAAAAAGAACCAACTAGAAAAATTCCGGAATTCCTGGATTTCATACCAATATGAAATTGCTTCAGATGTTTCGAAATGCTTATTGTGAATTTCTGTGCTTGCCTCAGGTGGGTAGCAGACAGCTCACATCCCTGCCCCAGTTCACGGCCCCCTCGGTTGCAGACTTAACTCTGCCATCACAGGAGTAACAGCGCTGCGCGTGGTGGTTGCTGCCGTCTGGTGTTGGCCGGCAGGCTTGATGCGGTTTTCCTCTGGCTGTGCCTTTGTTCACCTCCTTGAGAATCTGGAAGTTGAGAGCTGACAAGTAGAGGAGCTTCCGTGACATCCCAGTTTTACAAATGATGAACTGAAAAACCTAGGTTTCTAAAACTAGGGAGTGGCCCCACTGCAATTCACACCTGAGTGTGTGACATCCTTCCCCTTTGTCTTTGACAGTGGTTCCCAAGTCTGATTGATCATCACAGTCCCTGGGGTCTTTAAAAAGTATTGCTCTGGGACTTCCCTGGTGGCGCAGTGGTTGAGAGTCCGCCTGCCGATGCAGGGGACACGGGTTCATGCCCCGGTCCGGGAGGATCCCACATGCCACGGAGCGGCTGGGCCCGTGAGCCATGGCCGCTGAGCCTGCGCGTCCGGAGCCTGTGCTCCGCAACGGGAGAGGCCGCAACAGTGAGAGGTTCGCGTACAGCTAAAAAAAAGTATTGATCTGGACTCCCGCACATTGAATCAGCATTTCTGGGAGTGAAGCCCAGAAATCTGCATTTCTCAGAAGCCCTCCAAGCAGCTAATGATCAGCTTGCTTTGAGAGCCGCTGGTCCACACTGTGCTGCTTCCCTCTGCTCTGCAGGACTGACTCATCTCCTTAACCCCTGAAGGGCTCCTGTGCCCCAGGGTGGAGGGCAGGGAACACAGACAGTGGCTCTGACTCTGATGCCTTCGGCTCACAGCCCGACCTCTCTGAGCCTCGAGGCCCCATCCCTAGGAGGCCCTGCCCACCTTACAGGAGGGTGGCGAGGGTCACATGAGCTGATGGATATAATAGTTGGTGTTCAAAAGTATGTTAAGGCAAGTGGGCACTGGGGCTAGGGCTTTGTCTTTACCCAGGCGGGTGCAGTGTCTTCACCGCAGAGGGAGGTTCTAGATCCCTGCCCACGGCCAGTGTCACTGGGACCCACAAACAGTTTGTGTGTTTTATAAAACTGAGGTAGATTCTGAGGCATCAAGTGAACATTCTCAGAGAGTTTGAGTATGTGACCAAAAGAGTCTCAGTTGCTGTTAAAATTTGGGGGTGTCTTGGTCTAATAAATCAGGAAGTGTCTAATTTGGTATGGTAGCCAAAGGAGGGGTGAAGCAAAACTTACTTGAATGTGATTAGATAGAACATTCTGATATAAAAGGAAGTGCCAGAGGCTTTTTTTTTTTAATTTATAATCTTTTCATGATTTGGCAGGTAATTATGATAATTCCTGGGATTTTCACAGACTTAAAAGCTTTTTCACAGACACTTTATTTTTGGAGATCATCTTCCCTGATGCTTCAGCTGGAAGGGATTGCTCAGTCTCTTGAAGCTCCAAAGGCATCATCTTAAAATCCCCAACTCAAATGTCACCTTGATGACGCCTTTCCCCGTCAATGATGACCCTTTATGCCAGGGATACTAAATAGGTGTCATCGTGTAGGCCAACACACTGATCAGTTGGTTAGGGCTGACTGGGTATCTTCTTGAGGAAGGTAGCGGTGATTGACTAGTGATGTCTGCCAAGTGGCAGGCAGTGGGAGAGAGCAGTGGAACCTGATAGATTGCACCAGTTCCCTGTGGTTGGGCATTTAGGTGGGTTCCAGCCATTTAGAGCTAAACTTCTGCTTGAGCACATGTGCAAATAGAGGCACAGGCTACTCCACAGCAGGGGTTTGCTAAGCCACAGGTAAGTGATTTCAGAAGTTTGACAGATGTTGCCAAACAGCCTAGTGACTTAAACTTCTTTAGTCTTTCTGCCGTTTTCTCTCCAGCGTAAACAACAAAACCCAAATGTTGACTGACAAGCATTCACACCTTATTAGCTCATGAGCTGTGCACCTGCCAGATATAACTTGGGAACCGTACCTGCTGCCATCCACGTGTTCCCTTGGGCCTTTCAGAGAATCGGGGCTCAGTTCCCAGTGCTTTGGCCCATGTTGGGCTCTGTTGGAAGCTACATCAGCTGTGGTCAGTGTATCTCCACCTGGCATTTCCCTCTGACTTTGTCACCGTCATTAGTGTTGTCAAATGGCACCTCCTTAACCGCCTTCAGATTAGTTTTCGAGGAAATACAACTGCTGAGAGTAGTAAGAAACACGACAGACTTCTAAAGTGGCCCTGAGTGTTGATGGTGCCAGAACACAGTGAGTGCCCGGCTGTGATTTAGGGCATGGATCGGCCACAGGAGGCTGCCTGGCACGTGTCAAGGCCGATTCGAGAAGTGACTCCTGAGTCTTGTCTCTGGGCGAGGCCTTTCCCGATCCCCCATCTTCCAAGTCCTCCTCTCTCTCTGAGCTCTAGTCCAGTTTGTCTGACCTCTAGGATGTGAACCCCATGACTTTCCTGCACCCCAGCACCGAGAACAGTGCCTGGCTGACGGTTAGCAATTCTCTTGGTGACATTCCTGCTTTGGAGCCGGTGAGCCGTCTGAGCCACTTGTTATGGAACATGTGGCCCTTTTCCATGTGGCTTCCGGAGACCTGCCTCTCCTCCTCCTCCTCTTTCATGTCCCTTTCACGTGATCACCCACCGTGTAAAATGAGCTTTCATTCACTGAGCATTTACCATGTGCAGACATGGTGCCAAGCCTGCTAAGGGCGGCAGCTCATTTCATCCACACGGCGGCCCCGTGAAGTGAGCACTTTTGTTTGTTTTTTGTTTTGTTTTGTTTTTAACATCTTTATTGGAGTATAATTGTTTACAATGTTGTGTTAGTTTCTGCTGTATAACAAAGTGAATCAGTTATACATATACATATGTTCCCATATCTCTTCCCTCTTGCGTCTCCCTCCCTCCCACCCTATCCCACCCCTCTAGGTGGTCACAAAGCACCCAGCTGATCTCCCTGTGCTATGCGGCCGCTTCCCACTAGCTCTCTATTTTACATTTGGTAGTGTATATAAGTCCATGCCACTCTCTCACTTCATCCCAGCTTCCCCCTCCCACCCCATGTCCTCAAGTCCATTCTCTATGTCTGTGTCTTTATTCCTATCCTGCCCCTAGGTTCATCAGAACCATTTTTTTTTTTTTTAGATTCCATATATATGTGTTAACATACGGTATTTGTTTTTCTCTTTCTGACTTACTTCACTCTGTATGACAGACTCTAGGTCCGTCCACCTCACTGCAAATAACTCAATTTTGTTTCTTTTTATGGCTGAGTAATATTCCATTGTGTATACATGCCACATCTTCTTTATCCATTCATCTGTCGATGGACACTTAGGTTGCTGCCATGGCCTGGTGAGTGTGGTTTTTAATCCCCATTTTGTAGGTGACAGGCCTCAGGCTCACAGAGGTTAAGTGACTCGTACAGGAGCACACTGTTAAGTAATCCAGCCAAGACCAGTCTTGCACTGGAGTCTGAGCCCTTAACTGTCTCTCTCAGCTACCTCCCTGCCAACCTCTGGGCCTTTGCACCTGCTGTTTTCTCTGCTGGTTGTGTCCTTCTCCTCTTTGTCCACAGGATGACCTCCTAGAGCTCAGCATGTTTATGGAACGTAGGAGACCCGTGGGGCTGAATGACATTATGGAGAGTTGTTGGGAGGAGAGGGGCAGGAGATGGTGTTAGGGAAAGAGGCCCGGGCCGGACCCGGAAGGAGGGTGGATTTTTATCCTTAGGGCAGTTAGAAGCATTGAACGTTTTTAAACAGCAGGTGACAACATCAGCTGTTGCTTTGGGAAGATCACTCTTGCTGCTTGGGGGAGAAAGGATTGGAGGGCCCCTGTCTCTCTCTCTCTCTTATTCCCTGCTGCTATTGAGAATAACGAAGGAAGAAGGTCAGGTGAAACCTGTAAATGCCCTCAGAGCCTCATAGAAATTCTGGTAGGCAGTGGTTGTGCCTTTTATTTTGATGATAATGGGAACCATTTGTGATCTCACATTTCTCTTCTGAGGCTCTCTCTGGGTCTCGAATTCATTTCTAGTTATAGTAGAGTTTGGAAAGAGTTGTTTGAGGAATAGTAAGCTCAGTATGGTTTATGTAAGATGAAAGCTGTTTATATCAGTAAGTGTTTGTAGGGATATGTAATGGAGAAATTCAGGGTTTCAGAGCTTTGCCTAGTAACAATGAGCATTGCCATTTTAATGACTGCAGGAAATTATTTCATCAAATTTTGTCTCCTCAGTTCCATAAGATTTCCACCCCACCCCCCCACCCCCGCCATTCCCTAGTGAAATCAAAGCTTTGTCTGATGTGGTCAAGTTACTCTCTGGCTGCAAAAGAGAACCAGCGTTTTGACAGCTCATGATAAACACCGCTTGAAGCTGGGATGTGTCAGTGTTTCATGCACTTATGGAAAATTGTTTTAACACTCTGGTTTCCACTGCCAAACAAAACAAAACAAAACAAAAACAAAGCAACACCCTGCCTTGCTTTAGAAATGACAGTGGCCCTTATTTAAAGCTTGCATTCTGTGGGGGCATATTAGCAGGTATTTAGCAGTGATATTGGCAGTTGTGCATGTTTCCTGCTTGCTGTGTGGTAAATGGATTCTCAGCCCTGAGGAAGCTCGTGGAGGGTTTATGTGATTTCTGTGCGGAGGAGTCGAACAGTCGTTATTAGTGATGTTGTATTTGTTTGTGAAAGGCCAAAAGATCATCTTAAGCTTTTTTTGTACAAAAGGAATAAGGCAACCGGGGAATATTAACTTCAGGTCTGTATGACAAAAAAAGTCGTTAAAAGACTCAGTGACTTATTCTCCGTTTGTTAATTGCATGGCTATTGCAGTGTCTTTTATGCCATTTTCACTTTGCATTTCACACTGGTTTGAAGAAGGTGAGCATCTGAGGGACAGAGAGGGGATGACATCTGAGTGGAGATTCACAGAGCAAATTAATGGATGCATCAGAATTATGGTTGGGAACCTGATAAATTTCACGTTGATTACACCTGGCTCCCCTTTCAGGTGAAAAATTTTAATTCTTTGAAAGAGGCTAAGTGGTTGTTCTCTCTGATAAATTATTAGGAAACTAAAAAGTAAAGAAAAGTAGAAAGAATGGAAAGAAAAATACCCCTTGACTAATGTTCGTATTTTCATTTATTTCCTCCTATGCCTTTTACCCTTTATATAACATATCCAAAAAATAAAAATAAAAAGGAGGGCTTGCCTTTATTCCTCCTGAAGCATCAAGATTCAGGTTACTCTTCTTTTTCCCACAGAGCTTCTCCTTACATCCTTTCTTTACTCTGACAGTATGTTTTATATTTCACATAGAATACTTATTATAAACGGTCTGATACTATTTATGTGTTATATAGAATGTAGTAAGTACCTGGCTGAAGTCTGGGGTATAGGAGGGATGATCTTCTGAGAAGGGCAGAGGGACAGGGGCTAGTGGGGGTCTGCCTGACCTCTGCATTCTGGGGGGCTTCTCTGTAAGATGCTTGCCAGATCCTTCCTTCAGGGTTCCTGATGAGCATGGCAAGATTACATTCTCACATTTCTCTAAAACATTTAAATAAATTACAGTTGAATTTGATTTTAAGCCCCAGTAAGATCACTCTTGTAATCAGAGAAATTACTGTATGTTTTGACCATGTGGGATATCTTTGTTCTGTTTGTAAGTTACAGCTTGAAAGATCTGTTACTGATTCTGTACATCAGTCATGGGCTATCTTATCGCACCCTCCATTTTTATTTATTTGGGATCAGCCAAGTGTATTGAAACGTGGATAAATTCGCAGGCTCTTGGCAGGCTGAATGGGCTAAACGGTGGAGCGGCAGGATTGTGGAGTGTGGCCCAGTGGTCAAGAGCCAGGCCTGCCGAGTCAGCCCTTTATTAGCTATGTGACTGTGGCCCGGCTCCTTAAACACCTCTGACATTGTTCCTCTTTCTGTGAGGTAGGAGCAATAATATCTTCCTCAAGTATTTTCCTGGCATAGCATGAGCAGTGACCATAGGGCAGCTGTGCTGCTGCAGGTGTGTCTGTCACCCTCACTGTCACCATCCTCAACAAGGCTCCGGTTCTGTTTTCTTGGTTTTCAGAACCAAGGCCCTGATGAACAGAAATGGTCGGTCATTCTACCTGTACCATTAGCGGGGAAATTCTTAACAGGCACAACTCGAATGAGAAAGAAAGCCTTTGCCAGAAAATTATTCATTTATTAAGAACAAAAGCCTGAGGTCCAAAAATGACATGATACAATCATATTGTGACCATAAACTGGGGACCGTTGAGTCCATAATGTTAAAATCAACCAAGTCAAAAACATATCCAGCTTCTGAGTGGATTGCGTAGCTAGTCCGTAAGTATAAGCAGTGTTACTGTTTCCAGCCTGACAACCTCCTGATGCCTTGCTGACAAGTGATGGACTTGGAGAGGGCGGGGCGAATCGTGGGGAGGGTCTGCCCTCCGAGCCTCACTACATGGTGCTTGTGTGTTGCAGGTGGCAGAGATGCACGGGGAGCTGATCGAGTTCAATGAGCGCCTGCACCGGGCCCTGGTGGCCAAGGAAGCCCTCGTGTCCCAGATGCGGCAGGAGCTCATCGACCTTCGGGGGCCGGTGAGTGTTCCCACCCGGCAAGGCCCTGGCCTTGCCATTCTGCCCACACCGTCTGTCGGTCCACCCAGCCTCTGCTGCTCACAGCCGTGCTGTTACGTTTGTTCAATGTCAAGGGTATGGAAAAATACAGAGACTAAAAGAGGGAGCATCCAGGTACCCACTATCTAGATTTTACGTGCATTAGCCTTTACCACATTTGCTTTCCTTTGGGTGGGAGGGGGTAAAGTAATTAAAATGCTACAAAATCTGTCAAAGTCCCCTTGGCACCATTTCATGCCCTGTACCCATAATCGATATTCTGAAATTGGCATATAGCCTTCTCCTCCCTGTTTTTATAGTTACTACATGGATAAATTTCCATAGAAATAAATAGTTTCGGTTTTGTGTAACTTTTACCTACATGGTATACTTGTACATATCTGTTTGCCTTGTGTGTATGTGTGTTTATGTTTATTTAGTATTATGGTTTGAGGACCATCCCACATAGATCTAATAGAGGATTTTAAACTGCAGCACTCTTGATACTTTGAGCCATTTAATTCTTTGTGGGGTGGCTGTCCTGCGCATTGTAGGATGTTTAACAGCATCCCTGATTCCTACTCACTAGAGGCCAGTAGCACCCCACCCAATCATGGCAACCAAAGATGTCTCCAGACATTGTCAAAATATCCCCTGGGGGACAGAATCACCCCTGGTTGAGAGCTGCTGACCTAGTTTGTTCACTTTCTTGATTCTTTAATTCTCTATTGAATGAAATACTACAATATTTTAAATCTGGTTGTGTTCATAAACATTTAGGTTGTTTCCAGTATTTTGCTACTGCAAATCATATTGCTGAGAGCATCTTGTCCTTTATGCACATTTATAATAGCTTCTTCTTTGCTCTAAAACTTCCTTATGATGTCAGATGTCAAACACCTGAAGGTCGGCGGATGTGTGATGCACTCACGTAACCATTGTTCAAATGAGCTGTCGTCAGTCATGGTCAATCTTATTTCAAGTTACCAGTGCCTGCTTTTCCCCTCCATATTGGTTTGAATCAAATACCAGGCAGTTTCATCTGTAGACTTTTCAGTGTGTAGCTGTAAAAATGAAGAAAACAAATAGAATATCATGGTCAGGCCTCCATTATCAATAATTCGTCTATACCAATGAATATCGGTGTTCAAATTTCTTCTTGTCTCATAATTTTTTTAAGAGTTTTTTTTGAGTCATGGTGAGGAGTGACAGATCTAGATCTGTCTGCTGTGAAAGACTGAATTTTTTTTTTTAAACGATTGAAAATTGTCAAAATTTGGGCTCTTGACAAACCTTGTTACACCCATCCATGCTAAACAGCCAAGAAGTATAAAAGGGTATGTTCAGTGAAAAATAAATCTCCTTCCTATCCCGGGCCCTTTATTGTCCTGCCCAGAGGCAATAACAGTGATCCGTCCCGGGTTTCTCTTTACAGAGTTGAGCACTGCTTGAGTAAGCTGCGCGCACACACCTACACGTTTAACAACCAGTAGCGGCTCTATCCCCTGTTCTCTATATTACTTTCCTCTCACCTATCTGTGTACTTTAGACATCATTTTATTGTACTTCACGTGTAGGCCTGCATCCTTCTTTTAAAGAGCTGCATTGTATTCCTTTGAACTGATAATACCAAGGTTTATCTAACCAGGCCCCCATTGATGGATATTGAGTTGTTTCCCATGTTTATTTTTACACCAGAGCTGTCAATAACATCCTTGTGAAATCCACATTTAGAATAGAAGGTTGTCTGGCAGCTCATGGGGCTACACTTGGCTGGGTGTAGACCCAGAGATCTCGTCTTGCAAGCTTTCGGGGCGCTGGGAGGACTAGCATCTTCTTCCATCCTCCTCCATCTGTTGCAGGAAAACCCTTCCTGAGCGCCAGCGTCCGTCAGGAACTCCCGGTTGTCAGAGTTCCGACGGTGTGTCAGGCACACACACGGGTCTTCACCTTCATTCTCTCATTTGATTTTGAAGACAAGCCTGTGAGTCGAGTGGGATTAGCATCCTCTTTAATAAACATGGCAGTTGAGATGCAGAAGGGTTCAGGGCCCCGCTGGGCTTCTCATTATATTCCACCGCGGTGCTGGGCCCCCAGCCCATCAGCTTTCTTCTGCTCCGGGTCCCTTGCTTCCTCCTGCTGTCCCCTCTGCCTGGAATAAGGCTCTGGCCTCAGGTAACTCACCCCTCAGTATCTACTCATCGTCTCCTCAGGAAACCTGACCAGGTCAGATTTTCCATGTTGAATGTGATGTTTATATGTATCTCTCCCTTCTTCTCTTGCTGTGATTTTACATTTATCTCTCACTAATCAGTCTCTCCATGAGGTGCCCCTCCTTGAGGGCAAGTTCCATGTCTCTTTCTGCTCCCTTTGAATCCCATTGATTCACATAGTAGGTGCTCAATAAATATAAGTTGACTTATTGAGTGAATGAATGAGGGAATGAGGGAATGTCACAGGTAGTAAGTGGTGGAGTCCAGATTTTCCCTGGGCCCCTCTGACATGAAAGCCCATCTTCTCTCCTCCTGCCAGGCTCCCTCTTGCTTCCAGTCTGATTGCCCTTCAAGGCAGTGACATCCCTTTACCCAGAGGCAGCTCGAACCATCATCAGATCCTTTCCTGCGGGCAGGTTGTGATGGCCAGAAGTGAGGAGGGAGTAAAGCGGTCCTGAAGGCTGTTGGGAAGAGCTGGCTACTTGGGCATTGGCCCCAGGGGGACATCTTGACCTTGTTGTTACTGCCTCAGGCCCGCTCCAGTCATCTGCCCAGAGCCAGACAGACGGGGCAGAGGAGGGAGGCAGCCGCAAACTCAGCTTCAGTTCTGGAGCCCGTGAGAGGCCTCTCTCGTGGGAGGCTGCCCTACCCCTTCGTTTCCACTCTCTGCTGACCCCAGACTAGACTTCCTCCCAGGCCGCCAGAGTATTTGAGGGCCTCACGGTCAGGACCGGGTCTGCCTTATTCGGAAACCCCGGTTTCCTCTTCCATCAAGTGGAGAGTAACGTGGCACTAGCCGCTTGGGCGGCTCCACGAGATGCTGCCGGTAAAGGTGCTTGGTGTTGGGCACGTGGTAGGGGCCCCGTTTTCATCTCTGAGTCCCCAGTGCCCAGCACCCTGCCTGGCACATCGTAGGTGCTCCGTAAATGTTTGCTAAGTGAGAACTTCATTTTCATAGAGCAGAGGATGACTCCATGCACCAAATAATAAATTTCTTAAAAGATAGGTGCAGGGACACGGTTTCTTCTCAGTGTTATCTTTTCATGACATTATAGACTTGTAAGAAGTCACTTATTTTAAGGAGAAGGGTTAAATTCTTATTTTAAGGATTAAGGGTTGAATTTTTTCCTTTTCTTTTTTTGAATGGAAGTATTTTTAGGACTCTCTCCTCATTATACACCCCCTGCCCCCAGTATAACATGTGAATGAATGCTGTAGTTTTTTGTTTTCGTTTTTGTTTTTACCTTTTAGCAGGATTTGATTACAGCCCTGAAAGTTCTCTGGGAGAACAGCTCCTATTTTGAATAATAAATGGAGACAGAGAAATAGAACCTTGTAAGATGACGGGATGTAGAGGTCAATTACAGTCACAGCACAGGGAAAGCTGAAGGCAAAACAACTCATTAAGTGCAAGTTTGTTCCCACAGGGGAAGCAAACTTGGTCTCACTTTATGTAATTGAAGTTGGATTCCTCTCTTTCCTGCCCCTTCTGTGGGTCTCTATTTCTTTGTCCTAAGTACCGTTTAAGTGGGTCACCTCCACTTAAGCAGAAAAGGTGCCCTGCCTCGTGTGGCTTGAGGTCTGTAGAATCGCTTCCCTGATTCAAAGCACCAGCCCTGTTGGTTTGTCCTCCTGTCACCAGTCTCTCACCTGTCCCCTCCCTTGTCTGTTTGGTGAGGGCCATGTACTATGTGCTTGGCGTTGGCGTGCATTTTTATCCTTTCCCCTCAGAACAACCCTGTATAGTATATAATGGACCTAATAAGGTCCATTTTTCAGCTTAGCAAACCGAGGCACAGAGAGGTCTCAGGACTCACCGTGAGGCACACAGCTCCGCAGTTGCACCAGATTGCAGATCCAGGACCATCTCATTCTTCAACACCATGCTGTTTACTCTTCTGTGTTCTTTCCTTTTTCATTTCAAGCAAAATTTAGTGTCTGTTGTGCTCCAAGCACAACCCTCCTGGGGATTTTAAAGATTCAGATCCCTCTTTGGTGAAGCTCTCACGCATTCCACTCCCTGACTGCATCTCCCCCTTCCTTGTCTCCCCCCCTCGCTTTGTACATCAAAGTTGATTGGGTTTTTGTTTTTTTTTTTCTTACTGATCACTTAATCTTGATATCAGACAGGCTCTTTGGAAATTTGGAATCTGGAGAGAGCAGAGTTTCGGAGGAGTAGAATAATAATTCAAAGGGTGCAGGCAGGTGGTGCATATAAAAAAGGAGGGGGTGCTGTGATAAATCATCTTGAAAAAGGATGGTCAGTAGGCTTCTTTGCTGTAGCACTTTCTGCCAGGTTGCCTCATGGCCGTCCATGAAGGGGAGCTCCGGCATGCTTTGTAGGCATTATTTCCCCAGGGACCATCTTTTCTAAGATATTTTTCAAGGGATGCATTTAGGAAAGTTAGGGCCGAGTTATGTATCATGTTCGTTACCCCACACGCCAGCTGCAGGGAGGTCCCGGCAGCGCGGGTTGTCCCGTGAACCCGCCCTGGCCTGGGCTTCACAGGGCCCGGAGGGGAGGAGGTGGCATTGCCTGGCCGTGGGGCGCACTGGGCCTGCACCCGCTCTACCCGGGGTGAGTGGCCGGCCAGGCGTTCAGTCTTGGGTCCCACTGGCCTTCTGCTGACTCCCCAGCTGGCCAGGGTCTCAGTCATCTGAACCCCAGGCACTTTGGGCCTCCTCCACACTGGCTCCCAGACAGCGGACTGTGCGGTTCTCTTGGATTCTCTATGCTCTCTTTTGCTGTCTCTGTTTTTTAATCTCTTTGTTTCTTCTTCTGTCTCTTTGTGTCTCTCTCTCCCTGCTCCTCTTTGTTTCTCACTCTCTGCTCCTTTCTTTCCCTGCCTCTGCCTGTCTTTCCCTGTCTCTCTCTTTCACCTCCTGTGTGCGTGTTGGTTTCTCTGCCTCTGTCTGTCTGTCTCTCCCAGTTCTGAGTCTCTCTCTGCCACTGTCTCTCCCCTCCCCCTTCCCTTCCCATTGTCTCTAGTTTCATAGACATTTACATTGCTCTGTGGCATGATGACGATGCTGTTTGTTGCAATTGCCTTGAAAAACTGCAAATCCTTTCCGTTTCGGGCTCCCTGAAGTGGCTTACAGTAGAATCAGCTTCCACGAAAGTCTTTGCAGACTCTCCCTTCTTGCTTGCATCCCTCCTGAGCTCCTGCCTGGCCCTTAATCTGTTTCAGTGGCACTTCGTGCCCCAGCATCTGTCACTCTGTATTACCACTTTGTGTTGAATTTTCTTTTTTTAATCTGTGGCTAGATAGCCACCCTGTGACAGGGGCTGTGTTTATTTTCCTCTTCTCGGAGGCTGGCACACAGTCACTCAGGGAGCAGTTGCTGTCTGAGTCGGGCCACGCACCTGCAGTATCTATGGAAACACTGTTAACCACAGTATCTGATCATCCAGAAAGGTGCTGTCCTGGAGGCTGCTGGATGCCAGAGACTTCCCGTTAATCCTCGCTGCAAGCTGCATGGTGTTTCCATGGGCCACCTTCCCTCCGTTATTGAAATGACTGAGCTGGTGGGAGAGAAAGATGAGGAATTTAAATCTCAGGGGTGAGACAGATGGACAAAGCTCGTCTCAAGTTTTGTAATAGAGTCTACTTTGAAATAAAATGCTTCCTGGGACTTTCTTGGTATCTTTAAAACCTTCCGAGGGAGGGATCTCATTTGAGGGCTGATGCTATTTAAGTCCAGAGCTTAAAAGAAATATATTTTTCAGCTGGTGGCACTTGCCGAATGTCTAATGATCAAGCACCAAATTGTCTGCGGTCCCACAGCAGCTCTCAACAGCACATTCCAAATTATAAGAGGCTTTTTAATTCGGTACTTGGACATCCGTGTTCTAATCGTCTACCGTCTTGAAGGAGATTATTTTTAAAAGTGCCATTTAAGAGAGGCTGCTAAAAATATGTCTCACTTAGAGGCTTAAGTCAGAAATATTAGTTTTTGTTACAAAATCATCCAGAAAGATGCTTGCAGAACCCACTTTAAACAGCTCAGTGCCAGAGAATTAAAGCCCCTCTTTGAGTCCAGTCACCCTTTTCTGTCAATGGGCAAATTGCCCACCTGATCACACACCCCTTGGCATTAATGCTGGACTCACAGGTCTGTCTGCCCCCATGTACCCAGGTCTTGCCCCTGGTTTATGCCTGGTTCACTCATGGCTGTGGGTAGTTGGGTTCCTTTGGGGAGCCCTGAGGGGCTACAGTTTAGCATTTGGGTAGACAGAGCCTGGCTACCCAAGGCTTACGGGTGTGGAACTTTGAAATTACATTTCCAGTAAGATCAGAGTTTTGTGTCAATTGACAAATGCGGCGCGTGCAAGCTTTGCCACAAGGCTGATCCCTTACTGATGCAAGTAGGAAGCACTGGCAAGGTACAGAGTCATCAAGACGTGTGCACATCGGGCTCCCTAATGACTTCAGCTGTGGGTTCAGGGAGGCATTTGCTGCCTGTCCGTCACTCGTGTTTTGTGAGGCTGTTTTTACACAGAGTGTGGGGCATGCTGCAGGGTTGTGGAGGACATGGGCTCCACCCCTGAGAAGGTCAAGAGCAGAATATGTTTTGCCTGACTTGGCGTCTCTCTGGTTGGACTGCATTGTGACTTGGCGCGGAGACAGGTAACTCAGAGACCTTTCCTGCCACCGACCCTGAAGAGATAGAAGCCAGATTTACAAAGCAACTCTTGCCCCCCTTTTTGCCTGCTTGCTCACGTGGCCATGTGATCACTCGGCTTAAGTTCGCTGCTCACGGCCCCACCAGCAGGAAAAATGACAGGCAGCGACAGTCAGGGAGCTCTCGGGGCTCCCAGGCCCTGTGCTCCCCTTCTTTAACCACCACGTCCTTCCTGACGGCAGCTCGCTCTTTCTTCTTTTGTTTTCACCTGACCTAGGAACTCGGAGTCGGATGAATTGAAATCCTGAGCTCATGACCCACACCCACCTATTATAGGTGCAAACAAGGCCTGCTCTTCTTTATTTAATGTGGTAGCCCTGATCTCACTCTCTGCCTTCTATGGAAGCTGCTCCCAGACTCTACCCTCACCGCTCCTGCGGGTTCAACCTCAAGACTTCGGGTTGCTTGGCTCCTGACCTCTGTGTATTTTATTGGCATGTAGGTGTCTCAATCTTATGTTGTTGGCCTGGAAAAGCTGTTCTTGAGGGTCAAGCAGCCATGTGGCCTGGGCTTGGACCTGTGTCCCGTGCTGTCAGACTGTGGTGCTGTCCTTGACTCATGTCATTTTTGTCATCCTCAAAATGTAGACTCTCCAGCCTCTTCCATCCTGTCTCCACTGTGCCTTGTCAATCCTACTGACAAGACATGTCCATCTAAATCCTAATTTAATTGATTCTATTTCTGCTAAATTAACACACACTGTATTTCCAAGGATACGTAATAGCCACGTGATTATACTTGTATAAACCCTCTAAATATATTCTGTGTGCTTATTTCTTAATAAATATCTTTCTCCAGGATAACAGAGTTCCCATCTGATTAGCCCTCCTCCCCCACCAATTGCATGTGACTCACATTTTTTTTTTTAAAGATTTCTTCCTATTTTTTATAATATTTTTTTTGAAAAAAGGCCCATCTCTTCTTTTTTCTCTCCTGGTCCATCATTAACTTGGGGCTGCCAAAGTGGAGAGTGGCATCTGGGCATCAGAGGGATCTTACAGTTTGTTCTGGAAGCATTCCCAATCTCCTTGAAGTGGATTTATGTAATCTTCCCGTGGAAATAAATGCTGTTTTTACTGTATGTGTCATGGAGGTTGATTCCCTGGTCAGCTGGTTTGTGGGATCCAGAGCCGATTGTGCCTAGATCTGTTGTTGTCGTCTTTTCTGGGAAACCAAGCCAAACCCCTGGCTGCCTGTTCTTTTGAAAATGACCTCTTCCTGAGGGATGGGTACCATCTTGGAATTGCCTGTGGGGTCTGCAGAGCTTCTGCTCTTGTTTCTGAGGAAAAGGATTTTGCTGACCAGGGTTCAAGCTGTGTTCTCCCAGATACACAAAACCTCTGGGCCTTATCCACACCGAAGTGGGTGGCCGTGTTTTGAGATGTGATGGATGTTGCCAGCCAGGCGTTTGAGATCTGACTTTGACAAGGCTTTTGATAAAGTCAGAAAAACCTTGTGTCCACTCAGATTTTTTTTTTTCTGTCCCAGGGTGTCATGGCCTTTGCCAGCATGAGAGCATGTGTCTCCAATGAGAATCACCTCCTTCCCCTGTTACAGTGAGACTCACAGCCAGCTGTGGCTCCCATTGCCTCCGTACGTGCAGATCTTTTTTTGGCCTTTTTTTTTTCTATTGAAGTAGAGTTGATTTACAGTGTTGTGTTAGTTTCAGGTGTACAGCAGTGTGATTCAGTTGTATATATTCTTTTTCAGGTTCTTTTCCATTGTAGGTTATTACAGGGTATTGAGTAGAGTTCCCTGTGCTGTGTAGTAGGTCATTGTTGTTTATCTATTTTATATATAGTATTAGCCTTGTTTTAGAAAGAATCTGGCAGGTGCTGCAGCAGGACTTGACTCTGGCCTTGTCCTTGCCTCTCGCTCTTGGGCCACGGAGTCCTGCCCCTCACCTTTGCCTATGCCCTTCTACTTGCATTGCCTTGCTTCTCTGCCTTCTGTCTTTCAGAAGACATGCTTTAAATTTTTTTTTATTAAATTACACAAATAATATAAGAATCTATTTTTGAAAGAAATTAAGTACTATACAACTGAAGAGAGTATAAAATACAAGTGTCCCTCTCCCAGAGATCCTTACTCTAAGAGTTTGGGTACGTGTTACCTTCTCCTTTCTTCCCACCCTTACAGATCTTCCCCACCCTTCAAAATCTAGCTCATTCTAAATCCCTCAGTGGCCTGGTCAGTACTGAGTTGTTTTTATTTTTAACTTCTTCTGAATTCCTGTAATCCTTTCCCCCACTCTGGACCACCCATTTTGTCTACTTTTCTTATGTTGTCCTTTGTTTACTTATTAATGAATTTGTTCTGTTGACTTAGACCCAGTTGATTTTTTTCTGCCACTGGACAGAAGTTTGTTATCCAGTGGAGGACACACAGAGACATGTTGCCACGTAATTGCAGTGGAGTATGAGGAGGGTCTGGCAGAGGGCAGGCTCTTGATACGTATTTGTAACTGAAGTAACAAACAAATAAGAGAATTATGTACAATCAGGTGTAATGGTGGCACAGTGTTGGGTTAATTAACTGCTGGGATTGTCCTGGAAGGCTTCAGAGAGGAAAGGTTTGACTTGGGTTTTGAAGGATGAGTAGAACTTGGTTGGGAAGATGGGCCTATCAGGGGGACTGGTGGTGTAAATCAATATGGTGCGTTCATGGATATTGTCATCCACTAGTTTCATGGGTGTATCCTTTGGCTTCTCCATCAGATAATGAAGTCCTTAAAAGTGGGAGTGACATTTACACTCCTACCTTCAACAGGAAGCTGCTCCCAGACTTTTTATATACCAAATCTTTTGAGCACCTTTTATACACCAAATCTTTCCCCAAGTGTTTTACATGTAGTAGCAAGCCCATGAGGTAGATATTACTGATTCCATTTTAGAGATAAGGAAACTAAGGCACAAGTAAGATAGATAATGTCCCCAAGTCCTTAGGACTAGTAAGCGTGGAGCTGGTAGGTCTTAACTTTTTGAGTCTTCATGTCCCCATCCCTAAATGCAGTGATGCCCACAAGAGAGACTTGTATGAGGTTTGAATTAAATGAGGTAATACCTCTAAATCACCCAAAGTAGGGGCCAAATATCAGCTTATCATAACCTTGAATAAAATAGCACCTCCACCCCCTGCTTTATTTTTCTTCATGGCATTTATCACTGCTTCGCATAGAGCTGTTGATTTGCTGTCTCCCTTTGTCTGTTGTATACTTGACTGTGTCCCCAGTACCTGGTAAAGAGTATTAAATATTTGTGGCATGAATGAATGAATATTAGTTCTCACTTCCCACCATAGGATCCTGACTATGGATGCTCAGAAAATACTTGATGGGGCTTCCCTCGTGGTGCAGTGGTTAAGAATCCGCCTGCTAGTGCAGGGGACACGGGTTCGAGCCCTGGTCTGGGAAGGTCCCACATACCACGGAGCAACTAAGCTCGTGCGCCACAACTACTGAGCCTGTGCTCTAGAGCCCGCAAGCCACAACTACTGAGCCTGCGTGCCAAAGCTACTGAAGCCCACACGTCTAGAGCCCGTGCTCCACAACAAGAGAAGCCACCACAATGAGATGCCCGTGTACCGCAACAAAGAGTAGCCCCCGCTCGCCACAACTAGAGAAAGCCTGCGTGCAGCAATGAAGACCCAACACAGCCAAAAATAAATAAATTTATTTAAAAAAATACTTGATGAATTTGACTGAAGCAAAACATTCTATGCCAGTTCCCTACACCTACAAGGGACCATGGATTTATATGTCACGAGATGATCAACATTGCTGTTTTCATTTTTTATTTGCTGTCATGTTCAGGGAACTACCATATGTCTCCCACCCCAATTTTCGTGATGTCTCAGTTTAAGCATTTCCAATTTGAGTATGAAATTATCCATCAGTCACAGAGAGAATTTGTGTTGTCCTAACTGGGGAAACTGTTGATGGAAGAGCGAGGGCTGGCTGGAGGAGGCTTGCCCCCTCTGACCCGGGCCCCCATCAGGAATATCACTTCTACCCCTGGACAGCGGTCCGATCTTGCCCATCCCCAGGATCCAGGATGATACCTCGTTTATTTATTCACTGCATACACAGTAGCATCCTCCATGTGTCGGGGGCTGACCTGGGCACCAGTGATGCAGAGAATGGACTGTTCCCTGGGCCCTCCTGGTCAGCAGTGTGGTGGAGGAGACACTCACGTGAGCTGAGCTGAGATGATGGCATCCAGGCCCTCGCCAGAGCCCATAAGCTACGAGTATCTATTCTTGGGTATCTAGACCCCAGCTAAGCAGAAGGAGAATCTCTGCAGTGGGGTCGGCGCACCCCCCTCGTTGCCTTGGGTGATTCTAACGCAGATGGTATTGAGAGCCACTGGCACCTAGAATTTAATAGAGTTTTGGTTTCATTGGATTCAGTTTGCCTTCTCTATATAGCAAGTGTAGTTGGTTTTCTATTTGCTAGAGTGATTTCCTTTTGAGTAAATTTTATAACTAAAAAAGGTGAGTTGATTTAATAAATAACATTAATAAACAGTAGTGCAGGTAGTACACAAATGTGGCAAACATCACAACGGTGCCTTGTGATGGGCTGATGTGTGGGAAGTACTTCTCTCTGTTTTATCAGAGGATCAAAGTTTTAGGTCCCCTTATTTTGGTTCCCGTAGCATCACTGGGACAGATTGGGCAGTATGCCACCGATTCATGAAGGGGTAACACAGAAACAGTGAACAAAACTCATCATTATACTTGTTTAGGGACTGTGCTAGTTGTCTGTTTTTGCATAACAAATTGTCCCAAAACGTAGAGGCAGAAACAACATTTTGAAATAGCAACATTTACGATCTTATGGTTTCAGGAATCCATGTGGTTTAGTTGGTTCTTTCTCTGAGTCCGGGCCACAGACATCTCAGGCCTGATGGGGAAGGGTCTGTTTCCATACTCGCCCGTGTGCTTGTTGGCAGGACTCAGTTTCTCAGGGGCTCTAAGACTGAGGGCCTTAGTTCCTCCCGGGCTGTTGGCTGGAGGCCGTCTCTCACCACCCTGGTTCATCATAGCCACTTGCTTCACTGCAGTGAGCGAGCCAGGAAAACATGAGAGAGACCAGCAAGATGGAAGTCACGGTCTTTTATAACCTCGGAACTGGTTTCCCATCGCTTCTGCCTTCATCTGTTGGTTAGAAGTGAGTCAGTAGGGCCCACCCACCCTCAGGGAAAGGGATGACACAGGGCACGAATGCCAGGACGGGGGCCACCGGCCCATATGTTAGGAGGCTGCCTAGCATGGGACTACACTGAAGACACCCACTAATTCACATCCCTGTCACCTTGAGGGGCACCCATGGGAGGGCGTTCTCGCAGGTCCTAACGCCAGGAGAAGCTGTGCTTCCTCTCAGCATTCACTGTTTGTTGTTTGTTTGTTTGTTTTGTGGACACAGTGAATCTTGTAACTAGTTTTGTTTCACTCTTTGGTCAAGAGGCATTTGAGTCAAAATTACTGCTACTTTTTGATTATAGAGAAATGATTGTATAGAAATTTATGATCTGGAAATTCTGTGGCAGGACTTTCTGCATACTGACGTTCTCTGGTCTGGTCTTCCATAGTGGTTCTATTTTATTTCTTTCATTGCTCTCCTCCATGCTTTTTGTATTATTATACTGAATTGTATATATTCTTACATGTCTCTACTTTCACATGTCTTGGGCTTTGGGGAACTTGGTATTTGTCAGTTTTGCTGTTTCAGGGTGGACTCTTGGTTTCTGAGGTACAGAGGGATCAACACCTCTGTTTTCCTAGTGCCCGGGGTTTCCAACCAAGAGTGTGTGGGCAAGGCTGGCAGTGAAAGCCCTAAGCCACCTGGTTGCGGAGTGGGGGTGGATCACAACTCCTCAGAACTTGACCAACAATGGCCAAGTATGTGTTCTCCAGGCCTACACGTGCCTCTCTGCTTCAGTAACAGCATGGTTTGGCACAAGGCCCTTCACCTCTTTGAGCCTCAGTTTTCCCGTCTGTAAAATGAGGTGTGGTATATTAGGGCGGGCTGGGTTATGCTGTAGTAACAAAGAACTCCAAAATGCCGTTATAGAAAACAATAGTTTCTGTCTCGTCCATGTTGCATGTCCTTCACCGGTTTGCTGGCCCTCTGCTGCATCTTGTCATCATTCTCACACCCAGACCCAGGCTGTGGTAGGGGGACAGAACAGCCTGGCCGAGCACACACTCTATCTTCCACCTGGATATGAGACACATCACTTTTCTCTTATTTCATTGGCAAAGCAAGTCCCCTGGACACAGGTCACTGCAGGTAAGTGAGGACGTGCAGTCCTACCAGGCACCTAGAAGGAACAGAGTTATTTGTGGCTGGCCCTGGTGACTTTCAGAGGTGGCAGCTTACTTGCCTCCTAGGGTGGTGATGGGACCTCAGTCAGATAATTTCTGCAGAGCTTTTGGTGCCTGGCACCTGGGTGGCACTCACTGAACCATGATACTGGTGGTAGTTATGGTAGCTCTGATGGCGATGCTCATTAGAGAAGTAAAGCTTATCTAGGGGCCCACAGTTTGCAGACCTCCGTCTGATTGATGTATCCATTCAGTCCATGTGTGTTGAATTTCTCAGTTTCCCGAGTTCCACGTACTATGCTTTGAACTGGAGATCAAAGACAAGATTGACATGGTCTGTGTCCTGAAGTAGCTCCAGTCTCTCCTTGGCAGCAGGGATTGAAGGCTTTCCTTTGGGCTTTTCTTTTGAGGGCTTGACCTTCCTAGGAAAACATGGAATAAAATAAAATGAATGCCAGACCTGGAAGGGATCATCGTTTCTGTATCAGTTAGGATGCTTTCAGTGGCAGAAACAGAGGACCCAAGCCAAAGTGGCATCAGCAGAACAAGGAATTTGTTACATTAGGCAACTGAAAAGTTCAGAGCTGGATGAGCCGTGGTCCCGTCTTCTCAGTAATCATCAAGAGAAAGAACGAGACTGTCCACCATAGCCAGCAAAATCCCCAGGCTTCACTCTGATTGAACCAGCTTGAACCAGTCACTGTGGCCACAAGGACGGGATATGCTGACTGATCTGTGTTATTTGGTGCTCACCCTTGGATCAAGGCTGGTTAGGGTTTGTTCCGCACAAATCTCATGGTGGGGTGATTTCCCAGGAGGGGAGTGGATGCCGGGCAGCAAAGAGCCACAGTCCACCCCTTTATCCTGCCTTTTCCTTTCCTTGGGGAGGAAATGGAAGCTCAGAGCAGGGAAATGGCTTGCCTGCTGCCACTCAGCATGTTAGAAACAGAGCAGGGACCAGGCTGTGGGTCTAGGACTGTATTCTTGCTGCTTTGACTCAGTTCCAAAAACATCTTCTTGGGAAGTCATCAATTTCAAAGGGGATTGGGGACACATCGCACTTTGGGAGATGTAATTATAAAACAGATGTTAAATTGCACAGTCCCTGGCATCTCTGATGAGCAGAACTTCATTATTTATTGCTTGTTGATAAAAGACAGATCGAAAATTAGACAGATTTCTCCGTGGCAGGACTGCTTGTCGTGTCTGATCTCTGCGGGGAGAGATCTGGGGCTCTAACTGAGGGTGTTGGTGATCCGCTTCCTCAGTGAGCAGTGGCAGCAAGTGGTGGCCGCCCGGCCACGATGAGGCCATTGTTTAGCTGGTTGGGGGGCACTGGTGTGTGTGTGTGGCAGGGCTGCTAACTTTGACATGTGAGTATTTCTGGAAGGTGCTGTTTTGGAGTTACTGCTGGTGTTCATCGCTGAACATCACACAGCAACTTGTCTGGGCGCTGGTTCAGGAATGGGCCTTTTTAGTGTTCGAGGACAGGAGCTCAGCTTTAAGAGTTCTTCCTCCCTCTCTGCCATCAATGCCATCACCTTTTACTCTCGCACAGCGGAACCCCTAAGGCTGACCAACTGCCCGAGCTGTTCTGTGGAATAGATGGACTCATCCATCCATCCTCCCACCCATCTGGTGTTTCCGAGAGCCGATAGCATAGTGGATTGGGTTGGGTGAGTGAATGTAGGAAATAGTTTGCACCTGTAGTCAGCACGTTCCTCGTGGAAGATCATGTCTTCCAGCCGTTTCCTACCCCCGACCTCTGACATGACGGTCCCTGCCCGTGAGTAGCACCCTGACCCGACCTTATTCATGGCTTCAGGAGTTGCTAGCTGAGTGCCTTCTCTGTGCCCGGCCCTGGGATACAGTACAGCAGACTCTGTTGGCATTATTTCACTTAATGCATAATAAGCCTAGCAGGGAAGTATTACTTGCCTGCTTTATACCTTAGGAGAGTGAGGCTGGGAGAGGTCAGGGGCCTCGGTTGGGATGGCACAGTAAGCGTGCAAGCCTAGACCTGTCGAATCCCAAAGCCGTGTTCTGTCACTGCGTGTCTCAGCCCAGAGTGGACTCTCGACGCCACACCTGAGTCCACTCCTGGCTCTGGCACTTACAGCCCTGTGCCCTTGAGCAGGTTAAGTCAACTCTCTGAGTGTCCGTTTCCTCATCTAGAAAATGAGGATGATAATAGTATCAACCCGTCAGGGTAATGACGCATTTAAAATGTATAACCCAGGGCCTGGCACCGAGCACGAGATCAATAAATGTAACAAGTCCCCACAAGTTTGGGGGCTTTAAACAACACACATTTATTCTCTCACGGTTGTGGAGGCCAGAAGTCTGAAATCAGAGTGTGAACGCTGGCAGGGCCAGGTGTTACCTGGAGATTCCAGGGGAAGAGCCTTCCTGCCTCTTCTAGCTTCTCGCGGGCCTGAGCATTCCTTGGCTTGTGGCCGCCTCATTCCAATCTCTGCCTCTGTCTTCACATGGCCTTCTCCTGCTTCTCTCTGTGTGTCTCTTCTGAGGACACTTGTCTTTGGGTTTTAGGGCCCACCCAGATAATCCAGGGTGATCTCATCTCGAGATCTTTAACCTAGTTACATCTGCAAAATTGCTTTTCCAAATAAAGTCACATTTACTGGTCCTGGGCCTTAAGGCATGGACATACCACTTGCAGGGGGGCCACCATTCAAGTCATTACAGCTGCTATTATTTTTTTATTATTATTTTTATTTTTTGCGGTACGCGGGCCTCTCACTGTTGCGGCCTCTCCCGTTGTGGAGCACAGGCTCCGGACGCGCAGGCTCAGCGGCCATGGCTCACGGGCCCAGCCGCTCCGCGGCATGTGGGATCTTCCTGGACCGGGACACGAACCCGTGTCCCCTGCATCGGCAGGCAGACTCTCAACCACTGCGCCACCAGGGAAGCCCCTACAGCTGCTATTATTTTAAAAAAATGTTTTGGAAGGCACATGTATTACATGAATACATTCTGAATGTAAATATTCAGACATTATGTTAAAATCTCTTTGTCAATCACCCTCAGTTCCATTCCCGTCCCCAGAGACCACCATCCTGATGAGTTTGGTGCTTATCCTTCCAGACCTTTCTGTTAGGATAGAAAGATAGATGTCATCACGGATTATTACCCTGTTGCCAGGCCCCATGATAGGTCCTGGGTGTCTGAGGTGGGTGAAAGCACAGCCTGCCCGGTCAGCTTGCAGGTGTCTAGGGAAGTAGGGAGTAAACCAGTGATCTCCATGCACGTGGGAGGGGCCGTAACAGCCGCACGTACAAAGTGCCGTGAGGACACCACGGGGCAGCCTTCAGCTCTTTTTGTAAAAGAGGAACGTCAGGTTCTGAAGGCTTTGCTGAGTGGAGGCACCTCAGCCTTGTAGGGTTTGAAAGATGCCAACCTTGAAAGGCACAAGTCTGGGGAATTGGGTGAGGAAGGAACCTGGAGTGGACATGGCCGGTGGCAGGAGTGAATCCAGAGCTCCTGGAGGTTGTGCTTGGGGATTGTCCTCCTCAGGGAACTGGAGGTTTTCTCCAGGGTGATGGGTTTCAAGCTGTGTCCCACGGGGCTCCAGGCCTCTGAGAAGAGGACACAGGGGCTGGGGTGGGTGGGAGGAGGGCAGAGCCCTGGGCTCTCACCCAGCTTGGCCCCAGCAACCCCTCTCCCTGCTGAGTGACATGCATGGGAGCTGTGCCCAGTGGCCTGTGGTCCCTCCCAGCATGGTCTCCAGCTGCCCCAAACCTCAGGAGCAAACATGCAAACGAAGGAAAAGCCATGTGCTTTGGCTGACTGCCGTGTTGACAAATGGTGATAATAGGTCTACATGGACAAAAAAGACAAGATGAGATGCCTCTGGGTGACTTTTCAAAGTCACCTTTCTGGGTTTTCTCATGTAGAGGACACAGATGGTATCCATTGTGCTGGGAAGTGAGGCAGCCAGATGGACCGTGTTCTCCAGGACTGACGGGAGACCCAGCAGCCCAGACCCAAGCCTCACCAGGCCCTGAGCCGCTGTGGGTGTGCTGAGTGAGAGGTGCTCAGACCTTCTAGAAGCGTAAGATCCGCCTCCACGCCCAGCCCAGTGTACTTGGCCTTGCGAGGACTCCCGCTGGGCCTTCGTGTGCTGGGCTGCTCTGGGTGATGCAGCCATGGCTGCACTTGGAACCCCAGCTCCCGGGCACTCTTGCCTGCACTTGACATCAACTGTCTCACTTCTTTGTCAGGACAACCCTGCGAGGGAGGTGGAATTGCTGTATTTATTCTACAGAGAAGGAAATAGAGGCAGAGAGGTCGAGCCACTTGCCAGGCTCACAGCACTGGAAAGAGGGCCGCGAGGCGCTGGGCTCTGGCGTCCGTGCCCTGCGCTCTCGCTGCTCTGCTCTCCACCGTGTCCCCCAACCCGCGGCCTCCAGGGTGATGCCCTGCAGAGCAGCCAGGGTACTGCCGCTAACGCTGGGCCTCTTGGCAAAGCGTCAATCAAAAAAAGTGATTTGCTTACCAAAAGAATCAAAATCTTGAAAGTACAGGGAAGGGAAAACTCACAGGTGTGGTTTCAGCCTGGGCCATATTCACAGACATGTGGAAATACAAGCTCAGTCTTAATAAGAGGGGACTTGAAGGGTCAGAAATAAAACAGGAAGCTTTCTGTTCCAGCAGAGTGGACAGATCCAATAAAAGAGAGTAGCATCTAGGTTTCTGTTGCTGACCTGTAGAAACCAAGTTGGCCGTTCAGTTTTCAGTGCCTTAGCACCGACTGGGAGGGACACTGGACTACATCAGTTCTCTTTGCTCCTTGTGGCACAGCTGGATGGGGCTAGAAATGCTGGGCTGAGGAGAACGCGGACAGCCTGCTCGAGTGCCCGTTCTTGCTGCTGGGGCCGGTGCTGCTCTGCTCGGCGCAGGTGGTGGGAGGCCCTGTGCTGCCCTGGAGACAGATCAGGAGACATGGTGAATTCTCAGTAGTGGGAAATGGGCTCTGATTTTTAAAAAAACCACCCGAGCTGAAGGCAAGATTGCTAAAGTCTGGAGCTGGCCCGAGTTCCCCTTCTTGTTTTGTCCTCTTCCCGCAGGGAGGTGACAGGGAAGGTAAGAAATGGCAGCTGAGGACAATGTACTGTAACCGCACAGGCAGCCTGCTGGGCAGCTTATAAACAGGACGCTGCAGAGGTTGGGGTGGGTGAGTGCCGGCCCCGCCTTACAGAAGAGGAAACTGGGGCATAGGTTTCACATCTAGTAACTGGCGAAGCCCAGGTCTTCCTGACCTTTAGACACCAGACCCTCCCTGAGTGTTTCCCGAGGACCTGGGCAGCCAAAGGGATTCACTAAAGAACTTCCTGATAAACTCACCCCTCCAACCCACCTCACGCACCTGAAGCAGCCTCTAGGGTGTGCCTCTCTTATTTGGAAGGGGTAGAAATTAAATCACCAGAAAGAACCCTAGGAGGAAACATTCCAGAGTCATTTTGCTTTTATCTGCAGGTCAGCAGTGCCTGCTCATCTGCTTATGTAACCATCACACTTGTAATGGCAGAAATACAGTCCAGACGTGTCAGTGGCCGCAGGGAGCCCAGGTGTATACATGCTCTGACTGCCCGAGTGTCTTCATTTCCCGTTACAAGGAACAGGTTCCTTCCTTCAGGGATTAGCCTGGATTCTCGTTTTGCACCCTTGTTTCTTTGCGGGGAGGCGGCAGGTGTAGTAAAAAGAGCACAGCTCCGATTTCAGTCAGACTTGGGTTTGAATTCTTGCTGTGTGCATGGGCACATCGCAGAGCCTCTCTGAGCCTCTTGTAGAACATGGGACACGAAATCCTCATGTTAAAAGGTTGCTGTGAGGATGATGTAAATGAATGTAAATAAGGGCCTGGATCCTTAAATGTCATTTCTTATCCCTCTCCCTCCATCCAGATCTGGGGCCTCTCTTTACTCTCAAGTACTGAAAGTCATTTCACGAAGCTGTGGAGCTCAAACATTTGTTCCTCCCCACTGAGAAGAAGGAAGTGTTTCCTTGAAATTACTGCTGATTTTTCTACATCTGTTCAGCCATCAACGACAGCAGAAGTTGGCCAACTTTTTCCGTAAATGCCCAGAGAGTAAATATTTTAGGTGCTGTGGGTTGTACTATCTCTGTCACACGGACTGAACTTTGGGGATAGAGTGTGACAGCAGCCATAGGTGATACACACGTCATACCAGCGTCACTGTGTTCCAATGAAAATTTATTTACAAATGCAGGCTGGCCTGTGGGCCATAGTTTGCCAACTGTTGATTTTGATTCTGGGGAGGTACTGGGTTTGGGGACCAGGAATGTAAAAATGGACAAGCCCCCCCTCTGCCCTGGAGGGTTTCCCCCAGCAGCACACCTGCCTGTGCGAGCTCATGAGGGCTGTTCTGTTTGCAGGAAGACAGCATTTGGCTAACAGGCCTGGAGGGGGCCTTCTGTTGTCCTTGCAGCCTAGTGTCTCCATCGCATCACCAGATAGACTCAGATCCGCTCCTGTCTGCAGTAATGAGCTCCGCAGACCTGCCGCTTAAACCTCCTTGATACATCTTAATGCTGTTAAGTGCTGCTTGGTGGTCCCTGGCTAATTTCTAAGTGACAGTTTCAGTTGTGTTTGCTGTGTATAGAAGGAGATCCTACATTCACCCTTCACTTACACTGCAATCCTGGTGAGAGCAGTTTTGGATTCTAGAGTTTGCACAACTCTGCTTCTCCTTGGCATCTTCTGGTTGCTCTGTGCCTCCATTTCTCTGGCTGTTCAATGGGAGTTAAAGGTGAAATGATGCAGTTTGTTGAGTGTTTTCTAAACTTCTTTCTTCTTAAGTAAATCATGCTTGTGTACCCTTTTCTTTAAAAGGAGCTCTGCCTTGGAAACTCAGTATGGGAAAGGGGTCAAAGTATAATAGAAGCTGCTCTTTTTTTTTTTTTTTTTGGCTGCATGGCGTGCAGGATCTTAGTTCCCCAGCCAGGGATCGAACCTGCGCCCCCAGCAGTGGAAGTGCAGAGTCTTAACCACTGGGCAGCCTGGGAAGTCCCTAGAAGCTGCTCTTGCTGAAGAAGGGCATTGGGGGAGGGGAGGCTCTGGCCACTAAGCCCTTGCAGCACCTACTAGAAACTTTGGAGATCTGTCAGGAGCAGGCATGACCCCCGCTGTGGTGCGGGGCCAGAAAAACCTGCAGGGGGTGGGGCACCCAGCCACTCCTCAGCCCTGGGTGTCCTCATGTGTAGCAGGAGAGGGTTTAGATGAGTCGAATGCTCTCAGCTCCTTCTTAAGAAGCCTAAGTCTTTCGCTAGAGATTGGCGGAGAAATCATAACTGAAGAATAGCTTTCTATTAGTAATTAAGCCTAGAGAAACTGGAGACATTTGTGGATTTGTACTTTCTTTACAGGTGAGGCTTAAAAAAATTTGATGCTGAAAAGGCAATGGGCAGACATTGGCAAATTATCTGGTGTGCCAAGCATCTGCATGTGTGTGTGCGTGTATGGGTGTGTGTGTGCATGTGGGTGGGTGTGTGCATATGGGGGTGTGTGTGTGCATATGGGTTTGTGTGCACGTGCATGTGGATGTGTGTTTGTGCGTATGAGTGTGTGTGTGTGTATGGGTGTGCACGTTCGCTCAGCAGCCTCCTGGCTGTTCCCTCTTGCCTGCTGCCCAGAGTGACTTTTCAAACGGGGACTTGCCCAGTCTCTCCCTTGCTTAAATCCTTTTGGAGGCTTCCCTCTACCTGAGCAAAGACCAGAGCCACACCGTCCTCCCTCAGGCCTCAGCTCCAGCGCCGGTCCCTCCAAACCTCTTTCCCGAATCGCCTTCCCAGACACCTTAGTTATCTTGATTCTTCTCCATGGACTTTTCACACTGTAATTGTGCTATCAGTTATTTCTAGACTGTCTCCCTGGATGGATTGTGTGCTCCATGGGCCCCCAGCCTTCATCTCCCCTGCTCCCTGCTGCCTCTCTGGTACCCAGAGTGTCTGGCCCATAAGAGGAACCTAGTACGGATTTGCAGACTAAGTGTGAGTAACGGTGTGTGCATCTGTGGTGGAGCAGCTGGCCCTTCACTCGTGCGTGGGGACTGCTGGGCCCCAAACGCCTGTTCTGTTCTGTCCAACATCCTTGAACTCTTTCCCTGAAAAATGAGAGTAACTGCCAGTTAGCAAGCCCTTTGTACGTATGTTGTCCATGCATCTTAATTGCTTGGAAAGAAACTAGATGTCCATTCTTAGTAAATTAGATAATTTTCTCACGCCCCCTCCCTTCTCATCCCTGCCGTCCTCCAACCATCCCGTCCCCCATCTGTCTGTCTGTTCATCTGTACATCTATCCATCCATGGGGAACATGCTCTGAGCAATCAGTATGTGCCTGATACCATCTGGGGCTCTGAGAATATTGTTCCCGAGACCCTCAGAGTCTTTTTGGGAAAAACAGACACATCAAAAACTAATTTACAGAAGTGTGCTAGCCTGCCTTCATGCAAGCTTCCAGGGCTACTCAGAGGATTGGATGAAATACTCTTTAAAGCTCTTATTTGCCAGTTCTTTACGGGCCTCAGCTGATGCCTCTAATTGTATATTTGTAAAACAAAGAACAAATTAACAGATAACGCACAGCCCTGAAAGTGGTCCAGACCTGGCAGCAGCCTCCCTGAGGGGAGGAAAGCCCAGGCCTGCTTTGTGTTCAAAGCAGCAGCCCTGAGCCCGTTTGTCCTCTGGCCCGGTGACCAAGCTGGAGACAGAGCCGTGCATTTCACACGTTGTTCCTTCTTAAAAAGTGAGAAGAGAAAGCAAGGTGTTGATGGGATGGGAAATAGTTGTCGTTTCTGGCAGTGCAAAGTGAGAGCTAATTGCTGAAGGGAAGGCTATGTGAAAAGAGGGATGTGTGAGAAAGTGACTGGAAAACATAAATTATGGGTGTTTTTTCATGATTGGGACAAAGATTTGCTGTCCTGTATTGTCTGCCTTTTTGCCTTGTCTTTTGAGCAGTGAATCCGAGAGCCCTGTAATTAGAAGACAAGGAATATGGTTCTCTTCCTTTGGTTCCTCTTATCTCCAAACTAACTCATCCTTCTTATGCATGATGATTTCGAATTTGCTCCAGAGCAGTTTAAAACTTGATTGACACTTGCATGGAAATGGAGCTTCCCTCATCATTCACTTGTTTGCTCAGTCACAAGTGCTCAGTCAGTGCCCACAACATGCCAGGGCCTGTGTGAATGACCTTTCGTGCAAGCTGCTGTCCCCAGGCTCGCAGGGAGGGACCAATACAGGGTGTGGAGTAATTGCAGGCTGAGCACCGGGAATGGTAGAGGGTGGCAGTGTGGAATCTGCGTATTTCTGGTGATCAAGGAAGGTATCTCATAGGACGTCATCTTTTAACTGAATCTGAAAAGATGTGAAAAGAGCCAGCCATGCAAAGAGGCTGGGGGAAGAAAGGAGGGAAGCATGACTTGTGATAGTACATCCTTCACAGTGTTTATTTGAGGATTAATAATGTGCGAATACACTGGCGTGCATAGTAGATGTTCAGCGCACATTGGCACCCTCTGCCCTCCATCTTTGTTGCTTTCTAGCAGGACCTTCAGAGAGCCATGTGACTTCTTTCATGATCAGTGGAGGCTGACTTGTGTACCCAGAGATGGAAAAGGATTCTGATTGTGGGTCTCGCCTGTCCCTCCACATCCTTGTGTATGCAGCGCCTGGGGTGTTTGCTACAGAAAGACCCAGAAATCCTGGCTGCTCTGTTTCTCCAGCCATGGGCTCTGCCTTTCTCTGCACTCACATACTGACCCCCGAACCCCCAGACTGCAGGCCAGATGATGAGCCTCCTTCTCTGCAGGGCCAGGGAGAAGCAAATGAGGACAACCACACTTACTTGTGCTCCATGTTGGAGGGAATCAGAAAGAAGCCTCCATTGCAGAGATGTGTCCTCCAGGACTCCCCAGGGCTTCAGGAAGGCACGAGAGATGTTTGTGGCCAGTTGATTTTTCTTACAAAATCTCTACCCCACAAGTCTTTCACTGCCAGAATATGAAGTCAAATCAGCTTTCTGGATGCTTACTGTAAACCCCAGATGCTATCTAGCTCCAGTCTGGGTAGACAGAATGAAAAGAGAGCATGTTAAGATGTTTAATAAGTTTGGCCATCAGTTATCATACTGCAGTTGCTGTAGAGCCTGGCCTGATTTTTAAGATCTATTGCACCGAGGTCAGAAAGTTCATGGACTCTTTTTCCAGCCAGCCTCCCTGAACTCAGGTGGACACATAAATGTCTCCTGGCTTGCTGATGCCAATAATGCCAGTAATCAGAAGAAAAACTCCTGGGGGCTTCCCGGGTGGCACAGGGGTTAAGAATCTGCCTACCAGGGCAAGGGAAACGGGTTTGAGCCCTCGTCCAGAAAGATACCACATGCCGCGGAGCAGTTAAGCCCGTGAGCCACAACTACTGAGCCTGCGCTCTAGAGCCTGTGAGCCACAACTGCTGAGCCCACGTGCCACAACTACTGAAGCCCATGTACCTAGAGCCCGTGCTCTGCAACAAGAGAAGCCACTGCAATGAGAAGCCTGCGCACCACAACGAAGAGTAGCCCCTGCTCGCTGCAACTAGAGAAAAGCCCGCACACAGCACCAAAGACCCAATGCAGCCAAAAATAAAAATAAATAAAAATAAAATTTTAAAAAGAAAAAAATTTTTTTAAAAAGGAAAAATTTTTTGAAAAAAGAAGAAAAACTCCTGAGTTGGGAGGATTTAACAACTCCCAGATACTTAACATCCATTGTCCAAGAGGGTCCCCCTACAAATAAGCATCCCTGAAGGGAAATTTATCTGTCAGGAAGAAACTTTCTTTTAAAAATGGATTGTTTTCAGAAGCTCTTTGTTCATATCATTGTAGAGTGACATCTGTCCTTAAAAACCTCACCTTTTGCTTCTGGTCACCCTTCCCCTCAGCCTGGTGGGGCAGACAGTCAGAACCTTGCTTCTTGGGAATGAGGTTCCCCGGGCCCAAGCTCTGTTCACATCCCGTTTGAGAAGAGCCTGCATTTAAAGGCAGTGTAATGATGCCGCTCGTGCCTTCACAGTCTGTGGGTCCTTCCTCCGATCTGCTTACCTGATCCTCACGTTGTGCCAGAGAACCCTCCCCAGGCTCAGGTGCTGAGGGAAAGCTCAGAGAAGAGAGGTGGAGAGCCACCCTGCAGCCCCACCAGAGAAGGCCCTGGGTTCCACGTGGAAGCGCTGAGGGGAGACTGGTGTTTGGAAGGGGGCGCTTCAGAGCGAGCCTTAGCCCTCGTTCATCCCCCATGAATAGAGGACCTGAGGGCACAGCCTCTCCCATCCTGCGGGGGAGGATTGGAAAGACTGTCTTATTCACTTTACGCAGTAATGCGGTACACACTGAATATATTATGTATATAATTAATGTAGGTATATATTATGTACGTGTATGTATACAGTATAATATGTATCTGTTAGTATTTACACGATTAATGCGTCTTAATTGTAGAAAGTACAGGGAAGTTCAGATCCATGCTACAAATCCATCTGACTACCCTCTCTCGTATCTGATACCCCACTGTCTTTCGGATCTCTTTCATGCTAATATTGATCCACAGTCATTATGAGTTGTATTCAGGACTCGCACTAGGTATTTGCAGTCCGTAGCAGCTTTTTTTTTCTTTTTAAATTTTGTTTTGGTCATGCCCTGTGGCTTGCAGGATCCTAGTTTCCCAACCAGGGATTGAACCCAGGCCCTCGGCAGTGAAAGCGCTGAGCCCTAACCACTGGACCACCGGGGAATTCCCCATAGCGGCTTTTTATTAAACAGAGACCAGGAGCTTTTTTTTCTATGCCATTAGAAATTTATCAAAAGCACTCTTTTGGTGGGATAATGCATTCTAGTTTACATTTTTAATTGTTAGTATTAGATTATTTCGAAACTCGAACTATACAAAAGAGTGTTGACTAAACAGCCTCCTCCCACCCCGCTGCCTGGGCCCCACCCCCGCCCCGGCGCCCGCAGGCTGGTGCCCCTTTGATTGGTGCCTTGAACTTCACTTCTCTACCTTCTTGATGCAAAAACAAACAAATACAACCTGATATTTTTCATTCTCTGTTTTCTCACCCAAGGTGCTGTATTAGACCCACCGTCCGTACCCTACTTTTGCTTTCACGTGGTGATCCATCTTGGAGGTGTTTTCATAACTGCACGTGGAATGCTATCTCATTCTTCAAAAGCACATTTAAATTCTTTTAAAGCAATTCACTCAAAAGATAAATTTTTTTAATCTTCCAGAAAGATAGCAAATGAAAAATAAGTATCATTTCTCTCCCCAGTCCCACTCATTATCTGTTATCAACGATAGCCACTGTTATTTTCTTAGATCCTTTTCCAGAATTATTTTTGTGCTCATACCTTCATGAGTGTGTGTGTGTGTAACTCGTTTCTTTTTAAACCAGGCATCTCATACGGACATGTCATAATTTCTTGAATCATTCCTCTCTAGTTGGACCTTTAGATCCTTTTGGTTGGCGTCTTTGTTTCCTCTGGATAGCAGAGGACTGTGATTTCTGGGTCAAAGGATGTAGGTGTCTTTAGGGATCTCAGTACACACAGCCTCGTGGCTTCCCCTGATAGGTTGTACCAGCTCTCACCACAGCCGCCCAGAGGAAAACAACAGTCCCTCTAACAGCAGGGCCACCCCGACCCCCAGCCCAGGGAGTTCCTGATCTTTTGAAACTGATGTTCTCTCAAGCGGTTAGGCGGGTTTCTCCTTGTTGGGCTTGAAAGAATCTCTCAACAGCAGCTCCTTAACAAAGCCTGCAGCCCGGAGCCCAATTGAATTTCTTAGTTCCAGGGACCTGGAAAGGGCTCAGCTTGGGCCATTCTCCCTCAGGGCTGCCATGTATGGGGTGAGACAACCCCAGGTGGTGGGCAGATTCGTGTATGGTGTCAAGGATAACAGACAGCTTCTCAATAGTTGTCATATTATTATAGCGCACAGGTCAGTCAAGGAGACCCTTCTACCTGCCTGGCACTGTTCCACATGCTCTACACGTATCAACTCCTCTTGTTCTCAGGACAACCCTGTGCGTATTAGTATTATACATACCCATTTTACAGACAAGGACAGTGTGATGCAGAGAAGTCAAGTGACTTGCTCGCGGCCACACAGGAGCTCGGGATTGGATCCTGAGCCGTGTGGTCCCAGAGCCCAGGCTGCATAACCACTGTGTCCTCCTGCCTCCAAAAGGAGCCTGTTGTTTCTCTAAGGACTACCTTCTAGTGTCTTCTTATCCTCTGTTCAGGCAAGACTTTGCCAACTCTCACCTTCTCCTATCACCTTTGAGCTGGCTTTTCCTCTGTTTGCTAAGGGTTTGTTGCAGAAAAGCCTGGACAGACCTGGATTCGTATCCCTTTCCTGCATGTGTGGCCTTGGACAAGTTCAGCCTCTGTGATCCTCAGTTCCCTCATCTGGGGGGCAGGAAGCATTACCCACCCCCGGATCCTTATCACGATTGATGAAGATTGAGGATAAGGAGAATGCCCCGACAGGTGCACAGTGTGAAACTTTCCCTCGTCACCCCGCACCCTTCTCTATCCCTCTTGGTTCTTCTTAGTTTAGATCCACAGTCTTAAGTTCTCTCCTATTACAAAAGGAAGCTCATTCCCAGGGCCCGATAACATCACGATTTATTGAGCATCTACAAGTGCTGGCCATTCGCTGTCTGCTCTGGATGAGAATTGCCATCCCACCAGGCGTTATAGTTTCTTGCACCCAATCCTCTTCTCATGGGGCCCTTCTGAGTCAGAAGAGAAAGTCATGTTCGGCTGCCTTAAATTGCTCACACGTGAGGGGAAAGGATAGAGCCATTTGGGGGACAGACATTTCCCTTTGTGTTTACACACCACGTGTGTCTGTGCGTGATGATGCATATTTTTGCCTTTGCACATTTGATACCTTGCCTCTCAGCTCCTAATTAGGCCTCTGTAGCTCCAAAATTACGTACTTTTACACACCCATGATGATCTCAGTAGGATTAACAGTCCTTTTTTTCTGTGAAAGTAATTGAGGTCTTTCATGGTGGCATATTTTTATTACTGTAACTCCATCTTTAACCATCCTTCCATAAAATCTCTTATTGTTTTCCAGTAACTGCTTCTTCACCTCATTCTGCACAGGAAATGCTCAGGGGTCATTGAGAAGCAGAATTTCCTGTGCTTATGCAAACCATGGTAACCATGATGCATTTTCTCTCTCCCCTTCCCCCTCTCCCTATGGCAGGTGCCCGGAGATTTGAGTCAAACATCCGAAGACCAGAGTTTGTCGGATTTTGAAACGTAAGTCCACAGCATCTGCTCATGAGGGGCCCTTTAGAAGCAGGACTCTGTTACTTGGCTTGCGTCCCAGGAGACCATACAGGGAACCAGCAACCGCTGTTGAAATCCGCATGACGGATTTGGTTATTGTAGAGGTGGGGAGTTGTTTGCCCGCAGCCTGAGTCTGGCCTTCAGATGTGTTTTTAGCTCCCTCTTTGAGTATTGAAAAACAAATTTTTTTTTGGCTGACATTTAAGGGTTGGAAGGTACCTCATGAAAATTTAAATTTCTCCATCTTCTTTAAAAGAAGAAACCCCAGCACGGCCGCCATCCGCTGGAGCTGAGCAGCCGCTGCTTCCATCCAGGGCGCGTGCTCGCCAGCTCGCCACAGGCCCCACTTCTCCCTTCTGTCTGACGGCAGCCCACTCCACTCATTCCACTGTCTGGGTGTCTCCCGTTCCAATTTTGAGTTTGCAACCCCTGGGCTATTGGAAACGACAGTAGTTCAGTACGTTGGTCTGATTTTTGATTGGATTTAATTCTGTCTGGCGCCTCTGCTGGTAACCCCTAAGGAATTTAGTTGGTCTTCAGAATGACTCTTTCTGATCAAGTTGCCTCACTTTTTGGACCAGTAATCCCCTGGGGCTGGGGAAGAGAGGAGTGAGTCCTGAGTTAAGGACAAGCAGAACCTCCCTTCTCTCTCATTTAGTTGTGCTGAGTAGAGGAAGGTTCAGCTTCCCCAGGAGAGAGAGCGGGGCATCGGAAGAGCATTTTGTTAGAGCCAGGCTGAGCCAAGTTGAAATCTTAACTGCGGGACTCAATGCTGGTGTGACCTTGGACGAGCCACTTAACCTCTCTGAGCCTGAGTTTCCTCATTCATAAGGCGCAGATCACAAGAGTGGGGTTATGAAAAGCACGGAGGGGATCAAGAGGCCCCACAGTGCTTGGCAGCAGCGGTAGAGGTAGAGGTGCCTGTTAGATTGGTGAGGGGGGTCATGGAAGTTAAGAGGTGAAGGATGAAAATCAAAGACGAGTGTGCTTCGCATGGGCCTTTGCGGGGCGGGGTGGAGGGGAGTACATAGTGAAGAGGATCATGGGATGGTGGCCTGGCAGAGGGAAAGGGGGGACCAGCTGAGGAGAGAGGTGAAAGCCGCAGAGGGGACCCCAGAGACGAGCCACTCGTGAGGCGCAAGGGACTCATTCATAAAGCAAGAATTTATCTCGTGCCTGCTGCAGGGAGGGGTCGTGCCAGGTCCTCGGTGGAGGGGATGAATCAGCCATGGTCCCTGCTCTCAGGCAACCTCTGCTGGGTCCAGCCACCTCATATCTTCTCCTCCTCCCCCCCAGGTTGATCATCTCCACTAAAGCCAGAGGGAAGCGCCATTTCCCTCTCCCTCTTCTCTTGCAGAGAAGGCCCTGGCTGACCTCAGCTCCATCCCCAGCCTCCCCCGGCCCTCCCTTCATACCAACTGCCCTGGTAGATTTGACTCCTCCAACTTCTTTGGTCTTCCATACTCGGGATCATTATTTTATTCCCTTAACTCACACTTCTGGGTCTAGGAGAGAGAGGACAGTCAATTCTAATACAGCGAGCTATGTGCTCTGAAAGGGAGAGCATGTTCGGGGGGACCTGGGGGACCTCCTGGAGCCCTGGGAGGTGGTCCAGCCCTCACCAATCCTGGGAGGTTAATGAAAACCAGAATGTCAGTTACACTTCTACACCCCTCCCACTCCCGACAGAAATGAAAGGGGAACACTCTAGTCACTAGCACAGTTTTGGGGACCTTTCCAGGAGGGGTGTCACTAGATATCCAAATCAGTTTGGTGCCTCAGAATGGCAGCTTGTACTTGGAGCCCTGGGGAGGTGATCAATAGGGTGTATTTTGCCCCATGAAGGCGGTCAGCACCTGGGCTCAGAGCTTAGAAGAAATGCTGCTTCAGGAGAGAAGCATTGCTTTGTGAAAATGAAATGCTCTTTACTGTGGAGATTGTGAGGCTGTTGAGTCATGGACTCTTCCATCATCAGTGTCTCAAACTGTGTTCTAAGCACAGGAGGCTGGCGAATTTTTAAGAGCTGCTCTTTAGAGATAAGGAGAGCTCCAGGAAAAGCGCTTAGCCCTGGAGCAACTCCTAGCAGAAACAAGGGCTAGGACCTCCCAGCCCTTCCAGAATTGCACAGCACTGCTGTGAGAGCTGTTAATGATTGATCTGGAAGTTTCAGTGACACTTATCAGCTTCACATGATGTAGATCCAGCTGGTGGAAGAGTGGTGGTGGTGGGTGTGTGCGCCCAGTGACTCAGAGTTAGGTTCAAGTCATCTCGCAAGGCGGAACTGTCACATAACTGAAAGAACCCTTGAAGTTCTCTCAAATAGCCGGCGAGGATCAACCGAGATAATCTAGGTGACAGCACGGAGCCGTGCAGTGTATGTACTCAGTAAGTGATTTTGCTCTATTCAAGCCACAGACAGTGTTTTTGGAACAGTTGCAAGAGCGGTTATTGGTGCCTGGCTTCCTGGGATCCCCTCTCCCCACCCCAAAGAGCTGTCTCTTGCATAGCCTGAGTGTTGGCCTCCTGAGCTCTTCCGTGGAGCCTGACCTTAAAGTGGGGCTCAGGGTCTAAAGTGGGCACGGTGAGGAGGCTGCGTGACTCCTCCAAACGCTCCAGAAGCCCTGTGGGCGTGCTCTTGACCCTCCCCCGCCTCGTGGGGGCTTCCAGTGATCTTCGCCCTCTTCAGATGAGCAAACTGAGGTTCAGATAAACTATGGGCCACGGTCACTCAGTTAGTAAGGACTGAAGGGGCAGCTCTTTCTCATTCCAGAATACAAACTGCATATATAAATTTTATATATATATATATATATATTTTTTTTTTTTTTTTTTTAAACTAAGCCCCTGAAAAATAATCTTGGGGGACCAAGTAATTAGAGATGGAAACTGATCCTTTAGCTTACAGTTAAGTGTAATAGATGTTGCCGTACATCGTGTGCCTCGTAGGGGAGAAAATAGCTTCCTCCCTGTTTTTGGCAAATTGAAATGACCTCTCTGCATCTTTCTTTTGTTCAGATCAAACCGAGCGCTGATCAACGTCTGGATCCCGTCAGTGTTTCTCCGGGGCAAAGCCACCAATGCATTCCACGTGTATCAGGTAATCACCTGGTTTTCAGTTAGATGTCACCGCTGGGGTGGGGACCACACTTGTTTGTTACTCTCTGGTGCTTTTGCCTCTTGGCGATGGGGTGCCATACGTAGAGGCCACAGCCTCCAGATGACAGCATCCACCTGCCCAGCCTCCCCGAGGAAATGATCCTTCTGTCAGACAGAAGGAGGCAGGGTGGAGCTTTCTCGTGCTGTCGGGCCTCCTAGCGTGGCCATGACCGCTCAGCTCGGACTGCTTGAGCAGGAATGGGATTTGTTGGCTCGTGTTGCAACTGAAACGTCCAGGCGTTGGTCTGGCCTCAGACCTGCCTGGACCTGTGGTCAGACATCTGCTCCCATTTCCCCTGGTTTCCTCTGCTTGGGCGTCCTTTTCAGGCTGGCGCCCTCTGTGGGTGGACCAGGCAGCTCCCAGCAGCACCAGACTCTCAGCCTGTCTGGGCATCTCTCAGGAGTCTGTCTTGGATCCCAAGCCCATCCCTAAACCCCAGTGTTGGGAGATGGACTCCTGTGATGGGCCAGCTTCGAATCATGTGACCCCCACTGGCACTGGGGTTGGAGTTTCCCTCATCTGACCATGTGACTGAGAGAGGGTGAGGGGGCTCCCCAGATGAAAACCAGGCCACTCTTTGCCAAAGAAGGGGCAACAGCCACTTGGCAAGTGGACACTGCAGATGTGCCCTCTGCTTGCTTGAGGTAGAGCTGATCACCCCCTCCCCAGCTGAGGATTGAGTGTCTGAAACCCAGGGGACCTTTGTTTTGGAGGTGATTTTGCCCCAACAGTTGGGACCCCAGTTGTCCATCTTTTCTCTGATTTTCTGATGCCTCTTCCAGCCCTGCCTACCTATCCTCTTCTTGGCTTTCTTGTTTCTCTTTTTCTTACCTGATCTGCAGCTGTTGGCGTCCACTTGTCCTGGGACTGTTTTGTCTTCAGCTTTGACTCTTAGCCACTTCTGGTTCTGCTGTTGAATTATCACAACAACTTTCACTACACTTTGTTCTGATTCCCCATGAGCTCCGCGAAGAGCCTTGAGTTCTGTTGCCATTTTTCTTAGTGGGGAATTGACCATTGAAGAAGTCTTCTCAGCTATTAGGATAGTTTCCCCAGAGACTGGGGTGTTGCAAAAAGGACCCTTGAACTTGAGGATAGAAGCCCTGGTTTCAGTTTTGTGGCCTTAGGTAAATCTCAGTTTCCTTATCTGTAAAACAGAAATAATAATAATGCTTACTTTGCAAAGCTGTTGTTATTGGGATTAGAAATACATGGTGTCCAGTAGGCACTTGGTATTCGTTTCTCATCTTCCAAAATGATCGCTGTGTTTAGTCTTTGATGGCAGGACTGGCAGTGGGCATGGGTTATATAATGGGCTTAAGCATGATACACGCCTCTTACCTGAAATCTTACGGACAAATGAGCTAGAGTTTGGCAAGGAAGTTTGCACTGGAAAGTTATTCTAGTTTACTTGTTCAGCTGGGCGACAGTAGCACTTTAAGAAGAGAATCTGAGTGTTCCTGATGCTCTCAGCTCTGGCTTGAAAAGAGAATTAGATATGACAGATTTCCGAATATCCTTTTCTCCTTTTATCCAAAACCAACCCCCCCCCCAAATCTCTTATTTGAGCATCCTTCAAGTTCTGCTTTGCGGTCATCAGAAAGCTGGGAGGTGTTGCCTGGAGAATGAAAAAAGTGAAGCAGACAGCTTTATTTTAGAGCAAAATTAAAATGTGAGATCGCTTGAGAGGTTTCCTTGACCTTTCATTTTTCACTCCTCTCCCTCCCCTCACCCCAGGAAGCAAGGGCCATTTTTAGCTCCTGAAAGCCAGTTAAGGAATGAGATGGACACAGCAAATATGCAGTTGCCTGGGAGATTGTTTCCACAGTGGCCACCGTGGGATTCGAGCCACACTCTCCCCATCCTTGACCATTTCCAGAGCTTTCCTGGGTGTGGTCCAGCCAGTGCGTGGAGGATAAGGCCTGGATTTCATGGAGCCATGAGGCTGACAGCTCCCACATCACGTAGAGCAGCTGCGTCCCACACTGTGGGCTGTCTGAAATCTCTCCTGATCTTGGAGTGTGTTGAATGCAACTGTTTTTCTCCTTTTAGCTAACAACGCTTCTGGTTGGTACCTAAGAGCAAACTCTGAGCATGTGTTTGGAAGCATTTTAGAAAGTCTTCATTACAGTGTGATTTTTTTGGTTTTTGTTGTTTTTTAAATGATAAATGATATTGGAGAGTGACTCCTGTAAAATACTGGTACTGTTGGACATTATTTTTATTAGTTAAAAAAATGCATTTTATATAATTCCACAAAAGATTTGAGATAATTTCTAGAGAAACTCAGAAAAGAGTGATAAAATAGAAGTAAGAAATAAAATATCAAGAGTCAGAGAAGATGTAAACTAAGAGTGTTTCCATTAAGGGAACAGTGGAAATCATATATATACATACATACATATATATGAGATCCTATGTGGTTGCTCTCATTGGTTTGTAAGTTTCCTTTGAGCTTCCTGGCAACCAGTGTGAAAATGGAAATGTGGCTATTTTGGGTAATTCCATTGCTAATGAGAAGAAAATATGTCAGTTCCTCAAAGGGAGTTCTGAAAGAAATGTCCTCACAGAGCTTTAGATGAAGCAATAATAAAGAATGTGGTAGATGATGCCCTGTTACATCCCTAGGACAAATCACTGTCAGGTTTCCTTAAGCTCTCCCTCCAAGGAAGCCAAGGGCATAACCTCAAAATGAACCATAGTTCCTTTGAAGAGCCCAGACAAAAGGATCAGCACATGTAGCTTTCTCAGTAGATCTGCACTGTCCAGTCCGACAGCCACTAGCCACGTGTGGTCATTTAAATGTTTTTTTGTTTTTTTGTTTTTTTTTTTTTGGCTGTGTTGGGTCTTCGCTGCTGCACGTGGGCTTTCTCTAGTTGCTGCAAGCAGGAGATACTCTTTGTTGTGGAACATGGGCTCTAGGTGCACGGGCTTCAGTAGTTGTGGCACACGGGCTTAGTTGCTCCGCGGCATGTGGGATCTTCCTGGACCAGGGCTCAAACCTGTGTCCCCTGCATTGGCAGGAGGATTCTTAACCACTGTGCCACAATTGGTGGCATCGTTTAAATTTGACTTAATCAAAATGGGAAGAAATTAAACTCTAGTTCCTCAGGCACACCAGCCACATTTCAAGTACTTCTTAGCCACATGTGGCTGGTGGCTGCCGTATTGGACAACGCGGATACAGCACATTTCCATCATCTCAGGAAGCTCTGTTGCATGGTGATGATCTAGAACAGTCTCTCCCAGAGTGGCAGAAAGCAAGATGATCTTCTGTGTGATCTGTGTGCTTAGTGAGGTTTTAGAGAGACAGAGACTGGACGTCCAATAAATAGTTCTGCAGGGAGAAGGCCACTCGCCTTTCAGCTCTTCCATCACTGACAATGACCTGAAAGAGAAAGTCTCCACATGGCCATTAGGCCTTTAACACCCTCTAATCATGCATCTTAGCAAAGACAGAGGAAGGCCCAGGATCAACGCCTTTGGCAGGCAACAGACTCCAGCTCGGTTAACTACATTGTTTTCTTCCATTGTATTTTTTATATCTGCCTTCTACTATTTTTCCATTTACCACAGTGATGTACAGTTTCCTTTTAAAATAAACTTAAGCAGAAAGAAAGTGAGTCAGCTTAAAGAAAAATACTAAATGTATGATAATGAAAACAGCAAGAAGTTTAGGACAGTGCTATGGGAATGAATAATATTTGGGAAACGCCACCTCTCAGTGGTCTGTGTATGTTACATAAAATAGCTCATTCAATCCTCACAACAACCCTGTGAGGTAACAAATGCTTATTATCCCCATTTTATAGATGAGAAAACAAAGACACAGAGAAGCAGCTCATTCAGTAACATGACTCTCAGCCCCCAAAGCATTTTCTGACAAGATGCCGGGTTGCACAGGTTCTGTGAATGTGGGCAGAGTCCAGATTTAAAAATCCGAGAAGCAGATGGGGCAGTTGCCTTGGAAGGGCCCAGCCTGACCAAGAACTTGCCTGTGTGGATGGCCCCCTGCATCCCTGAGGCCATGGGCCAAGGGCCCCCCTGCCGCCAAGCCAGGGTTTTTCTGTCCATCTGTTCCAGGCCCCCTGCAGTACACACATCAGAGCCCTGCAAAACCCAGAGCCAAGCTGTGCGCAAGTTTGCTTTGGAAAGTTGTTAAAGCAGGGCCTCTTGACCATGACTGCTCTGGCCACAGAAGAGTTTCAGGGATGCTTCCTCAGAACCTCTTGTTTGAGCAGTGGCAGGGTCCCCAGAGCCTGCCCTGGGACGCTTGGGAGCTGTGGCGCTTCTGACTGCAGAGGAACTCAGCTAGGTCACCTGCTGCCCGGTGTTACTGGGCTCTCACCACTTGTCTTGTGGGAGAGATCTGGGTGTATATTTTGCACAAAGGATCCTGGCCAGAAGTGCTGTCCCTTGACTGGATTGAGTGCAAGTTATTAAAAAAAGTTTGTATCTCCAAACACCATGGTTTCCACACTCTACTCCCAGGTCCCAAGGTGGGTGCTGAGGTGTGTTCTGGCATAAAAGTAAGAAAAGGCAGCCTTTAAAAAAAAAAAAAAAAAAAAAAAAAAGAAAAGGCAGCCTTTGACCAGTTTTCAGAGCAAAAGTAAAATTGATGTCCAGAACTTTCCCAATTTCAATTTTTCTTCCACAAATGTTTCTCACTTCTGGCCTCTGCCAACTAATGCTTGGCTGCCAGCAGACACTAGCCAGAGACGCAATGACTAAATAGCAACAAACAGAATGGAAAAAACCAAAGCAAAACCCTGTTTACTAACTGGTCTTGCTCAGTTTCTCTCTCTCTCTCTCTCTCTCTCTCTCTCTCTCTCTCTCTCTCTCT
>NW_021703769.1:58706569-59109711 GCF_005190385.1 Monodon monoceros
TCTCTCTCTCTCTCTCTCTCTCTCTCTCTCTCTCTCTCTCTCTCTCTGTGTGTTAATACACAGTTGTCGTGGTGGGTCTTTCTGTCCCTTCCACATGACATAGTGACATTTGTTGTTAATCAGTTAGTTCCTAGTTTATACCTTTGCAAATGTTTTCTCTTATTTCCCAAATACCCCAACTTCCAAACCAGTTTGACGTCCACTGTCTTAATATCCTACTGTAGTGTTTATAAAGGCGTGTTAGGCCTTAAAACAATCTGCTTATTTTTTTTCCTTATGCAAATATTACAGCCGCTAAATTGGCATGAAATAATACATCAATACACTTACTCTCTGAACCCTTAGGTCTTTCCTTTGAAAAGCACTGTTAGTACAGCTGGAATCAGTCCTCTACGTGGGAGTTTATTTCAGCCTTTGAGTTTCGCCACCAGAAACACTGGCTACAGTGCAATATTCCATTTGCCCAGCACAACTAATTAGGTCTCCTTTGTAAAGAAAGTTGCTTTGTTTCAGCAAAGCTTTTTCCTTCTAGAATAAGTCCCCTTTCCTTGGGACCACAGGAGGCTGTCTTGACTTAGAGAAAAGGTGGTATCCCAGGAAGACTCCTTCAGTGTTGGAGGTTCCCCCACCCCAAAAGGTTATTGTGTAGCCTGGGCAGGTGTTTTCAAGGTTTATTCTAGGGGAGCATATTTATATATGCAGTGCAGGGAAAGCCCATGATTTTTCATATTAATAATGGATCACAGGGTCTGGCAGGCTGCATGGGGCCGCAGGTGGTTTAGAGGATGGTCATGTTTTTGCACCTCAGGCTTCGGGTGCTTTTCATCTCTGTCCTAAGATGGTTTACTCTTCAGGCCCTCAAGTTTGCTATTACCTACGGTCCATCTATGCTTACTTAGTGTATAGCTATGCGAGAGGGAGGGATTCATTAAGTAGAGACGGATGAGATGTTTGAGCCACGCACAGAAATGGGAATGGCAGCTGCAGTAACATGGGCTGATCAGAAGCCTCCGCCCTAGCGGTTACCATTCCAGGTGTGGGGACATAGGGACCAGTTCTGAGGCCGAAGGGATTCCCTCTCGTTCACGTCAGGTCCTTCCCACCACACCTGCTGTGAACCAGGCAGGCGGGAAAGACAGCTGTGAATCGTTTGATTTCTGAGTTTCGTTCCAGCCAGGTTGGCTTCTGTGCTGCACGATAAGCGAAACTGGGGGAGGCTTTGCCTTTGTTCTCGCTCTCTCCTTCCTTGAGGACTTTCCATCCCACAAAGTCAAGCTCCTCCGCACCTCTGAGGATTACAGCGCATTAACCTCCAGGTGTTCTTGGGATGCTCAAGACTCCTGGGAAAGCCTGATACAGGTGAAAACAAAAAGCCAAACGGAAAAAGCCTGTTTGCCTCCCCTTGGACATACGTGTCACTATTATTCTGTTACTGCCTTTATCTTTTCAAACAGGAGGAACATTTTTTCCCCTTTCATAGTATAATTCCTTTATTTATCCCAAAGCTGTGGATTGAGGGCTGACTAGATGCCAGACACGTGCTAAACACTGCAGAGCCTGGGGTGAGCAAGACGTGACATTGCACTTACCCTCCCAACCTCACAGTCTAGAGAGGGACAGTTGCCCTCGAGTAAACAGGACAGTCTCGTGAGGTCAGGGCTGCAGAGAGAGGTACGGGTGGGAGGGACGGAACACCACTCACCCTGCAAAGTGACAACAGACGATGGATGGATAACGTGGTTGGCACAGCGCCTGGCAAACAGCTACCGTGCAGACACTACCTTTAGTGACCTAAGGACCACTTGACTTGTGATAAGCAATTAGACCTGAAAGTAAACATAAAAGAGTTACCCCCTGTTGAACTGAATGTCTCTGGGAACATTTGCGTGTTCAAAAAAGCCTTTAGCATCTACTTGATCAAGGGTTCCACATCAGCCTCCTTAGGGGCGGCAAGGAGCAAGATACCTTTGTCCTCAAGGTGTCTGGGTCTGGTGAGGGGACGGAGCCCCATCAAGCAGCTGAAATGCAAGGGTCATGTCGAGCGGCTCCATGGAGGCTTAGCAGAGGGGTGAGCTCTGCTGGAGGGAGAGACCTGGGCTCAGAGGTGAAACCTAGGATCATAGTTCACTTTCCCAATGGGACTCCCTGGAAGCATGAAAGCATTAATGCCCAGGCCCCAGTACATTATAGTTTCACCAGCCCAGAGCTGCCCAGTTGGTGCTAGGTTTAGTCTTGTTTTGAATTCAAGTATAGTCCTTACTTATTGAGTACTGGGTTGCACCAGTGACGTTATTCACCAGCGTCTCCGAGGTGCCTGTACATGATCCCACAGTGTCATCACCCTCTTGGCCTCCTCCAAGGAGGTTTCCCAAGATGGTACCCCAGTTTAATGCTGCCTCTTTGTGTGGAGCCATAGGCACAGCTGGCGTGTAAATCTGGATGAGCTAAACACATATATGTTCTCGGTTTCTGTTGCTGGAATACAGTTAGGGTGGCCTCAAGGAGGTACCACCCCCAGTTCTGATGTACTACTGGCTGTCTTCTTCACAGGGCACTGCAGCTGGCTTTGGTTATTGTTGATCATTGTCAAGGACGTCTTCTCCTTTGAGATCTGCTTTGTAACATCTCTAATCTTTGCTAATTAAGGCAATCTGAATTGGCCATAATTCTTATATTGGAATTTCAGGACATCTCCATTTCTGATTTGGTGTAGAAATGGACTCTACTAAAATTATTGAGTATTAAACATTATATTAGGAACGCTTTTTGCTGCAAGTAACGTATTATCTCACTCAAAGTGACTTAACCAATAGGAGTTGATATACGTAACAAAAAGTTGGGGACTCAGGTATTCAATAGCTTAATCACATCAGTGGCTTCCAGAGCTGTTAGCACTTCCTCTTTACAAGACAGTGTCCAAGTGGGAAGAAGAGAGGTTTTTACTCACAGATTATTTTTTTAATGAAAAAGAAAAATCTTTGCCTAAAGCCCTCCTGTGGACTTCCCTTAGGTCCCATTGACCCCAGATGAGGTCACATAGCCATGGTTTTGCTGAAAGCAAAGCTGGGAAAATGAGCATCTCCCTGTCTCAGTCCCTGAGCAGGTGGAGAGCTCTGCCAGTAGGTGAGACAGGCAGGGAGCTGCCCATTGGGTAGGCAGCTGGGCTTCTGCCACAGGCACTGTAATGTACATTGTGTTGACAGAAATTAATCAGTCGAGGGACTTCCCTGGTGGCTCAGTGGTTAAGAATCTGCCTGCCAATGCAGGGGAACACAGGTTCGAGCCCTGGTCTAGGAAGATACCACATGCCGTGGAGCAACTAAGCCCATGCGCCACAAGTACTGAGCCTGCGTGCCACAACTACTGAGCCCTGTGCTGCAACTACTGAAGCCCGTGTGATTAGAGCTCGTGCTCCTCAACAAGAGAAGCCACTGCAATGAGAAGCCCATGCACTGCGACAAAGAGTAGCCCCCACTCGCCACAACTAGAGAAAGCCTGCTCGCAGCAGCGAAGACCCAATGCAGCCAAAAATAAATAAATAAATTAATTAATTAATTAAAAAGAAATCAGTCAATCTAAGAAAGAAATGGAAAATTTTATTCGAGTCAAATTGAGGATTATAACCTGGAAACAGCATCTCAGAAAGCTCTGAGAACCATTCCACCCATTAGAAGTCAAAGCACGGTTATGTAAGTTTTTTCGAGACAGAGGGCTGTACCTGAAATGATGCATTACTGACAGTTGACACAATCCAGATGTGCAAGTACAAAGTGGTGGGTCATCATGACCCCTTAAGAGATGAAGAAGGGGAGAGGAGCTTCAACATGGCGGAAGAGTAAGACGTGGAGATCACCTTCCTCCCCACAAATACATCAGAAATACATCTACATGTGGAACAACTCCTACAGAACACCTACTGAATGCTGGCAGAAGACCTCAGACCTCCCAAAAGGCAAGAAACTCCCCACGTACCTGGGTAGGGCAAAAGAGAAAAGAAAAAACAGAGACAAAAGAAGAGGGATGGGACCTGCACCAGTGGGAGGGATCCGTGAAGGAGGAAAGGTTTCCACACCCTAGGAAGCCACTTTGCTGGTGGAGACTGCAGGTGGCGGAGGGGGGAAGCTTCGGAGCCACAGAGGAGAGCACAGCAACGGTGCGGAGGGCAAAGCGGAGAGGTTCCCACACAGAGGAGCCGTGCCGACCAGCACTCACCAGCCCGAGAGGTTTGTCTGCTCACCCAGCGGGGCGGGCAGGGGCTGGGAGCTGAGGCTCAGGCTTCAGTCGGATCACAGGGAGAGGACTGGGGTTGGCGGCGTGAACACAGCCTGAAGGGGGCTAGTGCGCCACGGCTAGCCGGGAGGGAGTCTGGGAAAAGGTCTAGAGCTGCAGAAGAGGCAAGAGACGTTTTCTTCCCTCTGTGTTTCCTGGTGTGCGAGTAGAGGGGATTAAGAGCGCCGCTTAAAGGAGCTCCAGAGACGGGCGTGAGCCATGGCTATCAGCGTGGACCCCAGAGACGGGCATGGGACACTAAGGCTGTTGCTGCCGCCACCAAGAAGCCTGTGTGCAAGCACAGGTCACTCTCCACACCGCCCCTCCTGGGAGCCTGTGTGGCCCGCCACTGCCAGGGTCCCGGCATCCAGGGACAACTTCCCCAGGAGAACACACAGCGCGCCTCAGGCGGTGCAATGTCATGCTGGCCTCTGCCACCGCAGGCTCACCCCGCATCCGTACCCCTTCCTCCCCCCGGCCTGAGTGAGCCAGAGCCCCCGAATCAGCTGCTCCTTTAACCCCGTCCTGTCAGGGCAGGGAACAGATGCCTTCAGGAGACCTACATGCAGAGGCAGGGCCAAATCCAAAGCTGAACCCCAGGAGCTGTGCGAACAAAGAAAAGAAAGGGAAATCTCTCCCATCAGCCTCAGGAGCAGCGAATTAAATCTCCACAGTCAACTTGATGTACCCTGTATCTGTGGAATACCTGAATAGACAACGAATCATCCCAAATTGAGGAGGTGGACTTTGGGAGCAATGATATATATATTTTTTTCCCTTTTTTTCTTTTTGTGAGTGTGTATATGTATGCTTCTGTGTGTGATTTTGCCTGTATAGCTTTGCTTTTACCATTTGTCCTAGGGTTCTGTCTGTCCGTTTCTTTTTTTCTTTTCTTTTTTTTTTTTTAGTATAGTTTTTAGTGCTTCTTATCATTGGTGGATTTGTTTTTTGTTTTGGTTGCTCTCTCTTTCTTTCTTTTTTTATTTAAAAAAATTTTTAATAATTATTTTTTATTTTAGTAGCTTTTTATTTTATTTTATCTTCTTCTTTCTTTCTTTCATTCTTTTCTCCCTTTTATTCTGAGCTATGTGGATGACAGGCTCTTGGTGCTCCAGCCAGGCGTCAGGGCTGTGCCTCTGAAGTGGGAGAGCCAAATTCAGGACATTCGTCCACAAGAGACCTCCCAGCTCCATGTAATATCAAACGGCAAAAATCTCCCAGAGATCTCCATCTCAACACCAGCACCCAGCTCCACTCAACGACCAGCAAACTACAGTGCAGGACACCCTATGCCAAACAACTAGCAAGACAGGAACACAACCCCACCCATTAGCAGAGAGGCTGCCTAAAATCATAATAAGGCCACAGACACCTCAAAACACATCACCAGACTCTGGTGGACCTGCCCACCAGAAAGACAAGATCCAGCCTCATTCACCAGAACACTGGCACTAGTCCCCTCCACCAGGAAGCCTACACAACCCACTGAACCAACCTTAGCCACTGGGGGCAGACACCAAAAACAAAGGGAACTGAGAACTTGCAGCCTGCGAAAAGGAGACCCCAAACACACTAAGTTAAGCAAAATGAGAAGACAGAGAAACACACAGAAGATGAAGGAGCAAGATAAAAACCCACCAGACCTAACAAATGAAGAGGAAATAGGCAGTCTACCTGAAAAAGCATTCAGAGTAAAGATGATCCAAAATCTTGGAAATAGAATGGAGAAAATACAAGAAACGTTTAACAAGGACCTGAAAGAACTAAAGAGCAAACAAACAGTGATGAACAACATAATAAATGAAATTAAAAATTCTCTAGAAGGGATCAATAGCAGAATAACTGAGGCAGAAGAACGGATAAGTGACCTGGAAGATAAAATAGTGGAAATAACTACTGCAGAGCAGAATAAAGAAAAAAGAATGAAAAGAACTGAGGACAGTCTCAGAGATGTCTGGGACAACATTAAATGCACCAACATTCGAATTATAGAGGGTCCCAGAAGAAGAAGAGAAAAAGAAAGGGACTGAGAAAATATTTGAAGAGATTGTAGTTGAAAACTTCCCTAATATGGGAAAGGAAATAGTTAATCAAGTCCAGGAAGCACAGAGGGTCCCATACAGGATAAATCCAAGGAGAAACACACCAAGACACATATTAATCAAACTATCAAAAATTAAATGCAAAGATAAAATATTAAAAGCAGCAAGGGGAAAACAACAAATAACACACAAGGGAATCCCCATAAGGTTAACAGCTGATCTTTCAGCAGAAGCTCTGCAAGCCAGAAGGGAGTGGCAGGACATATTTAAAGTAATGAAAGGAAAAAGCCTACAACCAAGATTACTCTACCCAGCAAGGATCTCGTTCAGATTTGATGGAGAAATTAAAACCTTTACAGACAAGCAAAAGCAGAGAGAATTCAGCACCACCAAACCAGCTTTACAACAAATGCTAAAGGAACTTCTCTAGGCAGGAAACACAAAAGAAGGAAAAGACCTACAATAACAAACCCAAAACAATTAAAAAACTGGTAATAGGAATGTACATATCGATAATCACCTTAAATGTAAATGGATTAATTGCTCCAGCCAAAAGACATAGACTGGCTGAATGCATACAAAAACAAGACCCATATATATGCTGTCTACAAGAGACCCACTTCAGACCTAGGGACACATACAGACTGAAAATGAGGGAGTGGAAAAAGATATTCCGTGCAAATTGAAATCAAAAGAAAGCTGGAGTAGCAATTCTCATATCAGACAAAATAGACTTAAAAGACGATTACAAGAGACAAATAAGGACACTACATTAATGATCAAGGGATCAATCCAAGAAGAAGATACAACAATTGTAAATATTTATGCACCCAACATAGGAGCACCTCAATACATAAGGTGTATACTAACAGTCATAAAAGGGGAAATCGACAGTAACACGATCATAGTAGGGGACTTTAACACCCCACTTTCACCCATGGGCAGATCAAGCAAAATGAAAATAAATAGGGAAACACAAGCTTTAAATGATACATTAAACAAGATGGACTTGATTGATATTTATAGGACATTCCATCCAAAAACAACAGAATACACTTTCTTCTCAAGTGCTCATGGAACATTCTCCAGGATAGATCACATCTTGGGTCACAAATAACGCCTTGGTAAATTTAAGAAAATTGAAATCATATCAAGTATCTTTTCTGACCATAATGCTATGAGATTAGATATCAATTACAGGAAAAAATCTGTAAAAAAATACGAACACATGGAGGTTAAACAATACACTACTTAATAACCAAGAGATCACTGAAAAATTCAAAGAGGAAATCAAAAATTACCTAGAAACAAACGACAATGAAAACACAATGACCCAAAATGTATGGGATGCAGCAAAAGCAGTTCTAAGAGGGACGTTTATAGCAATACAGTCCTACCTCAAGAAACAAGAAACATCTCAAATAAAAAACCTAACCTTACACCTAAAGCAGTTAGAGAAAGAAGAAGAAAAAAACCCCAAAGTTAGCAGAAGGAAAGAAATCATAAAGATCAGATCACAAATAAATGAAAAAGAAATGAAGGAAACAATAGCAAAGATAAATAAAACTAAAAGCTTGTTCTTTGAGAAGATAAACAAAATTGATAAACCATTAGCCAGACTCATCAAGAAAAAAAGAGAGAGACTCAAATCAATAGAATTAGAAATGAAAAAGGAGAAGTAACAACTGACACTGCAGAAATACAAAGGATCATGACAGGTTACTACAAGCGACTATATGCCAATAAAAGAGACAATCTGGAAGAAATGGACAAATTCTTAGAAATGCACAACCTTCCTAGACTGAACCAGGAAGAAATAGAAAATATGAACAGATCAATCACAAGCACTGAAATTGAGACTGTGATGAAAACTCTTCCAACAAACAAAAGCCCAGGACTAGATGGCTTCACAGGTGAATTCTATCAAACATTTAGAGAAGAGCTAACACCTATCCTTCTCAAACTCTTCCAAAATCTAGCAGGGGGAGGAACACTCCGAAACTCATTCTACGAGGCCACCATCACCCTGATGCCAAAACCAGACAAAGATGTCACAAAGAAAGAAAACTACAGACCAATATCACTGATGAACATAGATGCAAAAATCCTCAACAAAATACTAGCAAACAGAATCCAAGAGCACATTAAAAGGATCATACACCATGATCAAGTGGGGTTTATCCCAGGAATGCAAGGATTCTTCAGTATATGCAAATCAATCAATGTAATACACCATATTAACAAATTGAAGGAGAAAAACCATATGATCATCTCAATAGATGCAGAGAAATCTTTTGACAAAATTGAACACCCATTTATGAAAAAAACCCTCCAGAAAGTAGGCATAGAGGGAACTTACCTCAACATAATAAAGGCCATATATGACAAACCCACAGCCAACATCATCCTCAATGGTGAAAAACTGAAACCATTTCCACTAAGATCAGGAAGAAGACAAGGTTGCCCACTCTCACCACTATTATTCAATGTAGTTTTGGAAGTTTTAGCCACAGCAATCAGAGAAGAAAAAGAAATAAAAGGAATCCAAATCGGAAAAGAAGTAAAGCTCTCACTGTTTGCAGATGACATTATACTATACATAGAGAATCCTAAAAATGCTACCAGAAAACTACTAGAGCTAATCAATGAATTTGGTAAAGTAGCAGGATACACAATTAATGCACAGAATTCTCTTACATTCCTATACACTAATGATGAAAAATCTGAAAGTGAAATTAAGAAAACACTCCCATTTACCATTGCAACAAAAAGAATAAAATATCTAGGAATAAACCTACCTAAGGAGACAAAAGACTTGTGTGCAAAAAATGATAAGACACTGATGAAAGTAATTAAAGATGATACAAATAGATGGAGAGATATACCATGTTCTTGGATTGGAAGAATCAACATTGTGAAAATGACTCTACTACCCAAAGCAGTCTACAGATTCAGTGCAATCCCTATCAAACTACCACTGGCATTTTTCACAGACCTAGAACAAAAAAATTTCACAATTTATATGGAAACACAAAAGACCCCGAATAGCCAAAGCAATCTTGAGAAAGAAAAACGGAGCTGGAGGAATCAGGCCCCCCGACTTCAGACTATACTGCAAAGCTACAGTAATCAAGACAGTATGGTACTGGCACAAAAACAGAAATATAGATCAGTGGAACAGGATAGAAAGTTCAGAGATAAACCCACGCACATATGGTCACCTTATCTTTCATAAAGGCGGCAAGAATATACAGTGGAGAAAAGGCAGCCTCTTCAATAAGTGGTGCTGGGAAAACTGGACAGCTACATGGAAAAGAATGAAATTAGAACACTCCCTAACACCATTCACAAAAATAAATTCAAAATGGATTAAAGACCTAAATGTAAAGCCAGACACTATAAAACTCTTAGAGGAAAACATAGGCAGAACACTATATGACATAAATCACAGCAAGGTCCTTCTTGACCCACCTCCTAGAGAAATGGAAATAAAAACAAAAATAAACAAATGGGACCTAATGAAACTTAAAATCTTTTGCACAGCAAGGGAAACCATAAACAAGATGAAAAGCCAGCTCTCACAATGGGAGAAAATATTTGCAAATGAAGCCAACTGACAAAGGATTAATCTCCAAAATTTCCAAGCAGCTCATGCAGCTCAATATCAAAAAGACAAACAACCCAATCCAAAAATGAGCAGAAGACCTAAATAGACGTTTCTCCAAAGAAGATATACAGATTGCCAACAAACACATGAATAGATGCTCAACATCATTAATCATTAGAGAAATGCAAATCAAAACTACAGTGAGATATCACCTCACACCAGTCAGAATGGCCATCATTAAAAAATCTACAAAAAATAAATGCTGGAGAGGGTGTGGCGAAAAGGGAACCCTCTTGCACCGTTGGTGGGAATGTAAATTGATACAGCCACTGTGGAGGACAGTATGGAGGTTCCTTAAAATACTAAAAATAGAACTACCATACGACCCAGGAATCCCACTACTGGGCATATACCCTGAGAAAAACATAATTCAAAAAGAGTCATGTGTCACAGTGTTCATTGCAGCTCTATTTACGATAGCCAGGACATGGAAGCAACCTAAGTGTCCGTCGACAGATGAATGGATAAAGAAGATGTGGCACATATATACAATGGAATATTACTCAGCCATAAAAAGAAACGAAATTGAGTTATTTGTAGTGAGGTGGATGGACCTAGAGTCTGTCATACAGAGTGAAGTAAGTCAGAAAGAGAAAAACAAATACCGTATGCTACCACATATATATGGAGTCCAAAAAAAAAAAAATAATGGTCATGAAGAACCTAGGGGCAAGACAGGAAAAAAAGACGCAGACCTACTAGAGAATGGACTTGAGGATACAGGGAGGGGGAGGGGTAAGCTGGGACAAAGTGAGAGAGTGGCATGGATGTATATACACTGCCAAATATAAAATAGGTAGCTAGTGGGAAGCAGCCGCATAGCACAGGGAGATCAGCTCGGTGCTTTGTGAACACCTAGAGAGGTGGGATAGGAAGGGTGGGAGGGAGGGAGATGCAAGAGGGAAGAGATATGGGGATATATGTATAGCTGATTCACTTTGTTATAAAGCAGAAACTAACACACCTTTGTAAAGTAATTATACTCCAATAAAGATGTTAATAAAAAAAGAAGAGATCAAGAAGGAAGGTTATCTTCTAAGAAGTTGTCTTGTTGATGCTGGGAGAATGTCACTCTTTATGGTTGAGCAGGCATTTCTGCTGATGGGGGCGGTTTGGTCGATGCCTAATGCAGATACACAACGCATAGTAAAGGGAAGAGAGGAGGCCGAAGGGCAGAGACCTTTTTTTATGTTTAAAGTTTTCTCGTCTTGCTGTAAAACATGAATTTCATTTTACAATTGTCATTTAATCCTTTTGGCCACCTTCTGTTATAGGCACTAGTATCATCTCCCCTGTTTTTATAGATGAGGAAGCTGTGACTCCATGGGTTAAGTAACTCTCTGGGTCACACACAAGATCCTGCCTGTTCCTCTTGTTATCCCCGCCATGTGGCCCACTGTCTGCCCCATAGGCACGTGCCCTAAGTGTATGTTTCCGTGAAACGAACCCATTTCCATCACCCGTTCCCTCCAGGGAATTCTCCCCACAGTGTCACTGACCCGTCACTCATTGTCGTAACTGCCAAGGCAGCTGATGTTGGTGACAAGGAAATATCCTCACAGGGTGGAGAGAACAGCGAAGACCCGTGTGTGGAATTGATGGGTCCCTCGGAATTTGAGAAATTCGTTAAGGCAGAGATTTTCAGCCTAAATGTATAAAGTCATAGAATATTCGGGTTTGAATAAAATGGAGAGCTCACCTTTGTGTGTGCACGTGTGTGTGTACATGCATTTTGAAATATGTATTCAGTACTATAATTTAATATTTGAAAAGCTGGGGGAAAAAAAGACAAGACATGGGCTTTGTGAATCAGGTGAGGTGGATATGCCATCTTGGCGGGTGGGATGTCCGGTTTTGACCCGCCCTCTTTTATATTTCTTTCTTTTTTTTTTTTTTTTTTTTTTTTTTGCGGTACGCGGGCCTCTCACTGTTGTGGCCTCTCCCATTGCGGAGCACAGGCTCCGGACGCGCAGGCTCAGCAGCCATGGCTCACGGGCCCAGTCGCTCCGCGGCATGTGGGATCTTCCCGGACCGGGGCACGAACCCGTGTCCCCTGCATCGGCAGGTGGACTTCCAACCACTGCGCCACCAGGGAAGCCCTATATTTCTTTCTTATATGAGGAAACCAAAAGCAGTGACTTGTAGAAGAACATGCTGCCAGCAGCACAGCGAAGAGCACAGATGTGTTGCCTGGAGCCCTTTGTCTTCCTGTTGTGTCTCAAGACCCCTTCCTAGCTACTGTGCCCCCAAACAGCCCCAGTTTTATCTAGAGCTGCTCGGGGCATTTATCAGGTGGTGACTTGGAAGGTTAGTCGTGGGGCTGATAACTTTGATCATCATGGAGATCTGCAGCTTTTGTTTCTTCTCTGTTCTGTGGTCACTGTTGTCACCTACTGAAAACAGGTTTCCCCCTCTATCAGAAAGCAGAGCATTCCTGTGAGATCTTTTGTAAGTTGAGATGGCGTCAAGTGAAGAAGCGGTTAGCGTTTTTTGTAAAAGCGAGAATCCTTTTCGGATTTCTTTCAGTTATCGAAAACACGTGCTAATGTAGGTCTTTTGTGAAAGCGAAGTGGCATAAAGCGAACTTTCAAAAAGCTAGGGATGTCGGTATCTGGTTTTAGTTGGGAAGGGAGGATGGGCTGGACGAGGTACACTTGTGATTGAAACAGCCAAGTTCTAATGGGGAAGGTGGATGTTAATCATTATAAACGTGGAGAATGTTTCAGACGGGGAGGTACAAAAGCAAAGCATGTGGCCACGCCACTCTTGCTGACGTGGTGATGGTGCTTCCTAAGGGCAGGCAGACGACCCAAGTGATATTAACTGTCATCCCTGGAAACGAAGGGGCGGGGGCAGGGCAGGGGTGGTGTCCAGGGAGGGCCCTGGGAGTGGAGAGCAGAGAGCCTGACTTAATCTTGGCGACCGTAGCTCAGCGATCTCTGCGGGGACACCTGAGGCTGGGGAGGCGGCAGGAAGAGCATCTCAGGAGAGTGCAGTGGGATGCAAGGAGCCAGCGGAGCCAGCAGAGAGGCCCTGTGGAAGAGAGAAGGGAGGGAGGAGTGAAGGAGAACCCAGCCGAGGCCTGGCAGCAGGGCCAGGGTTTCAGATGTCCCCTGAATGTTTAGCCTCCTGATCTCAGGAAGGCGCACTGCGTAGGGAATCTGGAGCCCTGGCTTCCAGGCCTGCCCCGCCGCTGTGTGTCTTGGCCAACTCCTCCCCCCGCCCTCCACTGGCCTCCTCCAGTCTGATGAGATGGCCTCTGAGGCCCCTGAGCTCAAAGCCGTGGATCCCTTGCCCCAGCTGGAGCCGAGACTCCCCAGGCCCCCAGGAAGCCCGCCTGGCCTCCCCGCTCCCCCAGTCTTCTAGCTCCTCCTTCGATGAAGAACCAGGGCAGGAAGGGACCGTGGCACCTCTGAGGCAGAGAAGGATGTTCAGTTTTGCTCCTCAAGGTAGCAGAAACAGCCTCGTGCCTCCTAATTGAGGGCCCCCGGCCCTCGCTTCCTGCATCGGCCCAGGGCCCTCAGAGCTGCCTGGCCCAGAGTCACCTCCTTCACGTACTGTTTTTAGTTGGTGGTGTCACCTTGTCTAAGCCCACCTTAAAGCTTTTTTCCAAATGAGGCAGGATGTAAGTAATTACATAAAAAAGGAAGAGAGGTGTTCGGAAGTCCTTTCCTTTTCCTGTAGTGCATTGGCACAGCTGAATGGACCTGTGTCAGCTTGGTCCCTGTATCCCACCTTCACCCCCACCACTGGAGAAACAAAACCTAAGAAAAAATAACTTGGCTAAGACGTGAATCTGTTTCCCTCCAGTAATTCCCTTTTCCAGGTCCCTCAGTCACACCCAGCTGGTCCTTTTCTGCTCCCTTGTCTGAAGGGAGATTTCTGGTGAAAATCGAAGTCCCAACAAAGCTGCTTTCCTTCCTGGCTGTTGTTTTCAAAAGCCTGAAGTTTGTTTCTTTTTACAGAGAGACTCCTTTGCATTTTTGTTGGCCTCCTGAGGAGGCAGGTGAGGGTTCATGGGGAATGCGCTGAAGCTCCCAGTGGCCGGGCCCCCGGACAGGTGAGACCTCCAAGAGAGGGTGTGGTCCCAGCGTGGGCAAAAACTCTCCCCTGCCTTGAGTGGTGCGGGAGCAGAAACCAGGACCCCGCAGGCTGGCAGCAAGCATGCCAGTCCCTGCAGGTCCCCTCTGCGTGGTCTGGGTACCACACAAGTGCCCACGGTGTCCGGTAGGCGGGGGATGGGAGCAGGACCCCCGGAATGGCTGAGATGGCCTTCCCTGCCGACTCAGCAGGACTGTCTCAGAGTCTTGATTGAAGTGCAATCAACAGTTACGTTTGGAAACCTTGATTTTTCGTACCCACTCCAAGCACCATGAAGTCTTGTAATTACACAGGAAGAACAGGTTGTTTCTTCTCCCTACCCGCCGTTGCCTGAACAAAAACTAAAAATATAAAAATTCCACCGTGAGTTATTTCAGCCGCCTAGGTCTCCTTGCAGGAGGGTTGATACTTGTGTCTCAGGGTGCTGTGCAGTCCAGGGCCCGGAGTCGGCATCCATCAAACTTTCCATCCACCTGACACAGGGCTGGTGGGTCATCATGTACAGCAGGGGGAATGAGGTGCCCCACTTCCCAGGATGTGATCTCGCTCAGTCAGGGCATGAAGTAAGGCCGGCAGAGTGACCTGGTCCAGGGTGATAGGTAGAAAGATCCTTCTCACCCAGGCCGCGTGCCCCATGCTCCCTAACCTGGGCCAGGAACGCCTACTCTTCCATTTAATACACCTGGAAGGTTTTGATTTTGATTTTTTTTTTTTTTTTTTTAAATGAGGTGGTGAAAAGCAATGGCCATTAAATTCACATCTCCCCTGCAGAGGAGCTCTTGGGCTAGAGGACGAGGGAGAAAACCGTCCCAGTAAAGCTTCTCTGCGAGCCTGGGTGGTGGGGTGAGCAGCATCTTCCCAGACTGTGGCCAGAGCCCACCCCCCTCTCTCTCCTGTCCCCTGTCTTGGCAGGTGGGCTCGGGGGACACAGAGAGATGTGGCTTCGTCCTCAGCTCTGTGAGACTCAAGCAGCCCCTTCATGTTAGCCTGGGGGAGATGAGAAATCCAGAACTGGCCGTGTTCTGCTCAGATTCTGAACCAGTAAGGCCACTGATGGTCCCCATCTCCTTCAGCTCTTCTTAAACTTTCCCCTCCAGTCCACTCAGTGCAGAGGCAGGGAAAGCCCAGGAGTTTAGGGTCACAGCGCAGTATGTATTCATTCAACGAACATTTGCTGAGCCCCTCCTGGGGTGGCAGGAGGGACAGAACAGTCTTCCCTCCCAGCCTCCATCCAGCGGGAACTGCAGCCTCCCGGTCCACATGAGGCAGTCGTGGGCACTGCTCGTGCTACGCCACATCCATCCAGGTTTTGTCATTTAGACAGTTTTGTGTTTCCCCCAGTTCATCCACGGTGAAAATGCTCCAGGTTTCGTGTGTTTAACCCAGACTTCGTTGCCCCCGTGGCATACGCCTTATACTCAGCATCTAGAGGGCCCTGGTTCCAGAAGGAGCTTCCATGGGAGTCACCTCTTGCCAGGTGTACTTGCTGCTTTGGGGCTGTCTGGCTCTCCTGTCTCCAGGCATGTGTCATGAGGGCCGGGCAATGGTGACCTCCCTGCGGGACGTGGAACAGAAAAAGTGCTAAAGTGTCAGCATGGGGGTCTTCGAGCTTCTGTCCTTTCTCTCCACTCAGCCCCATGATTTCTCTCCCTTTCTCCCCCTCCTCCCCCTCTTGTCCCTCCTTTTCTACTTTACTCTTTCTTATTCTGCTTCCCTCTTCTCCCCCTCCCCCCCATCTCCCTCCTTCCTCCTCCTCTCCTCTCTCCCTCTCTCTTTGGGGCTCCTCTCTCTCTCTCTCTCTCTCTCTCTCTCTCTTTTCCCCCCACTTCTTGGCTTCCCAGCCTTCTGTCTTCTTGCCCGTTCTTAGTCCTTAACCCAGAGAGCAAACTCCTAACTCCCTGTATCTACCCATCTTTCTTCTGCCCTGGGAAGAAAAGTTCTGCAAACCACGGATCCGTGAGTGTTTTCTACCTTCAGTCTTTGGATGGCTTCTTGTGCACCCCATTCTCTCTATTTGGCTGCAGCCTTTCTTCTCTAAGCTTTTGGGAAGAGGGAAGGGAAGGAATCAGGATAAAGTGCAGGGGGCACTTTTTCTCCTGGAAGCCCTGATCGCATGCAGATGTGACAGCCCCAGGCTGCCTGCCTGTGGCAGTTGTTGGAAATCAGAGGATCCCTGCCTGCTGGGAAAATGTTTTCTGGCATGATTACCTCGTCACTCCTAATACTATCCACCTGCAGCTTTTTAAAGACCAGTGATTGTTCTAGTACAGGGTTAAAATGGTACAGAGTTGATTGGTTGGTGATATGTTTATTCTTAAAAACTTTACTGCTTTTCATCAACATCTGTAAAACCATATGCCGGTGCCCCCTAAATTAACCCGATCAGGAAAGAAAACATCCCCGTTCACCATACAAATCACATATAGAGTGTTCGTGTTGACAGTGAGGATTTTTTTTTTTGCCAGAAAGTTGTTTTCCAAGTGGAGTGAGTAAGAAAGGGAAAGGGCACCTGTTTTGTCTGGTTGTGGTCTCGGATTTCTGGACATGGTTTGGTCCTCTGCACCAGTTTCTGTCCTGCTGTGTTTCTGGGGGTTTTTCCACATGCCACATGCCTGATAACAACTCTGGTCCCAAGCCCTGGGGACTGTCCTACTCAGAATCAGCTCAGATGTCTCTTCTTTCTTCCCGCCCCCAGGAGCACTTGTCTTATGTTTCTCTTGCCAGACCACGCGGGGGCGGGGTGTTTGGGAACCTGCTACACCACAGCCCATTGTCGAGGCGGGGACAGCCCCCATGACAGTGATCTGACCCCGAGTATCAACAGTGTCACAGCTGGAAACCCCTGGTCTCTGTAGTTCTAGTGCTTCCGTTTGCTGGTCCCTGTGCTTGGTCCCTTGTGGGCAGGTTTCCGTGGGGAGTCATGTCTTGGTACGCGGGCTGGAGGTGGAGGGTGAATCTGAGTAGTCCCTGATAACCTGGATGACAGGGCATCTGATGCAGCCGCCTCCTCGGCAGGACCCAGCCTGATCCTGCGATGTGATCCCCCTTCACATCCAGGCCAGGGATCCTCCAGTTGGGACAGTGTGGACTACTAGCTGATCAGCTGATTCTTCTGTTTAGGGCGCTAATTCCCTATCTATACCTGCACTGTCTTCCTTGTAGGAGAAGGAAACCCAGCTCAATCCAGTGTAAGAAATGGAGGACATTCATTGACTGCCTAATGGAAAAGACCAAGGGCATGCGTAGCTTGAATTTCAGGAGCTCAAGGTTATGAGGACTCCGTCTCCAGTCTTTGGAGAGGGTTGTTTTGCTCTCTGGGCTGGCTCCGTTCACGGCCAGGCTGTGGTGGCAGGATGTCTATGGGCACCTCCAGGCTTGTATCCCCTCAGCTCAGCTGCCCCCACTGGAAAGGCCTCTGTTTCTCCCAGTGCTGACAAGGGCCCTGGATCTGAGCCTTGCTTCCTCTTGGTGGTGGGGGCCGTGCCCCTTGTCTGCTAATCTCTGTGTTCACCAGGGTGCTGTACTTGCATACCTCCTCCTAAAGCTACAGACCAGTGGGAGCAGGGTGCTTCCCCAAAGGAAAATGAGGATGCTCTTACCAGCAGAAGGGGGAGGGGGGTCAGACTGGCCAAAAGAGCATATGGCCCCCAAAGCCTGCAGGCTGCTCGTAGCCTGGGGTTGTCTCGGGAGCCAGTTTGGTGACATTTAAGTATCTCTACACCAGGGTTTCTCAACTGTAGCACAGTTGACATTTGGGGCCAGATAATTCTTTGTTATGGGGCCTCACCTGTGCATTGTAGGACGTTGAGCAGCATCCCTGGCTTTACCTGGTCCCACCTCTCCCTTCTCCCCAGTTGTGATGACACGAGATGTCTGCAGACATTGCCAGTGTCCCCGGGACATGGGACTTCTGCTCTACGTGGAGCCGTTGAATGCTGTTGTGGTTTTATCAGACATTTATTGGCCTTCCTCTTCTTGGACATAAATGGGATATGATACATGCCCTCCTCCTCTTTAAATAGACCTCTCTTCTCCTTACTCTTTTTAAGCTTCTGCATAGTATTTTCTAATATGAAGGACTTGCTCCTAACCCAGGGTGACCCAGAGCAAGGAGTGTGCCCCAGCCTCTTGTTCCATGTCACGGTGGTTCAGCAAAAGCCACTTAGGTTGATGCCACGGTTCTCATGTAGTCAGCATGGCCATGGCTACCACATTTATACCTCTAGCCTGGGCCTGGCTCCTGAGGTCTAGACCTGGCCCATGGTGTGCCACCATATACAGGCTGTGACCTGCTGCTCACCCAGTAGGTCAGGTCCACAGAGGCACAGCTGAGTATCAGTTCTGTTCACTGCAGTATCCCCAGTCTCTAGAACAGGGGAGGCAAGCTCATTGTATATTAGACAAATGGATGGATGGATGGATGGGTGGATGGATGGATGGGTGGGTGGATGGATGGGTGGGTGGGTGGGTGGATGGATGGATGGATGGGTGGGTGGATGGATGGGTGGGTGGGTGGATGGATGGATGGATGAACAAACCAATACATGAATCTACAGATGAACGTTTCTAGTGGGAGGGCTGTGGTCTGCCATCTTGACTCCAGTTCTCCAGCTGCAGTGTATCCTGATAGGCCCCTCTCATCAGAGTTCTCATGTTGCATTTCTTATCAAACTGCTCCCTAAATGACCAGTTCCTCCTGGGTCATTCCCCTTGTCATTGAGGTTCAGCCTCTGCCTCAATTTTCTCACTGATTCAAACGGTTTTCCTCACTGCTTATAACTGGCCCAGCCTTGGTTCGGAAAGTTTTACCTGCCCAGGTATTATGCTGTCTTGGGTTTAGCAGTAGTTTAGTTTCTCTAGAGTTCAATGGTCAAGGGTAGCCCATGCCTTCATCTGTAATCCCCAAACCTTCCCGTGATCCCCTTTACACACTCAAGGACCAGTCCCAGCACCTGCCCCAGCACCTTAGGTACTGGGCGTAAGAGTTCAGGAGGGGCTTTTATGAAGGTCAGACAGTGAGGATTCATTGAGCCACTCATGTGAGTCAGGCACTGTGCTGGGTCCTGAGGATACATCAGTTAGTGTTGTAGACATGATCCCCCTGCCCCAATGGAGCTTGCAGTCTTATCAGAGAAGAGACTTTAAACATATTAATGTGAAAATTATATATGAAGGGATAAATAATTACAAACTGTACGTGCTGTGAAGGAATCATACACAGGGTTCCAGAGATTACAGAAAGGGGCCCACGTAACTGGGGGCAAGGAAGCGATCCTCAGAGGACATCTGCTCATTCCTGAAAGGTGATTTAGAGTTAACTAAGTAAGCAGAAGAGGAATATTCTAAGCAGAAGGAACAATACATACATAGCCCTTGAGACAGGAAGGGGCTTGGTTCACGAGAGGAACTGGAAGGCTGGTATGGCTGGGGCAGAGGGAAGTGGGGCTCAGGGCACTGCAGCCGGCTGGGTCTGTCTGTCCATCTGGCCGCCCACCCACACAGAGCGGCCATGGAGAGGAGAGCAGGTGATGTGCCAGCGGTACACATCCATCAGGATTCCTGGGCAGCTGAGATGGTGGTCCAGATGTGGACCCTGCAGTCAGCCCAGGTGTGAACCCAGATCTGCCACTTGGTTCATAGTTGGGTGACCTTTTAGAACAGAATCTCTATTATCCTGTCCAAGTCACAAATTTCTCACCTTTAAAAATAGGGCTGCTGCTTCCTTCATGGGGCTGTCGTGGGTTGGAAGATGTGTGTGGCGTGGGTCTTGACACCCACACATTTGCACTCGTAGGCACACGGCGGCCCCCAGTCCTAGAAATAGCTTCCTCTCTAGCAGGGAGTCCAGAACCCAGGTTACGCCATCCTTCATTCCAGTTGATGGAGTATTTGTGCACAAGTGTCTGCCTGTCCCTCCTGGGCTTTAAGGTTTAGTTGTGGCCAGAAGACCCAGACCACGGTCTGGAGCCTCTGAACTGCATGATGCTGAGCTGCAGCTTGCTCATCTGAAGATCCCGCTCTGGCCCGACGCTCACTCGAGGTGAAGGGAGACAGATGTAGAAACAGTTTGTCAGCCATTAGGCAGCTGTTCAGATGTCAGCTGTCATGATTTATGTTTATGTGATAGATGTTTTCCCAAGGCCTGCGGCACAGGAATAATTATTTCATTCCTGTGTTTAAAAAAACAACCCTGTGCATTGGTGAGTAGATGCCTCTCCTAGCTTGGGTGAGTCCTCTTGTGATCTTTAGAACTTGAACTGTACTGGCATTAGGAGGGCTTTTGCATCACCTTGGTAAGCATTCATCTGAACCGATGAACTTCAGCCATGAAGGCTGTTGTGTTTTTGTTTTGTTTTTGTTTTTGCCTCCCTGGCCTGGGCTTGGAGAAGCCTCAGTCTCCTAAGGAAGTCAGTTGCACGGGGGAAGAGGGGCTGTTGCTTTGTTTGGGATCTTTTTTTCTACCCCTTCCAGATACAGAAAAGCATTTTGAGTCCAACCTTTAAAGGTTATCTCCTTGTGCTGCCGGCAAACTCATCCTGAGAGACTGTGAATTCCAGCGCCGTGCCAGACTTCCCCACCGAGTGACGTTCTGCCAGACTGCTCCGGCTGCCTAGAGCTGGAGGAGGCAGCTCAAGGTGGCGGCCACGTGGGGGCCGCTTTTTTCCGGGGCCAACGGAGAGCGGAATGTGAGAAAGGTGCCGGGTGCTTGACTGGGGGCCTCGGGAGGTCCCGAAGGACAGTGTGATGGCCGTCACACAGGGCGGTGCATGTGGGGAAGAGGAATCTCACCTCTGCGGTTGTGATGCTGCTAGCCTGCTATGGCCCGGACAACAGGAGACAGCCTGGAGCCGGGGAAGACTGAGAGGGAAACGAGCTTTGAACACTTCGATTATTAGAAGACGCAGAAAGGAAAACAAAGTGCATTTTGCAGCACATGATTTAAAGGAGGCTTCATGCTGGACTGTGGAAGTAAATAACTGAGTCATGTCACCAAGTCTGCCCTGACCCTGCCCGTTTTTATGTGAAAAAGGGACGTGGGAAAGAGAGACACAGGCCACTGTTAATTGTAAGCACTTACACTTATTGAGCCTTTGATTCCATAATTCTGATTACCTGACACCACCCCGTGAGGGGAAGTATTTTCCTCTCTGTTTACAGGTGGATAAACGGAGGTCAGAGAAGTATAGTAACCTGCCCAAGGTAACACAGCTGGTGAGTAGCAGGGATGACCTGTAAACCTAGGTCTAAATGACCTTCCAGCTCTATGTTCTTTAAGAGAAAAACGCTGCCTCTTTTTTAACTGAGTTTCCCTAAGAAAGGAAGGAGAGAGATGTGGAATACAGATGAGGAGGGGCGGGATGGTAGATGGGGGGGAGGACGATAGTTGATGGTGATGATTGATGAGGATGGAGGTGGTGGTGGTGGTGGGGGGGATGAGGATGGTTGGTGAGGAGGAGGAGGATGAAGGTGAGGATGGTGGTGGTGGTTGATGACGATAACTGAGGATGGTGATGGTTGCTGGTGGGAGCACCTGTGTTTCCTGAGCACTTCTCATGTACCAGACATTGTGCCAAGTTCTCACCACGTTTAATCTCCTTAAACTCACACAACAGTCCAATGGGAAAGTTCTAATTACAGCTGCAGGAATAAGAAGAGGCCCATGTTCCCTTTGAATACCCCATCATATCAGGAAAGATTTGGGAATCTGTTCACTGTTAAGAGAAGGTTTTCTGCACGTCACAGCTGGTTTTCAGGCATTCACAGTTAAGGACCCAGCAGAGCCTGGGGAACGGAAAGCCCTCATACCTCCCTTGGGACCCTAGCGAGTACTCTCTGCCTGACTAGATCTTTGCCTAGACTTGCTAAAAGCACAAACGAGCTGCTTTTCATTTCCGCCACCCTGGCCCTGGCTCTTAAGAGTGGTGCCCATCACTTTGTACCTCTGGCTCTTTTCATGAAACATAAAGAAGTTGTGGCCAGCTTGGCTTCTGCTAGTTGGGGTTTTTGTTTTTTTTTTTCTTTTAACACCTTGGGCTTGGGATCAGGAAGCAAAGCCAACCTCTGTTTTTTACCAGCTGTGTGTATTTACCAGATGTGTCCCTCATATGTAAAATGTAGCTACCGGCCACCTCACATGTAGGATTGATGCAAGAATTAAGTGAGATATATAAGAAAAGTGCCAAGCATGGTGCCGGGCACAGAGTAGACACTTAATAGACCCGTATCTCCTCCGTGCGCCCATCTTGCCGTCACACTGCAGCACTTAGCTTTCATTTATTTATGGGCTTGCTTGCTTATCGTCTCTCTCTCTCTCACTTTCTCCATGAGTGCTGTCTTATTTTTCTGCTGTATCCTGCTGCCTAACCCAATGGCTGTCGATAGATATTTATTAAACGAATTCTTAACAAGAATTTGCATGAAGAGTCAAGGCATGTGGGCTAAAGGATGAAGCTAGTGAGGTGGGCAAGGGCCTCGTGTCCAGGCTATTCAGCCTTTTCACCACAGAGCATGAGCTCCATGGAGTGAAGTTGTAAGTTCGTCTTCTGAACTGGTTGGTCAGAGGGGATCAGGACCACAGGTGACCTCACCTGTGCCTGTGTCTGAGTTAAAGCCTCACAGGTAGGATTGAAAAGACTCAGTTTTAAAAGGATGATGTGTACTATACAAATCCCAGAAGCCAATTTCTGTTCCCACGTGACATGCTGTGACTTCTCCTTGTCAACCTCATTGCAGGTAAAAGGAGGAGCCCGTCCAGAGTGGAGGGTGGGGTCCCTTTAGGGTGTGGCTGCTGACCTGTGAGCCCTGCCTAGGAGGCCCCCTTATCACTTTCTGTTCTCCACCTTGTGCAGGACTTTTGTGTTTGCTTTTTTTTTTTTTTCTAGCAGTGCATATTTTACAAAGATAATTGAATTGTGAGTGGTTTTCTCTCTTGAATGTGCTGACAACATGAAGATGATAATATTCTGTCTTAGGGCCCCTCCCCAGGCAACTGGAATCTTGGTAAGGAGCTTTTTTTTGGGAGCCAGAGACTTCTGGTAGCTACAAATGTTTACTAATAACACTGAAATATCTTTATTGGCAATAAGAGTCAGGAATCCCATAAGAGCCTAGGGGCTTAATTTAATGTGAAATATGCAAGGAGGGAAGGAGTTTACAGCAAGCAGGAATTAGGAAATTGTTTAACTGGATTGTTGAAACAGACCTTGTATCAGGGGGTGAGGTCCTGTCTTTGGACATACTGGTAACATGTGTTCCCTTCCTGTCTACTTGCCTCCTTCCCCCTCTCCCTTCTTTCCTGCCTTCCCTCTTGTTATGGATCAGGGGCTGTATTTAGGATTGGATTACGGTAATGAGAAAGTATAAAGCAGGTTCTTCTCATCATGGAGTTACAGTCTAGCGAGGGGAAAACAACTATTAATCAACCACATAAATAAAAGCAAAATAACAACTGTGACATGCCCAGCCACAGAAAACGGATAAATAATCTGTGACACATTCACACATTAGAGCACCAGACAGCCAGGAGAATGAAGATCTATAACGGCATCCAACAATATGAATGAGTCTTACAAACAATGTTGAATGGGGAGGTGGAAAAATACACACCAGATGATTGCATCTGTCTAAATACAAAAGCAGGCAAGACTAATCCACGTTGTTTGAGGTGCCCATTGTGGTTAACAGGAGAAACATGTTTGACCACTACACCATCATCGAGTTCCCTCTGACCGCCCAGTCAGCCGTGAAGAAAGTGGAAGATACCAGCACACTTGTGTTCACTATGGAGGTCAAGGCCAACAAGCACCAGGTCAGACAGGCTGTGAAGAAGCTCCATGATATTGACATGGCCAAGGTCAATGTCCTGATCAGGCCTGATGGAGACAAGAAGCATATGTTCATACTGGTTTCTGTCTATGGTGCTTTGGATGTTGCCAACAAAATTGGGATCATCTAAACTTGAGTCCCAGCCAGCTTATTCTAAATATACATTTTTTCACCATAAAAAAATTCCCCCCTAAACCAAGCCCTCTGGGAGCCTGGGGATGAGGTGTGGCTGATGTGGGTTGCTTAGGCTAGCGGGGCTTAGGGTGACAGTGGAGGGGCCGGAAGAGAGGAGAAAACTAGGTCACCAAGCACATGTTGAGAAACTAGGATCAAAACCCAGGCATGGCTGATCTCAGAGAGTTCTTACTCAAAGAGCATGTGTCCCCGTGTGTACACGAGCCACATGGGTGTCGGGGCTCTGCTCCTCCCTTGGTCACTCTTCATTTCTAAGTTCCTTTCGTATCATGAGCATCTTGCTGCTTAAAGCTACCTGGTTTTTGTACTGCTTTCTTCTACTTTTGGTTGCCACTGACACAAATAACCACCTCTGTCTCAGCCATGAAAGTTGGTGTGTTTCAATATGGACCCTCCTGTCCTGGATCCAGCAGGTGCACGGAGCCACTGTCCCCAGCCACATCCTGCCAAGACCTTCATGGCCAGGCTTGGGCACTGGCCAGAGACCTTTTAAGATGGTTTTATTCCGTTTTTTAGTTATTTTATTTCTAAAAAGTTTTAATGCTTTAGTATATTGATCAGCTGAGGCTAAATTATGCTGTTGTAACAAACACTCCCCAAATCTTGGCAGTGGGCAACGTTAAGTTTATTATGTGTCTGTTTCCAACTCATGCTACACGTCCATCCCGGGTCAGCTGTGCTTATGCGCCATGTCGTCTGCATGCCAGGATCTAAAGCAAAGAAGCAGCCCTAAGCCGGGGCATCCTGCTCTCATGGCAGAAGAGAAGATGGCAGATCACGCTTGCTTCTGAAAGCTTGTGCTCAGAAGTAACGCGTATCACTTCCACAAGACACATGGTCAAGCCTGATGGTTATGGACCAGGAAGAATAATCCTCTTACAGGGAGGATTGCGAGAGGGGGCCCTGCAGAGAGGGGAACTGGACTATCTGGTGGAGTAATAATATGATATACCTCAAAAAGTAATGCTTATTCTTGGAAAAATCAGCCAAGATAGATAAGTATTCTATAGCCATTAAACATAATGATGTAGCTCTTACATCAGCTTGTTGCTGGGAGGGGGACTCCTTCCAGGGCCCGAGAGCGGGCTCGTGTCTAACACTCGGAAATGAAGTGTCCAAGGAGACACACCTACTGACGAAGTATATAAAAGACTTTGTTGAAAAGGGCACTCGAGCGGAGAGCAGTAGGGTAAGAGAACAGGACAGCTCTGCCTCGTGGCTCGCAGTCTCAGGGTTTATGGAGGTGGGGTCAGTTTCCAGCTTGTCTCTGGCCAGTCATCTTGCTTGACCCATATTTGGCCCGACTCAGGGCCCTTCCTGGTGGTGTGCACCTCCCTCAGTCAAGACAGATTCCAGCACAGGGGTTTCTGGCAGGTTGGCAGGACATACTATGAGCTGGCACCTCCTCCCTCTTTTTGGCCCCTCCCAAATTCTTCTGGTTGGTTTTGGTGGCAGCTTGTCAGTTCTGTGTTCCTTGTTGGGACCTCCTGTTTTGAGACAACTTATACAAGTGCCCAAGGTGAGCAGTTTCGGTCCACAGTTCCCTAACAAGCTTGGAAGGTTCTTCCTTCCTCCCTCCCTCCCTCCCTCCCTCCCTTCCTTCCTTTTTTTTTAAATTAATTAATTTATTTGTTTTATTTTTGGCTGCGTTGAGTCTTTGCTGCTGCACGCCGGCTTCCTCTACTTGTGGCGAGTGGGGCTACTCTTTGTTGTGGTGCGCGGGCTTCTCATCGCGGTGGCTTCTCATGTTGTGGAGCACGGGCTCTAGGCACGCAGGCTTCAGTCGTTGTGGCTTGCGGGCTCTAGAGCGCAGGCTCAGTAGTTGTGGCGCACGGGCTTAGTTGCTCCGTGGCATGTGGGATCTTCCCGGACCAGGGCTCGAACCCATGTCCCCTGCATTGGCAGGTGGATTCTTAACCACTGTGCCACCAGGGAAGCCCTGGAAGGTTATTTCTTATATATGACAAAACAGGGGAAAATAGGTCACCTAAATAGAATATATCATTTAATCCCATTTAAAAAAATAACCTAAACATTTAAAAATGTGTACATTAGCATAAGGAAAATGAAATGGAAAGTTTTAGACCAGCTGTGGTAAACCTCGATGTCCACAGAGCCTAGGCAGGAAATGACTCAGGTCAGCTACTTCTCAGTGCCAGCCGATTGCCACCATGCAGGAATTTGGGCTCTGTGTCCTCTGATCTTTCAGGCCTTTTATTTTAAATGGAAATCTGGATTTAAACACTAAAATCTCTTATTTTTAACTGTTGGCAAGTAATTAAAAGTTTTAACCTGCACGGGCTGCCAGGTTTGTGGTCTCTGATATGAACCAAAGATGATTTTCTCTGGGCAGTGAGATTTTGTATGTTTTCTTCCTTTTTCCTTATCTTTTTTCTAACTTTATCTCAAAAATGGCCATTTCTTTGTGACAAATAATGGGGAAAGCAAACAAGAATATCACTCATAAAAGGAAAAATGTGTTTTAGCTGCAGGAATCACTCTTGACTTTGTAACTTCTGTTCAGTTGACAATTGGTAGTTAATCAAAAACCTGGCAACCTAAAGAATGAGCCATATTTGGAGCTGCTTGATGTTAATGAAACTGCCGAACACCCAGGTCTGTGATCAGGAAAGGCCAGACCCCTGGGGGAGATTGCGGGGAAGAGAGCCCAGGGGTCCTTTTCAGTGTCTTGGTGGCTTCAAGCAGCGGGATTCTCTTGTGCTGAAAATGATGCCGAGACAAGAAGAAGCCAGCTCTCTTAGGCAGGAGAAAGGAGAACCATTCTGAGGGCAAACTCCCAGGGCAGTTTGCTTAAAGAAAATCAGATGAAACACGTGGACCCCAGCTGCATTTACCAAATGCACCTTTCGCTTTTGAGGACGTGGGAGATTGTGTGGAGGGGAAAGAAACTGTGTTGGGTTTGAATGTGGACGCAGGAGTAGGCTTTACATTAAAGACATGCTGTTGAATATTCAGGGTTTCTTTTTCCATTTCTTTTTATCCCCAACTGTAATTCCCTGCCTCATCACCCATCATGCAAATGTGATTCTTACACATTTTCTGATGTTACTCTTTCCCTAAACAAGTAATCAAAACAAGGTTTTGAGCTGTATTTGAGCTGCAAATAAGTTTAGTATAAAATGCAATTATTCGCCTCCCAAAATCAACAGAGACAATTTGGATATTTCAAAGGCTTGAATTACCCTTAATCAGAACTCAGAATGGCGTCCATTTCAAGGATTAAAATAAGCTAGGACTCAGCCCTAGTACATAATAGCCATTTGCTTAAAAAAAAAAAAAAAAAGACAACTTTAAAAAATGCTAAAAGTAGCATATGCTCATTATAGAAAATTTGGAAAATAAAAGAAAGTTAGAACAAAGGAAAACAAATGACTCAGTCCCACTACATAGGTACAATTACAATTAATATCTCCTTTGACTTTTCTCTGTGTGTTTTTTCTCTGTGTGTTTTTTCTCTAGATGGAATCATCCCATGGATGAACTTTTGTGTCCTCCTTTTAATTTCACGTAATTGTTGCCATGTCACTCTGTACTTTATGTCAGAATCATCTTTCACAGCTGTCTAATGTTCTAACATAGCAGTTTAATTTCTTTGGTCATTCTGATAAAAAATAAACTGACTCATGTTAAATTTTTCAAGAGTTTATTTGAACAAGCATCGATTCCAATCAAGCAGCACCAAACCGGAAGTGGTTCTCAGCATTCCACCAACAGGAGCTGGGCGAGGTTTTCATAGAGAGGATGTGGCAGTGAAGCAAGGAAATTGTTTGATTGGCTATAGCTTGAGTGGTTGCATTATTGGGGACAGCCTTGCTGGCTATTTGTGATGGGTTGTTCTCAGCCTTGAGGCCATTACAGCGACTGACGGTGGCTTAGGTGTCGCTTTGCTTATGTAGGCTGCCAAAGCACTAAAGCCACCACAGTCTCTGCTTTCCCTGTTTGATTAATTTAACAATTTCTATTGTTCAACATTTAGGTTTTTTCCAGTTTCTCACCGTCCTGAATAATTACAGAGAACCACAATATCCTTCAGGCCTATGCTGTATTTTAGATTCTTTTTCTAAATACGTCTGTGGTTGGAGAAGGGGGCGGCAGTGTGATATAGTAGGAAAGGCCTGGATTTCTGGAGTAGATGAATACAAGTTCAAGTCAGACCCTCCTGTTTTCTTGCTCTGTGACCACCGGCACCTTATTAAATTGCCCGTGCCTTGCTTTCTTCATCTACACTTTGGGGGCAGTATCACCCAACTTTCAGGTGGTGGTGAAGTTTAGAATAATGACTGTGAAGTCCCCAGCCTCCAGGGGACACATAGATAACTTGGCATGCTGTTGGCTGCAGGGAACAGAGGACCAGATCAGCAATGACCTTGATATCAGACACACCACTTTGGAATCAGGTCATTCCTGGGATGACATCACACCTCTGCCCTGAGAGAGCTGTAACCTTGGGCGAGTTTTATAACACCCCCAAGGCTCAGTTCATTCATTTATAACGTGGGAATGGTGGTACAAAGCTCAAAAAGGGGTTATGAGGATTAAATGAAATTAATGAAATGAGATTACATGTACAGCACTTCGTTATAGTGCCTGGGCTACGTATAGTTCATATTTGGTACATGATGGTCGTTACTGTATCACTCCTATCCTCCTCATTAGTGTCAGTGCCGTAAGTGAGCTCTGCAGAAGCTGCTGTGGGAGAATAAGGAGAGACCCTCACTCTCTTTGCCAGTGGTGGTGAGAGGTCATGGAAGCTTCCAGGAGGCAGTGGTGCCTGAACCAGCCTTTAATGCTGAGCCGGGATGAGCCAGGCAGGCAAGAGAGGCAGAGGGTCCTGTGGGCTCCCAAGGCCCCAGAGATGAGAGCAAACTGAGGGAGGAATGGCCACACCCCCTGCAGATGTCGCATGGGTGCAGACCCGGATGGTGTCAGCCTGTTAACTGAGCCATGGGGGTCTGGGAGGAGGAGAATATGAAAGTCCTCCTTGCTGTCTCATTCTCAGGGGCTGGCGCCTTCCTTTTGTTCTTACACTGCTGTGATCGATCCGCGGTGCGAGAGTGATGCTCTCTGGCTCGGCGCTGGAATGAAAAACCCAACTCTGACAGAACACGTCAGACAGTGAAACATTCATTCCTCCTTAAAAAAAAAAAATCTGACCTTTTGCAGAGTTTCAGAAAATGAGTCCTTCTGTGTTATGTAAAATGCTTTCATTTTCTCCCTGAGTCAAACAAAGTCAAGAAATAATGAAGTAGACGTTTTCTGCTTCAGAGTGTTAAGAATTCAGTGATGCTGCTCTCGTGGCCAGTGTCTTCTGAGCTGTTACCCATGCCCTTAGCTGGCACTGTTTGGTCGGGTAACGCTCACAGTGCAGGGATGGGTGGCTCACAAGCTTCTTTCTGGTAGTTTATTTTTTCATTCGTTCATTCATTCATTCTTTGAACCAACCAAACAAGGACCCCACCAACAAATGTTTATTGAGTACCTTCTGGCCAGACTTTCTTCTGTGCCCTGGGGATGTACTCATGACCACAAATGGATACAATCCCTCTTCCCACGGAGCATACATTCTAGTGCAGAGGCTCCATAAACACATAAACAAGCACTGTGGTTTTATTCAAGTTAGTGCTGGGAAGCAAATAAAATGAGTGATGCGGTGGAGGGCACTGGGGTGTGTTCATGTAGAGCTGCTTCCAACGGGGTCATCGGGGAAGACCTTTCTTCACTGGTCAGCCTGGGAGTAAGTCCTGGGGCTTATTGGCAACCCGGACTGGGTGAATCGTCTTCCCCATTCACACGTTCAACAGGCTGGTATTGTTGCTTAGCATCTCTTCGTACTTCTTTGTATTCTAAGACTTGACCCTTGTCCTCAGGGAACGTTATGGTCCGGTGGAGGTAACGGATGCTTTTGGGGGGTAAATGCTGTCATTGTAATACCCCGTGGTCAGTGTAGAAGGACAGGGTTTGGGCACTTAGCTCAGGCCCGGGTAGGGGGGTGTTCAATCAAGACTCCTTCTGGAGAAGAGATGCTTGGGCTGATGGAAGGGTGATCAGGCAAAGATCACCCTGATCTTTGGGCAGGGCATCCCCGAGTGGAGGGAAGGCCCCAAATAGGAGCCCCGAAACAAGACACGAGGCACGAAACAACATCACCGCGCTCGCAGCTGCAGCTCACACGATATAGGCCCTGAGTCAGGCCCTCTATTTAACCCATAAAGTCCAAGTACAGGGCCATCTTAGTCTGGATCATTCACATATCAATGACAAGAGCTTGGTTAGCTTAAACGTTTAAAAAAAAGTGGGCGAGAGAGCTATCACTTTACACAGAAGAATACCGTGGAAACTCAGAACACAGAGCGGCAGCAGGCGTCTGATCCCTGAGGCCAGGAAGCTGGACTCATCGCCTCCATCTCCACGTGTCACTGTGAGCCTCCCCGTGCTTCCTGCGTGATCTGCGCTCTTCCAGGGGAGCAAGGCCGGTGGGTGGAGAACTCTCTCCAGTGTTGTGACGGTGTATTACTCTTAGGGAAGAGCTTTGGCGGGTCTCCCCTCGGGCGGACTTTGGCCAGCTGTGGGCACGGGGCATGGGGTGCTGGCGTCGGCCAGGCGTCATGGGGGCGGGTTCCGGGGCCGCCAGCCTGGAACGGGGCTGGTTGGCTCCCAGAGGAGGGCGCACTGCGCAGCCGCTCCGGCCACACTCTTCTGAAAAGCGTGCTCGCCCGATGCCTTAGGGCCTTTGCAGGGGCCTGCTCCCCCCCGGCCCCCCGCCGTGGGTAATTACCGCTGTCACTGTGTGGTGCGCCACAGTTCCCGGCAGCTTTTGTCAGTTAAAAAAAAAAAAAAATGTGGGATAGGGGAATGTCTTGAGAGAAAATAATAGTCAACATAATGAGCCTCCTTCCTCTGCTCTAATGTCCACTAATTGGAATACTCTCTTTAGTAAGTCTCCTAACAGGAAAATAATGAGAACTGTAGGATCAAAGGCTCCAGTTCAGCTTTCCGGTGTTTGAAGAAAATGCTTCCAGATCCCAGAACTGTTACAGAAGCCGGAAATCAGCAACTCTGCCCACCGCCCTCTCTCATTCCAGCCAAGCTGCCTTGGTGTCTGAAGTTCGGCCCCTCTGCTTGACTCCGCCTGCCAGAGGGTGTGGCCTCTGCCCCCAGTGCTGAGGCCCTCAAGCGGGGTGTCCCTTTTAATTCCTCCCAGACTCCTTCCCTAGATCAAGGGGGTTAGGGGATAGGTGAGTTTACCAGATGCCGTTGATTTCCGGGCCTTTGAGGTGCTGGGGCACAAGGAGTGTGGGCTCGAGTCAAGCCCCATCCCACCGACTCCTTTGCGGCCTCTCCAGGCCTCTGTATACTGGGGATGATAACAGGAACAGCTTGGAAGATGATGTAAAGGGTTGAGCAGAGTGTCTGCAGTGTAGGAAGCGCTCAGTGACTGCTCTTGCTTCTCTGTTTGCCCCGAATAGGGAGTGGCTGGTCAGTGAGCCCCAAGAATGGAGACCTGGGCCCCGGGGGCAGCCCTGCACCCCGAGAATGGCGGGGCAGCGTGTCTGGTGGCGAGAGGGGAGGGGTGCTGCCCTTCGTTCATCCTTCCCTCTGTGCCCCATCTCAGAGCTACAGCTGGGTGCCCAGAAGTGCCCCCTGGCCCCAAGGTCTTGTGATGACCCCACAAAGCCAGCCCCTTCAAGTGCTCGGGCCGGGCTGGTCTCCGGGCTTCAGGTCGGCCTCGCTCATGGGGCCGCTGCTAGGATCGGGCAAGAGAGGGGCCCATGGCTCGGTCAGGGCCATGCTCGATCCCAGAGCTTTGTATTGAGATGCAGCATCTGTCAAGGTTGATTTCCCAGAGGCTAAAGCCATTTTCTAGGGATGCCCTACAGCCCTGAGTGCTCCCCCGCAGGCGCGCGAGGGCCGCGTCTCCTGCCTGGGCCGGGCACCACGCAGGCGACAGAAGGCGGTGAGTTCAGGAGCTCACAGACAGCCGTTTCTATTTGGAGAGAAGGGAAGGAATGAAGGCAGGAACATGGCACCGTTTTTAGCACGAGGAGACGCAACAGCTTGGCGTTAGCACGAGGCGTGACACCTCCGTGTGTAAGGTGTGTGCTGCCTGGTGGGGTGGGGAGCCGGCACCTGACTGCTTGCCTCCTGCCAGATGCCTTTCCAGGAAGACGCCTGCATTGCTCAGACAGGCATTCGCGGCCCCGACTGCTCAGGCGCCAGCCGTGCTCAGGGTGTGGGGTGGCTGAACAGACTCTCTGAGCCCCAGTTGTGCCTGGAAGGGCGATGCTGGGTCCCTGGCCCCCAGCTGGCGGTGACATGGCCATCCCTCCAGGGCACTGTCTGCCTGGGTGGTGGGTGAACTTGGCTGTGCCCTTTCACTTCTGGGAGCCGTGCTTCCCTCGTCTGTGAACTTGAGGGTTAGGGTTAGAGCAGGCTGACATCTCCTAGTGTATGAAAGGAGGGTATCAGACCTGAGATTCTGGAAGACCTTTTGTGTTCCAGCTGAGGGTGAGACACAGGCAGACAGCATGGCCGCAAACACCTGTTACTTTTTGGTAAAATGTTACTGAACTCCTATATTGTTTCACCATAACCAAAATGAATCTGATGTATTTCTTTCTCCCTCCTTCTCTTCCTATTCTTTCTTTCTCTTTTTCTCTTCTTCCTTTCCTCCTTTCTCTCCATTTATTCACTCACTCATTCATTCATTCTCTTTAACCTCCACGTACTGTGCACAGTGCTAGGGATGGAACGGAGAGGACCAAGGCCCTGCTGCACTATATTCCTGGTCTCACTGGGAGAAGAATCACGTGTTTCAGGCCACCATGATGCCAGAGATCAGGTGTGGAGAGAGGAGGGTCCCTGGGGTGGTGGGTGTGCAGAGGCCTTCTTGGAGGTCAGGTGTCACCTGAGCGGAGTCTTGGGTCACATGTCTGAAAGAGTTTGACACAGAAAATGAGGGGAAGGGTGGGGCTAGCAGTTAGGACACCACGTCTTCTCACACTTAACCCCTGGGAACCAGTCATCTGCTTTCTTTCTCTGTGGGTTTCTGTATAGCTTGCCTTTTTATGACATTTCACATAAATGAAATCATACAGATCTTACAGTATGTGGCTTCTTGTGTCTAACTTCTTTCACTTATCATAGTGCTTTCAAGGTTCACCTATCTTGTAGCAGGTGTCAAAGCTTCATTCCTTTTTATGGGTGAATAATATTCCACTGTATAGATGGATCACATCTTGTGTCCCCCTTCATCCAATGATGGACATTTGGGTGGTTGCTACTTTTTGCCTGTTATGAATAATGCTGCTCTGAGTATCATGTACCAGTTTTATGTGGGCATTTGCTTTCAGTTCCCTTTGCTATACACGTAAGAGTGGAACTGGTGGGTCCTACATCAGTTTTATTGATTATAGCCTTCCTGTTGGTATGAAGTAGTATCTCATTGTGGTTTTAATTTTCATTTCCCTAATGGCTAATGATGTTGAGCATCCTCTCATGTGCTTATTAGCTTTTTGTATATCTTCTTTGAGGAATGTCTATTCAAATCCTTTGCCCATTTTTAAATTGGATTATTATTTTATTTTATTTTTGAGTTCTAAGAGTTGTATATTCTGGACACAAGTCCCTTATCAGATTTGTAGGTATTTTCTCCCGTCCTGTGGTTGTCTTTTCATTTGTTGATGGTGTCCTTTGATGCATGAAAGTTTTTAGTTTTGATGACTTCCAATGTATCTGTTTCTTTTGTTCCTCATGCTTTTGGTATGATATCTGAGAATCCTTTACCTAACCCAAGGGCATGAAAGTTTAGTCTTGTTTTGCTTCTAGGAGTTTTATAGTTTTAGCTCTTACGTTTAGGTCTTGATCCATTTTGACTTAATTTTTGTACATGGTGTAAAGAAGGGATCTGACTTCATTCTTTTGCCGGTGGATCCACTTGTCCTGACACCGTTTGTTGAAGAGACTGTTCTTTCTCCATTGAAAGGTCTTGGCACTCCTGTCAAAAACCAATGTAACATAGATGAATAGGTTTATTTTCAGACTCTCAGTTCTGTTCCGTAGATCTATATGCCTGTGCTTAGGACAGCATCACACTGTCTTGATGCCTGTGGCTTTTCATAAGTTTTGAAACCAGGAAGTATACCCCATCCCTCCCATTTCTTGTCCTTGTCTCTGTTCTTCCTTCCTCTCCTTTATGTTTTTGTGTATTCTTTAGAGCAAGTGCTCACAAATGTTTTCAGTAAAAGGCCAGACAGTAAATATTTCAGGCTTTGCAGGCGATGTGGTCTCTGTCTCAAGGACTCAACTCTGTTCTTGTCATCAAGGACTCAAAGCACTCATAGTCTGTATATATAATGAATGGGCGTGGCTGTGTTCTAATAAAAGTTTATATTTTGTTTTCACTGAAATTTGAATTGCACATACTTTTTACATGACGAGGAATATCATTCTTCTTTTGATTTTTTTTTTTCCCCAGCCATTTAAAAATTCAAAAACCATTTTTAGTTTGTGGGTCACACAAAAACAAGCAGCAGGCCAGACTGAGCCTGCAGGCCCAGGGTTGCCAATCCCCATTTGAGAAGAATGAACCTGGAGGGAGGTTTCAGAGGAAGGCTGAGTATTCCCCTTAATCATGTGTGGCCCCAGGCCAGGCTGGGTTTTCTCTGCTAGCCCTCCTCCTCACAGAACCCACTCTTTCTTGTAGAAGAGCTCAGGGGATCTTGTGGGGACATGGCAATACAGATCTTCCTCAGCTTATGGTGGGGATGCATCCCAGTAAACCCCTTGTAAGTCGAAAATAATGTAAGTCAAAAGTGCTTTTAATACACCTGACCTACTGACCATCATAGCTGAGCCTAGCCTACCTGGAACACTTAACATTAGTCTACAGTTGAGCAAAAACATCTCACACAACGCCTATTCTGTTATAAAGTGTTGAATATCTCACATAATTTACTGAAGACTGTGCTGAAAGTGACAAACAGGATGGTTGTCTGGGTCCAGAGTGGTTGGAAGTGTACTGGTTGTCTCCCCTCGTGATGGCGGGGCTGACCGGGAGCTGAGGTTGCTGCTGCTACCCAGCATCACAAGAGAGGATCACACTGCATGTCGCTAGCCTGGGGAATGATCAAAGTTCAAAATTTGAAGTATGGTTTCTGCTAAACCTGTATCCCTTTCACGCCATCATAATGTCGGAGTCCTAAGTTGAACCATCGTAAGTCAGGGAACCTCTGTGCCGCCCTGAGATGTCAGGGCACTGTGCTCTGTGCAGCCAGGGGGAGCCGCACTGCTGGATGGCTCTGTGAGGAAGGAAAAGAACTTTCTTCTGCCCTTGCAGGTTCTTCTGGCCGGTCTAAGAATTAAATTGACATGAGACAGGGTTAGCAGGAGAAAAACAGAAGTTTAATGACATGTATACATGGGAGAGACCCAGGAAAAGTGAGTAACCCACCAAAATGGCCTAAGCCCTCACCTTAAATACCACCTTCAGCTAAAGACAAAAGAGGATGTCGGGGGGCTGGGGGTTTGGGACTTCAGAAGGGAGGAAGGCAATTCACATGGAGATGGAAAAATAAATGTCTGGTAAGCAAATGTTTGCTGAGCCGGGCAGAGACAGTGGGACACAGAGTGGACTCTGCTCTCTAGGCCCTGCCGAGTTCCCTCCACTCACCTTGCCCATATTCTTTGCAGACATCTCTAGTGATTAGTTCTCATCCTGAACCAGGCTCTTTATCCAAATTCCTTTAGGCTGCTAAGGAAGAGGTAAAAAGAAAGACTTCCTGAGTCTTCTGTTTCTTAACAATAATCAGCCTAAAATAATCCTCATGCCTAAGAGACACGTTTGGGGGTGGCAAATTTTGCTTTCCTGCAGTCTCACCTTTGAAATGTCTCCAAAGAAGTTTCACAGTCCAGAAGTTGAGTTTGTAGGTTGTTCCATGTCTCTGAACCAGTCTCTTAGTCCTGACAATAGGTCAGTCCAGTTAAACTCATTTCAGGAGGCGGTGATGCAGGTGGGCTCCTTAAGTTATGCCTTTGGTGCAAGCAACCAGGTTGTCTAATAAGAGGCACTTCTATGGAAGCAAAAGAAAAACAGTGATGGATGGGAGCAAACCATACTCCCAGTTTCTCAGTTTTGAAGGCAGCCAGTCGAGAAGATTTTTAGCTGTCCTCCTGGAAGCAGCTTCAGATGGAGCGAGGACAGCTAGTGACAGACGGACAGATCTTCCTAGTTTGCTGTACAGATGTCTCTGGTGATCTTGCCTGAGTGGCCCAGTACAGCAACAGGACAAAGGTTGTCTGTATATGAGCTGTTGTGGTGATTTCTCTGAAGTTTATATCAAGTTGTCTAGCTTCAGTTTATAGGGCTTCAGGAAAAAGGGCAGTTTTAGCTCTTAATGATTCCAAGTCAAAAGGATGGGAGAAGTTAGAAATGTTAGTTTGGAGAGTTGTAGCCAGATATAAAGAAACTATAAGAATTCAGGATCTAGTCCAGTTTATAGGTAGATAACAAACCTCAAAGACAAAGGATAGTATTAGAATCTAATAACCACAAAGGTATATTACTGAAACAATTTTTCTCTCTAAAATGACCCTCAGTTCTACCAAAGTAGCTAACTGAAGACTAATTTGTTTGCAAAATAAGTTTAGTTTCATTAAACTCGGTCCAGTTATTGATGTTTACATAAGTGCAGCAAGAATAGTGATTGATCATATAGGCTCTTTTAAATAGGCTTTGCTAGAACTATTCATAAGGAGTCTCCAGACTGAACTTTTAAATGTCTCTCAAGGCCTGAAAGCCAAGCCAAAGACTTGCTATTAGACTGACCTGTAATACCTATAGATTTGGGTGAATTCTTCTCGAGGTCCCCAAAATATCCTGAGGTTCCTGCACCTGCCAGGAAGTGACCTTCCTCACTTACCTGATGAAGCTGCTGGGAACCCTGTAGTCAAAGTACCAGGCTTTTTTTTTCCCCAAAGGACTTTATTGGCTCCATAAAGTCAACCTTAGTTCTTTAAAGCTGTCTGGTCATATCTGAATCTATGCATGTCTCTCTCAAATATGGCATTCCAGTCAAAGTCCAGTTTCAGAATTGTGTCCTGGTATGATGAGAACAGATTCTTATTGAACTTATGTAAATATAACTATATTGCCAAGAGAAAAAGGGTATTCACTAGGAGTTTCCAAATTCTGGAGGGATCATGTAGAGAGAAAAAGGTAAGTGTTTCAATTCTGCTTACAAAGGTATAATTTACCAAATTGCTTTAGTCATAGCGTAAGAGGAAAGATTTCCTTATATCTGGAAAACAAAGATTAAAAAAGCCAGTAATATTTCAGACAAAAAGTCATAAAATTATAATCATATTCCTCAGTTTATTCAGTCCTGTGTAACTAATTCTTGTTGATCTTGATCTTTTGTTAGTGGTTTTATAAAGTCATCCATTTTTCCATCAGAGTTCTGTAATTTCTTACCCAGTTCAGCGGCATGACTTGAAAGGTGTCAGAAACTTGTTTAGAAAGCAGAAACTATCACACCATTGTAAAGCAATTATACTCCAATAAAGATGTTAAAAAAACAAGAAACTTGTATTTTAGAGTACTTGTTAGATTCCTTTACATGAATTTTTCTGAAGATAAAATACATTTGCAGGAAGCTTTTGTAAAAGCATCTGAGTAGAACAATTAACTGTCTGTAAATGAGAAAAAAAAAGACTTAAAAAATGGCCATTCCGTTGTTGGACTTCATTTGATAAGGAAGTATAGTTATTTTTGTGATGTACAATGTTTTAAGATAACAGTTGAAATTATGATGACAGCAGTATATCGGGCTATATCAGAATTCTAGGGATTTCATAAGATTTCTGGAACATTTATAATATATACCTATACAGAGACAGACTAAAGAAAGCTTAGTATTACTTATTTAACATTGCTTCCCATGTAATTTAACATGTCAAATAAGCCTAATTAGTTTAATATCTCCCTTTTATAAGGAGAGAGAACAAATCCTTTGAAATGTTCCAGGGGCCCTCTGAAAACCTCAAAATTGGTTTCAGGTTGGAAAAAAAAAAAAAGATTTCATATAGGATTTGATTTGGAGGTAGTGTGTGAAAAATATTAGAAGACTTTAAACACTTGATTAAATAGGATCATAGGTCATTGTGAAACAATATTTAGTTGCTCATTTAACCATGGTGACAAAGACTCTGCAGGCAAATATAGAAACTTAAACAGTTGTAAAAAGCCTTAGCTCTTTTAATATTGAAAAGACTCAGTTTTTTTTCTTCTAATTAGAGACCTGATAAAGACAAAACATAAAATCTTTGTTTTTTCTAGACAGATTACATTAAAGTTAAAGAAGAACCTTTGTTTACAGTTTCTCATTAAGAACAGACCAATAATGAAACTTTGTCTCTCTAAAGGAGAAAAAACAGATTCTAATTTTGCATCAGTGTACCTTTGATAATGAAATTCATTCACTTGATTAAATTTATTCCTATCTTAGCCAGTGTGATCACATGTAAAATTCATTTTCCAAGATTACTTTTTCCCAAATCTTCTACAACTTTCTGTGTCCATTTTTTTTGTCCCTTGTTCTCTTTCCCATTTAGAAATAATCAGCTGTAGGGCAAAAATCACTTTCATTCCCTCAATAAAAATGCATCTCCATATCTCATACCTTTTCTTAGCCCAAAATACCTTTTACTTTACTTGCATACAGAATTGTTTTCCTTATTATTTCTAGTAACATTAATCACATATATTAACTAGAAACCTTAATTTCTTGTGAAAATAAAGAAGCAAGTAATTGTGAACTATTATTAGCATTTTTTTGGCTTGGCATATTTATAAGTACCTTTTATAATTTCTGTAAACACGTACCCATTTAAATAGTGTCATCTTTCAATGTGACATGAGACATGGTTACTAACAGACCCTAACTTTTCTTTAGTTTCTCTATAATAGGAAGCCAGTAGTAGACAGACTTATGTTCAGTAACTAATGTTTTATTTTTTGTCTTCTTTGGAAATGATCTAGATATTCAGTGAATTTAACTTAACTCATCATTTAACTCAGCTTAGCAAAACTTTGAGGATTCTAGTAACCAAAAAGATTTTGAAAGCTGGTTTTAAGTATACATATACCATAACACATAATTACTGTTAAAAGATTTACCTAAAAACTTTTTATCCTGCTTACATCTGTTTAATTTTACTTGTTACTAACAAATATGTTCAGATTACGTGCGAAAACTTTCATGAGATATTAGACAAAGTCAGTTATCATCTCAAGCTATATATTTTTTTTCTGAAAAAATTTAGAACAGAGATAACATGAACTTATTTGATTGATTACGCAGGTAGAATAAAAGCTGCATGTCTGTATTATAGCCAGTGCTGATAACTCTGAAGACATGCTTGTTTTAATTAAGCCACAAACGTAAATAAGCTTTCGTTTACCAAGGATTCTTTTATATCATGTTAACTTGAAAAAAAATTTTGGGTTAGTTTCTATTATATTTTTGAGAATTTTTATGTAAGTACTTGCTTGTTTAAGCCGTTTAAATGGACCTCTTTTACAAACTAATTTTGTCAGTACCATCAGGGGGAGGGGGAATGACACATCTATGCACATATAGACACACACGTGAGCATGCAGACAAAGATCTTAAAGCTTTCATTAAAAATTTTTTTTAATCATGCGACGGGTACAATGGTACAAAACTTACTCGTTTGTAAAAGAATAGTTGGATCCACATTTTGTTCTGGCAGCTTGAGAAAGTTAATCTGTTCAGATGGCTAAAGCCTTTTTACTATTTGTGGAGAGAACTTTTAAGACTTGTATTTGACAGGTAATCTCAAGGAGGCTGTGGTCTAGAGTTTGGGCAAAAGAGCTTTTCTTGTAGGTTGTATTTTTAAAAAAGAATTCTTTCCCTCTTTATACCTCCCCCACTTTGGTTTCATGTTCTCTGCTGTTTGAATTAACCCAGCTCAGTCTCAGGAAATTGTGGGTTATGTAGAGATTTGCAAGAGAAAGACAGTTGTTTCTGTTAGCCCTTGGACATTGGCTTCCTGCTTATACCTCACCCTGTGTGGGCTCAGGCAACCCTACTGGCTCCCTTTAGCACTTTTGTTTAAAGTTGCCCCGAGGGTGGATTTATATGCCCTGTTTTACAATACCAGGCAGGGGAGACCTTCCCCAGTGAGACACAGTGCCCATCCCCACTCTACAATCAGACAAAAGAGACGCAACCCTTCTACATAAAGCCCACCAGTGTGCCTACAAACTTTCACCTCAGTTCTGTTAACTCTTTTTTTTAAATTAAAGTATAATTGATTTACAATGTTGTGTTAGTTTCTGCTGTACAGCAAAGTAGTTCTTTGATGAATGGATAAGAAGAAGTGGTATATATATGTACAGTGGAATATTACTCAGCCATAAAAAAGCATGAAATAATGCCATTTGCAGCAACGTGGATGGACCTAGAGATGATCAGACTAAATGAAGTCAGACAGAGAAAGACAAATAGCATATGATATTGCTTATATGTGGAATCTAAAATATGACACAAATGAACTTACCTATGAAACAGACTCACAGACACAGCGAACAAACTTATGGTTTCCATGAACTCTTATACCTCTAAACAGGTACATTTCACTAGGACCCTATCAACCAGTCTCTGCCTTACAATTTTGGGTAAAGGAAGCATTCCTGGCCTGACCCAACATCCATTCCTATAAAACACTCAGGCAGTGCTGACACACCCTCTGCACATAACACCCACTCAGACATTCCAACCTTTATGATCAATCCTTGCATTTTTACATTTTCTCACTCTAACTGTAGCCCAAGTTGGGGCCCCTACAGTGGGTTTTGGTGTCACACCTTAGGGGCTCCCACATCAAGGAGTTCTGGAAACTTCTCTCTACCCGATGGCCACTTTACCCATTTCTGTGCAAAAGGCCTTGGCTCCCAAGTGAGGGGTCCAGCCAAGGGTCCTGGGCCCTCCTGCCAGTCTTAATCTTGATTAATCAGCCCAATCTGTTGCCCAGAAAGATTGCTGGTCAGGTTTCTCAGTGTAATTTTTGCCTTCCAGCCTTTTAAATTTCTCCAAACTGATATAAATAGAGCAGACTTCTTTGGGGCCTTTTAATGTTGGGGGAATGGATAGGAGGTCCCTTTGACCCACGCTACCTTAGGTAGTGCTGCATTAAAACCTTTGTTTTAACCTCATCAATGTCTGTTTTATTTACCCCATTTCTTTCTTTTTTTTGAATTTTATGTATTTATTTTATACAACAGGTTCTTATTACTTATCTATTTTATGCATATTAGTGTATACGTGTCAATCCCAATCGCGCAATTCATCCCACCCCCACCCCCATCCCTGCTTTCCCCCCTTGGTGTTCATACGTTTGTCCTCTACATCTGTGTTTCTATTTCTGCCTTGTAAACCGGTTCACCTGTACCATTTTTCTAGGTTCCACATACATGCATTAATATACGATATTTGTTTTTCTCTTTCTGACTTACTTCATTCTGTATGACAGTCTCTAGGTCCATCCACATCTCTACAAATGACCCAATTTCATTCCTTTTTATGGCTGAGTAATATTCCATTGTATATATGTACCACATCTTCTTTATCCATTTTTCTGTCAATGGGCATTTAGGTTGCTTCCATGACCTGGCTACTGTAAATAGAGCTGCAATGAATATTGGGGCACATGTGTCTTCTTGAATTATGGTTTTCTTTGGGTATATGCCCAGTAGTGGGATTGCTATGTCATACGGTAATTCTATTTTTAGTTTTTTAAGGAACCTCCATACTGTTCTCCATAGTGGCTGTATCAATTCACATTCCCACCAACAGTGCAAGAGGGTTCCCTTTTCTCCACACCCTCTCCAGCATTGTTTGTAGATGTTCTGATGATGCCCATTCTAACTGGTGTGAGGTGATACCTCATTGTAGTTTTGATTTGCATTTCTCTAATAATTAGTGATATTGAGCAGCTTTTCATGTGCCTCTTGGCCATCTGTATGTCTTCTTTGGAGAAATGTCTATTTAGGTTTTCTGCCCATTTTTTAATTAGGTTATTGGTTTTTTTAATATTGAGCTGAATGAGCTGTTTATATATTTTGGAGATCAATCCTTTGTCCATTGATTCGTCTGCAAATATTTTCTCCCATTCTGAGGGTTGTCTTTTCATCTTGTTTATAGTTTTGTTTGCTGTGCAAAAGCTTTTGTTTCATTAGGTCACATTTGTTCATATTCGTTTTTATTTCCATTACTCTAGAAGGTGGGTCAAAAAAGATTGTGCTGTGATTTATGTCAAAGAGAATTCTTCCTATATTTTCCTCTAAGAGTTTTATAGTGTCCAGTCTTACATTTAGGTCTTTAATCCATTTTGAGTTTATTTTTGTGTATGGTGTTAGGGAGTATTCTAATTTCATTCTTTTACATGTAGCTGTCCAGTTTTCCCAGCACCATTGATTGAAGAGACTGTATTTTCTCTATTGTATATCCTTAGGTGTGTAGGTTTATCTCTGGGCTTTCTATCCTGTTCCATTGATCTATATTTCTGTTTTTGTGCCAGTACCATATTGTCTTGATTACTGTAGCTTTGTAGTATAGTCTGAAGTCAGGGAGTCTGATTCCTCCAGCTCCGTTTTTTCCCCTCAAGATTGCTTTGGCTATTCAGGGTCTTTTGTGTCTTCACACAAATTTTAAGATTTTTGTTTTTGTTCTAGTCTTGTAAAAAATGTCATTGGTAATTTGATATGGATTGCAATGAATCTGTAGATTGCTTTGGGTAGTATAGTCATTTTCACAATATTGATTCTTCTAATCCAAGAACATGGTATATCTCTCCATCTGTTTGTGTCATCTTTGATTTGTTTCATCAGTGTCTTATAGTTTTCTGAGTACAGGTCTTTTGTCTCCTTAGGTGGGTTTATTCCTAGGTATTTTTTTCTTTTTGTTGCAATGGTAAATGGGATTGTTTCCTTAATTTCTCTTTCTGATCTTTCATTGTTAGTGTATAGGAATGCAGGAGATTTCTGTGCATTAATTTTGTATCCTGCAACTTTACCAAATTCATCGATCAGCTCTAGTAGTTTTCTGTAGGCGTCTTTAGGATTCTCTATGTATAGTATCATGTCATCTGCAAACAGTGACAGTCTTACTTCTTTTCCAAGTTGGATTCCTTTTATTTCTTTTTCTTTTCTGATTGCCGTGGCTAAAACTTCCTAAACTATGTTGAATAATAGTGGTGAGAGTGGGCACCCTTGTCTTGTTCCTGATCTTAGTGGAAATGGTTTTAGTTTTTCACCATTGAGAATGATATTTGCTGTGGGTTTGTTGTATATGGCCTTTATTATTGTTGAGGTAGGTTCCCTCTATGCCCACTTCCTGGAGAGTTTTTTTTTTACCATAGATGGTTGTTGAATTTTGTCAAAAGCTTTTTCTGCATCTATTGAGATGATTATATGATTTTTATTCTTCAGTTTGTTAATATGGTGTATCACGTTGATTGATTTGCATATATTGAAGAATCCTTGCATCCCTGGGGTAAATCCCACTTGATCATGGTGTATGATCCTTTTAACGTGTTGTTGGATTCTGTTTGCTAGTATTTTGTTGAGGATTTTTGCATCTATATTCACAGTGATATTGGTCTGTAATTTTCTTTTTTTATAGTATCTCTGTCTGGTTTTGGTTTCAGGGTGATGGTGGCCTCGTAGAATGAGTTTGGCAGTGTTCCTTCCTCTGCAATTTTTTGGAAGAGTTTGAGAAGGATGGGTGTTAGCTGTTCTCTAAATGTTTGATAGAATTCACCTGTTAAGTCCATCTGTCCCTGGACTTTTGTTTGTTGGAAGATTTTTAATCACAGTTACCATTTCATTACTTGTGATTGGTCTGTTCATATTTTCTGTTTCTTCCTGGGTGGGTCTTGGAAGGTTATACCTTTCTAAGAGTTTGTCCCTTTCTTCTAGGTTGTCCATTTTACTGGCATAGAGTTGTTTGTAGTAGTCTCTTATGATGCTTGATACTTCTGCCATGTCCATTGTAACTTCTCTTTTTTCATTTCTAATTTTATTGATTTGCGTCTTCTCCCTCTTTTTCTTGGTGAGTCTGGCTAAATGTTTATCAATTTTGTTTATCTTCTCAAAGAACCAGCTTTTAGTTTTATTGATCTTTGCTATTGTTTTCATTGTTTCTGTTTCATTTATTTCTGCTCTGATCTTTATGATTTCTTTCCATCTGTTAACTTTGGGTTTTGTTTTTTCTTCTTTCCCTAGTTCCTTTAAGTGTAAGGTTAGATTGTTTATTTGAGATTTTTCTTGTTTCTTGAGGTAGGATTGTATTGCTATAAACTTCCCTCTTAGAACTTCTTTTGCTGCATCCCATAGGTTTTAGATCATCATGTTTTCGTTGTCATTTGTCTCTAGGTATTTTTTGATTTCCTCTTTGATCTCTTCAGTGATCTCTTGGTTATTTAGTACCGTATTGTTTAGCCTCCATGTGTTTGTGTTTTTTACATTTTTTTCCCTGTAATTTGTTTCTAATCTCATAGCATTGTGTTCGGAAAAGATGCTTGATATGATTTCAGTGTACTTAAATTTACCAAGGCTTGATTTGTGACCCAAGATGTGATCTGTCCTAGAGAACGTTCCGTGCACACTTGAGAAGAAAGTGTAATCTGCTGTTTTGGAATGGAATGTCCTGTAAATGTCAATTAAATCTATCTGTTCTGTTGTGTCATTTAAAGCTTGTGTTTCCTTATTCATTTTCTGTCTGGATGATCTGTCCATTGGTGTAAGTGAGGTGTCAAAGTCCCCCAGTATTATTGTGTTACTGTCGATTTCCTCTTTTATAGCTGTTAGCATTTGCCTTATATATTGGGGTGCTTCTATGTTGGGTGCATATATATTTATAATTGTTATATCTTCTTCTTGGATTGATCCCTTGATCATTATGTAGTGTCCTTCCTTGTCTCTTGTAGCATACTTTATTTTAAAGTCTATTTATCTGATATGAGAATTGCTACTCCAGCTTTCCTTTCATTTCCATTTGCATGGAATATCTTTTTCCATCCCCTCACTTACAGTCTGTATGTGCCCCTAGGTCTGAAGTGCGTCTCTTGTAGACAGCATATATATGGGTCTTGTTTATGTATCCATTCAGCAAGCCTGTGTCTTTTAGTTGGAGCATTTAATCCATTTATATTTAAGGTAATTATCGATATGGATGTCCCTATGACCATTTTCTTAATTGTTTTGGGTTTGTTTTTGTAGGTCCTTTACTTCTCTTGTGTTTCCCACTTAGAGAAGTTCCTTTAGCATTTGTTGTAGAGCTGGTTTGGTGGTGCTGAATTCTCTTCGCTTTTGCTTATCTGTAAAGCTTTTGATTTCTCCATCGAATCCGAATGAGATCCTTGCCAGGTAGAGTAATCTTGGTTGCAGGTTTTTCTCTTTCATCACTTTCAGTATGTCCTGCCACTCCCTTCTGGCTTGTAGAGTTTCTGCTGAGAAATCAGCTGTTAACCTTATGGGAGTTCCCTTGTATGTTATTTGTCATTTTTCACTTGTTGCCTTTAATACTTTTTTTTTTGTCTTTAACTTTTGTCTATTTGATTACTATGTGTCTTGGCGTGTTTCTCCTTGGGTTTATCCTGCCTGAGACTCTCTGCGCTTCCTGGACTTGGGTGGCTATTTCCTTTCCCATGTTAGGGAAGTTTTCAACTCTAATCTCTTCAGATATTTTCTCAGGTCCTTTCTCTCTGTCTTCTCCTTCTGGGACCCCTATAATGCGAATGTTGGTGTGCTTAATGTTGTCTCAGAGGTCTCTTAGGCTGTCTTCATTTCTTTTCATTCTTTTTTCTTTATTCTGTTCTGTGGCAGTGAATTCCACCATTATGTCTTCCAGGTCACTTATCCGTTTTTCTGCCTCAGTTATTCTGCTATTGATTCCTTCTAGTGTATTTTTCATTTCAGTTATTGTATTGTTCATCTCTGTTTGTTTGTTCTTTAATTCTTCTAGGTCTTTGTTAAACATTTCTTGCATCTTCTCGATCTTTGCCTCCATTCTTTTTCCAAGGTCCTGTATCATTTTCACTGTCGTTACTCTGAATTCTTTTTCTGGAAGGTTGCCTATCTCTACTTCATTTAGTTGTTTTTCTGGGGTTTTATCTTGTTCCTTCATCTGGTGCAAAGTCCTCTGCCTTTTCATTTTGTCTGTCTTTCTGTGAATGTGGTTTTCGTTCCACAGGCTACAGGATTGTAGTTCTTCTTGTTTCTGCTGTCTGCCCCCTGGTGGATGAGGCTATCTAAGAGGCTTATGCAAGCTTCCTGATGGGAGGGACTGGTGGTTGATAGAGTTGCTCTGGTGGGCAGAGCTCAGTAAAACTTTAATGTGCTTGTCTGCTGATGTGGGTGGGGCTGAGTTCCCTCCCTGTTGGTTGTTTGGCCTGAGGTGACCCAGCACTGGAGCCTAGAGGCTCTTTGGTGGGGCTAATGGTGGACTCCTGGAGGGATCATGCCAAGTACTCTATGTTGTCACTTATACGTAGAATCTTAAAACAAACTAGTGAATATAACGCAAAAGAAACAAACTCACAGATACAGAGAACAAATGAGTGGTTACCAGTGGGGAGAGGGAAGAGTAAGGGGCAAGACAGGGGTAGGGGATTAAGAGGTACATACTATATAATAAGCTATGAGGATATATTGAACAGCACAGGGAATATGGGCAATATTTTATAATACTATAAATGAAGTATAGGGGCTTCCCTGGTGGCACAGTGGTTGAGAGTCCGCCTGCCGATGCAGGGGACACGGGTTCGTGCCCTGGTCCGGGAAGATCCCACATGCCGCGGAGCGGCTGGGCCCGTGAGCCATGGCCCCTGAGCCTGCGCGTCCAGAGCCTGTGCTCCGCAGCGGGAGAGGCCACAACAGTAAGAGACCCACGTACCGCAAAAAAAAAAAAAAAAAGATGCAGCTCTCGTAAGATCCATAAAGTTCACTCCTCAAAATAGTCTAAGAAAGCAGAGACCTTGGTTGCACAGGTGTTAAGGATGGTATAGTGCCAGCACTAACAAAACAATGAAGGTTGAAATGACATAGGCCCCTTAGGGACTGGGACCCCTGATGACGAATTCCCCTGAGAGCTGGCTCTGCTGGACAAAGAGGTGTTACCAGCGCTTCTGACCAACTGGCTATAGCTGCTGAGAATCCCAGTCTATTTGACTGACTGCCAGATGCACACCAGTACATGCACCTTCCAGGTGGTGGAGACCAGAGAGAATGTTCTCACTGGTCATAAAACTAAGCTCTACGGACATAGAACAAGACCAAAGGAAAAACCTCATCTGGTTTTTCTTATGTACACACTAACAGCTAAGCCTTGCATCTCTTGGAACCAAACTAATACCTTGGAGGGATGTGCCTTGGGATTGAGGATTGTATGTTGCTTTACAGTGTACCTCGATGCATGGAGATTTTCTTGAGGTTGACAGGTGACCTAGGGTCTATCTAACCCATTCCGTGACCAACTTATCCTATCACGGGTGCCTCCTTGAGGTGGTGAGCGCCCTAATGGCGCATTATGAGCACATAATGCTCAGCTTATGCCCACCAAGTTTTGCATCTTTGACTTCTGAGATTTCCCTCAGCAGTAGCTTTTACCTCATGTATGTGTTAACCTACAGCAAAATTTGTCAAAACAGACACCATTCTGGTGAAACCTGCAAACTCACCAGCCTGTCAGGCTGGTCTGGGCAGCAGGCTTATAGGGCCTAAGCTTGTATCCTATACTATGGAATTTCCTTCTTATGACAACACATTAGACAAGTCAAAGAAAAACAGTGAAATAAAGGAAGGAGGAAATAAAGCCTAGAATACTCTAAAAAGTTTATCAGAATCGTTAAGCCCACAGAACTTGTTCCACAAATTTTTTCTCCTACTAATCTAAATTTAGAAAAGAGAGGAAGGGCTCTTACCACTCTCGCTTCCAGTAGACCTTGTAGGCAGAGACCTGGGAGACTGACACGGTAAGAATTCTTTAATTTTTATTTTTTAATTTATTTAATTTTTTTTGACTGCATTAGGTCTTTGTTGCTGCATGTGGGCTTTCTCTAGTTGTGGCTAGCGGGGGCTACTCTTCATTGTGGTGCGCAGGCTTCTCATTGCGATGGCTTCTCTTGTTGCAGAGCATGGGCTCTAGGGTGCCTGGGCTTCAGTAGCTGTGGCGTGCAGGCTCTAGGGTGCACGGGCTTCAGTAGTTGTGGCACGTGGGCTCAGTAGTTGTGGCTCGCGGGCTCTAGAGTGCAGGCTCAGTAGTTGTGGCACACAGGCTTAGTTGCTGCGCGGCATGTGGGATCTTCCCAGACCAGGGCTCGAACCCATGTCCCCTGCATTGGCAGGCAGGTTCTTTAACCACTGCGCCACCAGGGAAGTCCCATGGTAAGAATTCTTTCCTTCTGCCAGTGCTTGTCAGATGTCCTGGGATCTCTCAGCTTCAGCAGCCTCGGAGGGAGCAGAGTCCAGCCAGGGACATTTAGCCTGTCAAGTATGCCAACTGTGGGGAAAGAGAAAAAAACTTTCCTCTGCCCTTCCAGGTTCTTCTGGCTGGTCTAAGAATTAAATTGACATGAGACAGGTTAACAGGAGAAAAACAAACAAAAGTTTAATAACATGTATACCTTGGAGGGACCCAGGAAAACTGAGTAACTTGCCCAAATGGCCAAAACCCTCACCTTAAATACCATCTTCAGCTAAAGACGAAAGAGGACATTGGGGTAGGGGTTTGGGACTTTAAACAGGAGGAAGGCTGTTCGCATGGAGATGGAAAAGCAAATGTTTGGTAAACAAATGTTTGCTGGGCCAGGCAGAGGCAGTGGGATGCAGGGGGACTCTGATCTCCAGGCCCTACTGAGGACCCCCTCACCTAGCCCATATCTTTGCAGGCATCTCTACTGACAGTTCTCTCCCTGAACCAGACCCTTTATCCACATTCTTTAGGCAGCCAAGGAAGAAGTGAAAAGAAAGACTTCCTGAGTCTTCTGTTTCTTAAAAATGATCAGCCTGAAATAATCCTCATGCCAGAAAGACACGTTTGGGGCTGGCACACTTGCTTCCTGCAGCTTCCTTCCTCCCTGACTACTTCATGAAGCCCTGACCCAGGGAAAAGAGAGCCTCCCTGCAGAGACTTGGACAAACCAAGCAGGAATGAATACGGGAACAGCTTGTCCCTTTTCATCTGGAAAAACCCTACTGCCCATTGCATCCCAATTGATGAGCTCTACATCTCGCTCAGGAGGGCATGAATTTCCGAGCCAGTGCAGACCCGGCTGGATGCCATCCTGTGTGACTTTGGTTGGGTCGGTGAGCCTGCGGGAGCCCCAGTTTCCTCACTTGTATAAAGGGGGTGATGATAGTACCTCCTCACTGGGTAGTTGTGAGCTTTCAGCTCTTAACACAGCACCTAGTACACAGCAGGCACTTAATAAAGCTAGTTGCCCCTTTGCTGTTGTTTGTTATCACTGCATCCCCCGTTGTGATGGGTGGCAAAGCGGGTAAAGGTGGCTGAGTCCAGCACGTGGCAGATCCCTGAGCCCGTTTCCTCATCTGTGACATGTGAGTAGACCCAGATATCAAGCACTAGCCATGGATCCTGGGGTGGAGCAGGTGTTGGCTTCTCCTCTTTGGTCTGAGCTGGATCAGGTGGTCTGGGGGAGTTATCATCCACACCCGAGTTACTATTCAAGGCCCACCCTGGCACGGGTATTGGAACAGTTCTCCTGGACCTGTTGAGTGAGAGGGAACATTTTTCTCCCCTGCCTCCAAACCTGACTCCCCAGGTCACAGGCCTTCTCTTGTCTCTTTCTCTTTCCTGCAGCCCTAGCCCCATGCTGCAGGTCTTGCGCATCATATCTAGGTTACTCTAGATCAAGGGTCAGCAGACTATGGCCTGTGACTACACTGGCGCCATGACAGTTTTTGCAAATAAAGCTTTATTGGAACACGGTCATACCCATTCACTTACGTATCATCTATGGCTACTTTTATGCTACAATGGCTGAGTTGAGTCTTTGCAACAGAGCCCATATATTCCACAAAGCCTAAAATGTTTACTGGCTGGCCCTTTACGGAAAGTCTTTGCCACCCCTGCTCTAGATGTCCCCCCTTCAGGGCTCTCTCTCATCCATGGGGACGTCCTCCGTTTTGCACCGTTTGTGCTGTGCGGTGATGGGCTGTTCCTGCCGTTGTCTCTCCATCAGATGGGAGCTCCTGGAGGGCAGTGGCTCTTTATCCTGGACCCTCGTCCCTCTCACAGCACAGACACATAGTAGGTGCTTAGTACTCGTGAGATGGATAGACAGCTGACTGGCTGGCTGGCTGAATGAGTGAAGCAAGCATACTAAATAGTCGGCTAGGATAGAGTCCTTCCTGGGTGAGCCTAAGCTAAGCTTCTTCACCTGCAGAAATGTGGCCTCAGTGTCGAGTTGGTCCAGAAATTCTGTCTGCCGTCCCTCAGGTCCCTCCCCAGTCCTCGCAGTGAGGAGGTGTCACTGTGAATGTGGCTGATATTCAACATGGCACCTGCTGTGTGCCAGCCTCTCGCACTAAGTACTTTAGGGATATTAGCCAATTCCAGCCTCAGGACCACCCTAGGAGGGAGGTACCATTACTACTTCCATTCTCCAGATGAGAAAATCGAATATTGGCGGGGGCTCGGTGGTTTTCCCGGGACACCCAGCTGGTAAGCGTGCATGTGTATGGATGGTGGGGTGGGGCTGCGTTCACACCTGTGCAGCTGAGCTCCAGAGTAATGCCCCTCCCAGGGCACACCCTGCTTCGCCGCAGCCCCGGTCGTTCGGTGCAATTACAGCAGCAGCTTCCTGTTCCATTTGCTTTAAGACAAGGAAACTCCTTTTAGCTTCTCTGCTTCAAATCCTAAAAGCACAGCACAGTCAGTAATTGTGCTTTATCATCTGGTGGCATATTTAATGCATTAACCTCCTTTAACTGAATGGGTAATTTAGGATTGATCTTGCGCTCCAAGTGGCACCCATTGCGTACTCGATGAGCAGAGAAGAGAGTCGAAAGAGCTTGTCAAGAACGTCTCAGAATAGGAGCCAGCAGTAAATGTTTTCGTTCAGAAGAGCTGGCCCTGTGGAGGGGTCGCCTCACGAGGAATCACGGCCATGGAGCTCTTGAAGACTTCTCACGGAGCTCTGGTTTCTCCTGCTGGAGGTGGAGCAGGTCGGCTTAACGCAGGACCCTTAGGGGAAAGCCAGGATGCTGGGCCCATAGAACAGGGTGTGGACATACCGGGAAGAAAAAGAAAAATACCAAAGCAAACAAGAAAAATGGCTCTTGCTGTTACTGGCACAGGTACGATTAGATTATGGTGTTTAAAGTGGGTAATGAAATTTGTTTCTGGCACCTTCACTGGGCAGTGGCGGAAAAGTCAACCCAAACCAGCCTAAATGAAACGGGGATTTGTTATTCCTTATAACTGACTAGTCCTGGGGGTAGCGCTGGCTTCAGGCACAGGTGGATCAGGGGCTCACACGAGGTCCACCTGCTCTCAGCACCTCCATCCTCTGTTCTCTGTGGACACATTCTCAGACAGGCTTTCTTATGGGTCAAGTCACCTGTGGCAGCTCTAAATATGATCAACTGTAAGTCAGTGGGAAAAGAGTAAGAATCGCTTTCCCAGTAATCCCAGCAAAAGCCCCACCACATCACAGGAGGTCACGTGCCTATTCTTGAACCATTGTCTGTGGCCAAGGGAGTGAGGGAATGAGCTGAGTGGCTTAGGCCTGGGTCACAGATGGCATCCAGAGCAGCCACAGGAAACAGAGGGCATCATTTTACCAGGTGGCCCAAAGCAGCCCACGTTCAGTACAGACTGGTGAAGCGAACTTTGCTGTGCCGGGAGCTTGGGCATTGCCCGGAACGTGAGGGGTGGTCTGGGCCAGTCATTGTGGTAGTGAGGAAGGTGAGGTTGGTTGGGTGGCCCTTGGGGGTCCTGGCAAGAGCTGATGAAGGACTGAGCTTGGAAGTGAAGAAGAGGGAACAAACCCAGGACACACGAGGAGGCAGATGCGGCCAGACTTGATGGTTCCTTTGCCCAGTGAGGGACGTGATTTGCACTGTGCAGAGCGTTCAAGTCAGGGACCTAGTCCTGGGGAGTAACTGGGCTTTCACCCATGATTTTTTTTTTTTTTTTTTAACCCATGATTTTAAACTGAATGCTTACCTTCCACAAGCAAGGGGGAAAGTCCATTTATTACCAAAACAGTAGCCACTTTTACCCTTGAAGAGGGCTCCAGGAGTACTTACTGCTATTTTTATTTATTCAACAACCCACTCGCTACCCAGTGGCCCCCGGACTCTTGAGATGTATGTCCTCATTCCTCCTCACCACATTCCCCTAAGTACACATTAGCTACATAAACACAATTTCAGGGCTGTGAGGAACTGGAGATGCGCCGTAATAGAAAATGAGCTTCCCTGCCAGCCGCACCAGGTTCAGGTTTCCTTTCCTTTGACGGTGGTATTCTTGGTGTGGGGGGAGAGGAGCCCTCGGGTTGGGAGTCCTAGTGACTAGCCGCCGAGTGGTAGCTGCCTCCTGTCACCTGTCATGTAACCATCTGGTGGTGGCCTAGTGTGTAGGATGACCTGTGACCCCCTCTGTTTTCTTTACCAGCAAAACATACCCCATGTAGCAGCCTTTTGGCACTAAAATAAATATGAAAGGCCACCATGCTGTGATTGCATTGCTTCAAGAAACAGATGCTTTAAAACCAACTGGCCTTGCTGGGCACCTCCCACTCTTCCTGTCCTAGAATAAGCGGGGGACCGTACACCAGCAGCTTTAGCCATATGGGCCTCTGGATTCAGTTCTAGGAAAGGGCAGTTCCCAGCTGTTTGACTTTCGGAAAGTTATTGAGTCTCTCTGAACCTCTGTTTTGTTATCTGTAGGACAGGGGTAGCTGTACCCACTCCATTGGACTACAGTGGGGCTGAGATGAGATATGAGAACAGCTGGAAGGTGCTTAATTAGCACAGGAATCAGCTGTGTGGCCCTGGGCAAGGTGCTGGGCTTCTCAGAGATGTTGTCCTTCAGCGGTTCTCAACCAGGAGTGACTTTGCCCCTAAAAGGGGACCTTTGGCAATGCCTGGGGGCACTTTTGGTTGTCACAACTGGGGGGCGGGGGCTGCTGCTGGCATCTAGTAAGTAGAGGCCGTGGTTGCTGCTAAATATCCTACAGTGCACAGGGCAGCCCCACAGCAGAGAGTTATCTGGCCCAGAATGTCAGTGGGGCTGAGGTTGAGAAGCTCTGCTGTACAGAAAATACATAGTACAAGCGTGGCTCTGAGTGTGCTCTCATAGAGGGTAGCCACCAATGGTAGGTGCCGTGTGCCAGGGACTGGGCTCGGTTTAGAGCCAGAGATCAAGACAGACGTGCACGGGATGCTGGTGGTAAAAGTACTGGAGCTCAGAGGAAAGTCACCTAACTAAGCCTGGGAGGTAGGATGGGTCCCTTCTTGGAGGACGGGGCTCCTGAGCTGAGTTTGGCCGGGTTGATGTGAGAGGAGGGGCACCAGCCCTGGGGACCTGTGGTGTGGAGAAAGGGGGCCTGCCCGTGTGACTCCTGAACCCCTCTGAGTGTCAGTCGCATGGGCCTGTGGGAGGGAGAGGAGGAGCCAGGCGGCCAGGGTGTTGGCAGGGACAGTGCTTCAGGACAGGACCTGTCACCTCTGCTCCAGTCCGAGATTGTGGCTCTGTCCTTTTAAAGTTGGGTTTTAAAATAAAATTGTACCTTGTTCTGACTATAGCTGTCACTTCTTTTGTTACTTTTGAGGCCATTTGTTAGTAAAAGGACTAATTTGAGGCTTAGAGGTGGCCTTCATCTTAGAAAGTTGCTAAGCCCCCACTTTGTGAAAGCATGGGAGCCAGAAAGGGTTCTTAGTAACACACCTGGGGCTGTCTCACCTAATGGCAGCGTGTGCCTCCCCTCCCACCCTCTGTGCAGATGTAGACGTGAGAGTGCAAATGCAGCATTTCCATAGACAAAATGACCACCGGAAGTCTTGAATGCAGGACTATGAAATACATGGCACTCGTGCCACAGCTCCCCATTACCATGTCCCTGGCAGACATAGCGAATCAATCACCACCTTTCTCAGTGACCTCAGACCCATCCTCAGAATCCTCCTCCACACAGCCACCACCTTCCCTAGGCAGCCACCACTAATGGACTAGAGCAGGCAGGCAACTCTAGCCTTGGCAGATCTGCCATCCTTGTTCTAAATCCTCACTGGCTATGTGGCCCTGGGCACATCAAACATAACCCTTCCCAGTTTCTTTCTTCTGCAAAACGGGGATAATAACACCTCCTTTGAATGGTTGTTATGAACACTAAGGTAAAAACACAGTATACAGTAAGTGCTCAATAATTAATTGCCTTCTTATTTGCATAGAACTTACCCTGCCAAGAGTGCGCCTGCACCATGACCTGTGGTCCATTTTATTCCTGCCTGATATTGTCATTTATCTCTTCAGTTGCATTTGTCTTAGTCTTCAATCAGATTGTGGGCACTTAGAGAACAGGGATGGTGTCTTTGGATTCTTTCTGTCTGCTGGCCTTCCATCAAATTGTAGTTCTTGGGTATATAGGAATGTGGCAGAATCTGCTAGTTGCTTGCCCAAAATATCTATTTTTCACTTATCTTTTAGTGACAGAGCAATGTGCCCAAGGGAAAAACACTAAATTTCTCAGCTTCCCTTGTACCTACATATGGCTGTGTGACTAAAATCTGGCCAATGAGATATAGGTGGACATGTGGGCATGGCCTCCCAGGGGGGCTGCTAAAGGAGGATACTTCATCTGGGTGGTACATGCTTCGCCCTTCTCGTTTTTCTCCTTCCTGTTGTCTAGAATTTAGATATGATAGCTGGAGCTCCAGCAGCCGTCTTGGCCCTTGAGGATGGCAGCCAAAGACTAAGGATGACAGAGCAGAAAGATGGACAGTTCTTGGTCCCTGATGATTTTGTGGAGTAGCTGTACTAATCCTGGATTGCCTCCTTCCAGAGTCTAATACAGGAGAAAAGAAACCCCAAATGATTAGGTCCCTGCTGTTTTGGAGCCACATGCAGTTCTTAACTGCTACAATACAACAAGTTCTTTGAAAAAGAGTTAAGAGAATTGCTTTCCCAGAACCCTAGAGGTGATACAGCACATAGCATTTAAGGATCTTGGAGTTCGGTTCATTTTTTCGCCAGCTCTTTATGAGTTCCCACACAGGTCAGGTGCTGCTAGGCAGCACAGCTCATTGCTGGGTTCTTAAATAGCCCAGAGCAAATAGCCAGACAAGAATCCGAGGAGAGAGATGGGCAAGGGAAGATCCTGCTGTGCCCTTTAAGCCATGTCCAGATTAAGATTAGGCTTGAGCTCCATGGGGCGCCATTAAAGGGCTTTGATTCGTGCTTCGGAACCGTCGCTCTGTCTGTGGCATGCAGAAGGGGTGGGAAGGGAGAGAACTGCCTTCATCTATCCTGCCCAGGGTTCTTCTTCCTCCTACAATATCTGAGCCTGTCAGCCAGCTCTAAGACTGCCTTTTCCACAGTAGAGCCCCAAGTCTAACTTGGGCGGCCAGTCAGACCTTGGTATATGTCTGGCGTTTTCTAAAGCACCCACAGCTGTTGACATTCTGGGCTGGGCCTTCTAGACCCTTGGTCTGCTCCTATCAAAAGCCATTTAATTGAGCACTTCTATTCCTGGTCAGCCACATGCCAAGCAAACAGTGGAAGAGTTTGGCCAGCATCCGCTGTGTCTGTAACTGACCTCTAGGTGGCGGTGGCTGCCCACTGCCGCTCTGGCTCTTGGCGCCGTGGCAATTGGAAGTCTTTCCTCCACAGGAGCTGGTGTTCCTTGTCTCTTTCCTCCCTGCAGTTTGGACCCAGGTACCCACCTCTTTCTCTCTCTTTTATGCTACCCCTCTGACTTCCAAGTTTTCACTGCTGTGGATATCATGGGTCGTCTTTACAAAATCTTTATTTGCACAGAAGGCTAGACGGGGTATCATGCATAGAAGTCTGCATGTGTACACCTTGGTCATACATGACATACACACACTGTCAAAGACATCAGTCCATTGCTCACTGTTAGGTAGTCACCAGTGAGTCACTTTTTACCTGGAGGTAGAATTGCAGAGGGGTAACAGGCATTGACTGAGTTGAGTCTTGGGAAATGTGTGGGTTTCTGCTTGGCAGACTGAAGGTAGAAAGGCCTTGCAGGCAGAGGGCCTGGTGTGAGCAAAGGCCACATGGGCCGGAGCATCTGCATGGAGGAGGGAAGATTCGGGGGTCTCTGGACAGCTCAGCATGTGTGTAGTCCAGGCCACCAGATGGAATGAGAGGGGGTGGGGCTGCCGAGGCAGGCAGGGAGGAGATCGGGAGGGGCCTCAAGTGCTTTATCAAGGAGTGTGGACTTGATCTTCCAATCTGGGGTCTTCCAGACTTGGGATTGTGATGACCTAACACTCCACTGAGGTGCCTCAGATCCACCCTAGCTAGCAAGGGACAGGTGGGGCCCTAACCTCCTCCTTGCTTTTACCAGAGCTGCTCTAGGTCTAACATCTAGGATTTGGTTTGAAAAAGGGGTTTGGCTGCTAAAAGGGATGCTTGAAAACTTAGAGTGAGAATGGGGAGAGTGGGGAGAGATTTTTTGTTGAGCATATTTATTAGCCCGGTGGGCTTTTGTTGTCAGATCTGGCTCTTGGGGGCTCAGTTTATTCATCTGTAAGGTAGGGATAAACAATAGCACCTGCCTCTTGGGGTTTTTATGAGGATTAAACATGGTATAGAGTAAGATGCTTAGCACCAGTGCTCGTTACACAGTTGGTGCTTAGTAAATGGTGGTGGTTGTTATAATTAGTATTAGTTCTCATGTCTTTTGTTTTTCCTACTTCTTCTCCATTGCTTAGCATAGTTCTGGATACACAGTCAGCACTCACAAAATTAATATTAGTTGTCATTTCGTCTCCTTCCAGCCCAGATCCCATGGCAATAGAACTCGTCCCCTGGTTCCTCTTTCACAACCAACAAAATGGAAGCTGGAGGAAAGACAGTGTAACACAGTAGCTAAAAAGCTCAGGCTCTGAAGGGTCAGACAGGCCGAGGTAGAATCTTTGCAGCTTTCTACTGTTGGCGTTTGAGCAAGTCATGTAACTCTTCTGAGCCTTAGTTTCCCAATCTTTAAAATGCTTAGGATAATTAAATAAGATGTGTAGAAAGCAGTGACCACATCGTAAGTGCTCAGCAGAGTAGCTTCATATGCATTCATCTTATCCAGTTTCACCTATTCCAACCAAGTGTATCAGTCAGCTACTGCCACAGTAATATGGTGTAACAAACAGCCCCCAAACTCAGTGGCTTAAAATAATTCTTGCTCACATGTCTGTGGATTATTTGGGGGTTGGCTAATCTAGGCTGGGCTTGGCTCCAAGCTGCAGTTGGTCCACTCTCCTCATGTCTCTCATCGTTCTCAAACTGGCAGACTGACTAGGGTGTGCCCTCCTGGTGGAGGCAGAGGTGCAAAACCCAGCCAAACCATGCATGTGCAGAAGCCTCTGCCTGAGTTACATGTGCTGATTTTCTGTTGGCCAAAGCAAGTAACACAGCCAAGCCCAAAGTCAAAGGAAGTACAACCTGCCTCTAGTAGAACGACCTGCAAAGTCACATGCAAATGACTTGGAATATGTGTGTGGGGCGGGGAGGGGATGAATTCAGTGGCCCCACAGTAGGCAAAAATTCAGTGGCCCCACAGTAGGCAAAAAAAAAAAGGAGAAAAAATTTCAATCATGTAACCAGCCTACTTTTCTCTCATTAAGTATCCTCAAAGAAGCATAATAGAGGAGACAATCTGCTGGCCCTTTTCTTGGTCTTCAATGTAAAGTTGCTCCCAGAGTGTAGTGTTTAAAGAGCTGCCTCTTTATATAAATCAAAAATCTTATAAAATTACATTTTGCGCATAGCCTTTACTTAGTATATAATACTCTGCAATTATACGGTTATATAGCCAAATTACCGCTCAGGGTTGTACACCAAACCGAGTTCACTGTACTTTGTGGGCAATTTAAGACATCTCCAGGTGGTAATTTTAAACAAGCTCACTTTTTACCTCTGGGCTGACTTTAAAACATAAAGTTCAACTTCCTTTAAATGGACTCTTCTATTAAAGGTCCATAACCCATTATTCAAAACTCTTTTGAGATCAACACAATTCAAGATACAGGTTTTCATTTTTCTTTTCTTTTTGAATTTTAGAAAGGAATAAGGAGGGCATAATAAGTGGGTCTGGGGCAGCACCTGTAATAAGACATTTCAGTGTTTCTACAGTGAAACAGTTACATTCATACTAAGTGGGATGGGTTGAGTTTATAAACACCCTCATTTCAGTTCAGTCAAGTTTCACTGCCAAATGAGTTTGCACTAAACTTAGTAAGAGCCTTGTGGTTTTCAGAGCTTTTCGGCTTTGGGAGTTGAGGATGGGGGTTGTGGCTGAGGGGTTGGGCCCCTGTTAACATTGCTGTTGTTGACATGCCCCCCAGTGACACACAGGCCAGTTGGTCCTGGGCTCTAGGAACAGCCCACCGCTCCAGGGCCACTTGAGGACATGTTTTTGCCCAAGTCCATTGACTTGGGTCAGCAGGTACCAGATGTGTGGTTTTCACAGTTCCTTTCTGTAGAGAAAGCTGAGCTGCCAGCTGCTGTGGGCTCAGACACATCTCAGGAGGACCGGGAGACAAAGTCTTTGGTGCCTAGCCACTAGATCGCACCTGGCTGTCAGGCCATCCTCTGGGGTTAGGGCACAGGCCTTCCCTCCCCTCTCCCCCTCCGTGCATAGAGGGAGGGCTTGGGTGGGCAGCTAGGACCTGGAGCGTGAGGATTTCCTAGAAGCAGGGCTGTAGGTGTCCTCGGGCAGCTGTAGGGCCTTATTTGGACGCTTTTGGAGCCAGAAGTGCCCATGCATCTCTCGGAGGTTGTGTGTCCCCCTTTGTAAAGCAGAGATGTGCCATGGCCTGCAGGGTTGCTGCAAGGAGTAAATGAGTGAATGTGTGAATGCCCCTGAGCTGGCCCACAGGAGCGGGATGGGGAATGCTCGGGAATTCAAGTTCTTAGATCTGACCGGCGGTGACTTCCTCACGGTGGTGTCTGGATGGGCCCCAACTTTGTTGAATGGTCTGAGATGATTTGTAAAAGTGTATGTACCTGATGGGGCTGTGTGTGTGTGTGTGTATGTATGTACCTGATGGGGCTGTGTGTGTGTATGTATGTATGTACCTGGTAGGGCTGTGTGTGTGCTTGCGTGTGTGTATGCACGCACGTGTGCACCTAGTGGAAAGTGTGTATAATTGTCTTTTTTCAGGAAAGAATCCCCAGGGTTTATGAGTTATTTCAGGGAGTATGTGACCCAGGAAAGGGGGAAGGAGTCCGAATCCTAGCTGCAGGGAGACGTGGCTGAGTAGATAAGAACTGCTCGAGGCTTCCCTGCATATACACTCCTAGAAGGCAGGGGACCTTCATCGTCTTTCCACCAAAGACCTCTAGAGAAAATGCTTTGTGCATCTTGGTGCCAAAGGGATGTTTGAATCAAATTACCAGAGTTGATTGTGACAGCTCCTCTGCCATCGTGCCACCCTCTTTAGTGGGCAGGACGCTGAGCTGTCGGGCAAGGCCTTTCCCCTCTTTTCTTTCCCTTACCAAGTAGCAGCACATCCTGGTATTCCCAAATGTTCACCCCAGCCCCATCTTGAACATCAGAAACTTTTTTAAAAATGCTATCTTGTTGACATCATTATGAGGAAGAAATGAGTACATGGACCAAATTAACTGTATTACCATATTTGTGGCCTGCAAGCAGGCAAAATTTGCTTGTGTAGGGAGATAAAAGAGGGTTCTTCCTAATGACTAATATGCCTCTTTAAGCGAACGTTAGAGAGAGGTGCACAGCGTTCTCATCTGAAATGTTCTATTGTTCTGTTTGTTTTTTCATTACTCTGAAATGATTAGTGCAAAAATTCTTAAATTGGATGCTTTTCAAAGAGGAAGATTAAAGACCGTAAGCACAGGCTCACAGCTGTGTAAAAAAGAACATGCATCTGGGTTGCTTTGGGGAGGGCTGCAGCGGCTTCACCTTGGGCTCTGGATAGCATGTGAAGGAACTTTCAGGCCTGTCAGGGGTACATCTGCCACGCTCCCTCCGTGAGTCTGTGTGGAGCTGAGCTGGCAGCTGGTAGCGTTTCTGCCCGAGCTCGACGCCATCTTTTTCACGTTATTTAACTAAAGCCTCCTAAATGCATTTCAGTGAGGGATCGGTTTCCATAACACCAAGACAAGGATGCTGAGGCATTCTGAAGAAACCCAGACAGAGACCTTGAATGAATGCACAGGAGGAAGAGAAATCTGGTCTTGACATGCTCACCAAAATACTTTGCAGTGACTGCCTGGGCATTCGTAGCTATGTGATTAAGGATCATTTCTAGTTGGAGAGTCCTATATTTATTATCCACATTTTTTTTGTTAGGCAGTCACCACTTTCCTGTTTCTAGACTGAGGGAGTAAGTATTTGTACTCTTGCCTTGGCTCCAAGGTTATCCCAGCCAATACTTGCCTGAGTCACTGCAAAGGGCACCAGAAGAAGCTTTGTGTTGTGTGAATAAACTAAAGACCTCCAAGGAGGAGGGATCCTTGGAGGCGCTTTCCCAATCTTCTTCTACTTCTCTGGGAATTGCCCCCCTCCTCCCGCATACACACTGCACAGATACACAGAGGCAGGCACTTGCCAAGGCTACTTGGCCCAGAGTGGACACCCACCCAAGGGAAAACTATACAGATACTGGTAATCACATTCTCTTTTGGTTTGAGTTCTTTTGATTGCAAATAGCAAAAAATGTTGTCGTAAAACAGAATTTATTGGCTTAAGTGACTAACGAGTTCAGGTGTGGCTTGATCCAGGGGCTCAGTCACTCTCCCTCCCTTAACTTTTCTCGATCCTCCTCCTCCTTACCCTCCCTTCCTCCCTTTCTCTTATGGCTTTATTTTCTAGTAGATTCCCTTTCTTGTGGTGCCTCCAGCAGCTCTGAGCTTACATCCTCGTAGGCCAAATATAACTAAAACACCCCTCACCTCTTTCCCGGTCATGCAAGCTCCCAATTGGCTTGGCTTAGGTGACATGCCCTTCCTGTGGTGCCCCCAGGGCTCTGATTGGCCACACCTTGATCTCATGCCTGCCTCTAGGGTCAGAGCCAGAGCGGGGTCCACAGGAAGCCCAGGGACTGAGGCTGGGTAGAGAATGGGTCCCTAGAGGAGAATTGAGGTGCTGCTGCCAGAAGGAGGGGACATGGGTGCTCAGCAGAGAGAAACGCCCAGTGTTCTCTGGCGGAACTGTGGAGGCTCTCTCCTGGAACATTTGGGATTGGGCAAGCCATGAATGGGTCAGTCTGAACGTATATGGGCCTGGGTTTGAGGGGTGTCGTGTTTGGACCATGTGCTCAAAAAGTAGAGAAAGTAAGCATGCAGAGAGAATGAGCAGAGTGTGGGACGCACAGCGCCCTGCCCTGGTTCTGGACGGCTTTCTGGCTCCTGGTCCAGCCCCTCGGAGGGCCCAGTAGCACATCTAGCTCTTGGTTGTCTGAGATACCCTTATATCTTTCCAGTAAGTCCCCATTTCCCTGAAGCCGTCGTGCATTGGCTTTTTCTTTCTGGCAGTCAAATGGTCCATGACTGGGAAGAGAAAAATCAGGGACAGCGCTAGACTAGCGCACAGGGTTTCCCTCCAGGAGAGACGTGCCCATCTCCTGCGGGGGATCGATGTGCCCGGAGCAGAAGCAGCATGCGATGGAGCCACGCCTGGTATGGATGGAATTGTGCACATCAAGAGCAGATTCCAGTCCCTTAAAGGACAATTAGCAGGAGGAGGATCATTTAATCACGTTAGAAAGTGACACTCATGGCTATCCTTGCTGAATTACTGCCTCCCTAGCCCATTCGTTTACATGAGAACGGCTTGCTTGAAAAATGCTTGATCACACAGCCCAAGTCTTTGGAGGCCAGATGTGGCTGAATAGTCCTGATGTGTCTGAAACTCTTCATTCAGAAGGGGAAACCCTAAAACCATCTTTTGGGGGTAGCCATTTCTTTGGTATCTTCAGAGTTGAGTGTAGTGCTTGTTCAGATACCAAATTCTTTTATAACGATTTCATTTTCACTATTTCTCTATTCTCAGGAACATTTGATTTGGAAAGGTCTCTGTGTAATCAAACAAAGTAGAAAACTCTGGCAGCTTTGACCTGGATTGTCCTCTTCCCTCCTTCCCCTCACCCTTCAAGGCTTTGCTTAGACATCACCTCCTCCAGGAAGCTTTCCTTGATGGACTCCACACTGCATTGCATGCTGCTTCTCCTTGTCTCCCGGCCTTCTGTGCTTCCCTCTGTTGTAGCACTGATTCCACCAGACTATAGTTTTTGTCTATTTATTTGTCTGTCGGCCTCACTAACGTGTGACCTTTAGAGCAGGCCAGAGCTTTGGGGAGTTAAGAGCCAACCTTTATTAAATACTTACATGCCAAGCAAAGAGTCGATCTTAAACACAATCCTAGAAGGTGGGTGCTAAAATTGCCCTCATTTTTACATTAAGAAATTAAGGCACGTGGAGAGGTTTAGCAAATTACTAAAGTTCACAGCTAATAAAGACGGTGAAATCAAGATTGGAACTCAGGCAGCACTAGTTCCAAACTGTTGGTCCACCTCTGTCTCCTTGCAGCCAGCACAGGTCCCGGCACTTAGTAGGTGCTCAGTATACGTTGGGTGAGCTGGAGTAGATTGAATACCTGCATATGTGCAGTTCAGCTTAGAAGGATGTTGTCAGGTGGTTTTGCTTCTTTTATCGCTGAGACGAGAGTTAGAGGCAGGATTGGTTTCCTACTGAAGCAGAGTTTTGCAGCCGGAGAGCAAGTTCTCACCAGGACCCTTATCTCTGAGGCAAAGGGACTTACTCTATTTTTAAAACCTATTTCCCTCACCAGCAGCCTTCTCCAAGCCTTTAGCTCTGGGAATACAGAGTGACAAATAACTTCCCATCTGTCACAGCAATATCACAGCTGTTTGGGGCCGGGAAGCAATTGGGAACATCAGATCTTCCAAGAGCGTTTTCCTTTCAATTTCGTTATATTGACAGAATGCAGGAGTATATGGAGATCAGTATTGCAGATATCCTGGGCCCCGGTTCTGCCTTCACACCCATGCCCAGCTTGGTCTCTTGCCATGGGCAGGGCTGCCTGATCCTCGGGCCCAGGCGACCCCTCACACCCTGGCCCTGGAGCCCAGGCCTGGACCCTGCTTCCCCACCCCGTTCACTCGTGCAGGTTTCTTCCTAAATGACAGAGATGATTGTTTTGTTTTTGCATCTGTGGCCATGCGTTTCAAAACAACTAACATTTATCCAATGGCATTTGGAGAGAAGAGGGAGGATGAACTCTTCACTGTCTTCTCAGAGCCCACCAGAAGTCCCACTTACTTGAAATATATCATTTAATTTTTCTATCATCAAAGTCAGTATTCAATAGAAACAAGAAGTTTGAGAAACTGGGGAAACCATAATGATAATAAAAATTGACCAACATTCCAAAATAACCACTGTTAATGTTTTGATTCGAATCCTGCTGGTTATTTTCAGTGATATAATTGCACACATACACACATGTGATTGGAATCATACTTGTCATATCATAAGTGGTCTCTAAATTAAATTATTTCAGAGTAAACAGATGTCCAGCTTCTGCTTCCCCCTTTCCCCTACACCCCAGAAGACTTGGCTGTATTTATATCCGTGAAAAGAGAAGCAGAAGACTTCACTGCTTTTTCAGTGAGTCTAAAACCCCGTTTGTAATTTCAGTGCTACAGAGTAGCCAGCTTTTAGAAATAAATGTCTATTGCCGTGCACGTGGCGCAGGGGGTATGAGGTGCATGACTCAGATATCCAGACCGCGGTGTGTGACTGCAAGATGAAGTCATATTTCCTTTAAAAATTTCCCAAACGTGATCATTGGAGCCCCCGGCAGCTTGATTGCTGAAAATGAGCTCCCATCACAATGGCTCCAGCTATTTCTGAGTTTCCTGGGAACTGTCTCACGTGCACGCGGGGAACTGTCCCTTGTGGTTTTCTCTGTGGCCCCTGGTGTTACTACCCGTGCTGAAGATGACCCTCATAGATGGCTGGGCTCCTGGGCACCTGGCCCACCTGTGGTCACCTTTGCTCTAGCTTGGGGTGCGGGAGGGTGGTACGGTGCTTTCTCTAACTTTGCTATTGAAACCCCAAAAGACAGCTGGCCCTGCCCCCTGTGTCCCCTCCGCACAACTGAGACCAGGCTAGAACTTTTAATAAAATTGGGCCAACAGTATAGGGATCATGGCAGAGAAATACAGCACAGGGGAGAACTCACAGTTGCGGCTGTTGGATGCAGCTGCCCTCAAGTCCAGGGGTCTCGGAAGGGTGACTCTGCCTTCCTCTGCTCTCCAACTCCCTTGAAAGGGCAGGTGACGGCCCCAGGCGGGGAGGGTTCTGCCCCAGCACGGGGTCAGAGCTATGAAGCCCAGAGCACAGGCAGTTTCATGCTTGTCTTCTCCTCTGGCCGAGGCTGGCGTTAGCAGTGATTGGGGCCGAGGGGGCTGCGGTGGGCGTCCGGCGGAGCAGAGGGTCCTAGGTGGGCCTCGGTGGGCCCTAGGCAGTTGGAAGGTCCATTAACGTAGCAGACGTGACATAACGTGGAGACTGTCCTCATGGGTCCTCTGTGAGAATCCGTCTGTATCTGACCTTCACTGGAAGTGGTCCCGCCCATGACTTATCTAGTCAGAGACTTTATTTTAGAGGCAGAGGGGAGGCTCCAGGGTCAGGAACTCAGCGAGTCAAAGGGACCAGAGTCCCCACTTTTGTCGCCAGCTTAGTGGGTGGGAACGGGAAGACACAGGCCCCGGAGTCAGGCAGACCTGGGTGCCACTGTTTACTCCCCTTCTGACTAGCTCGTGTTGGACCAGTGGCTCAGCCTCCCTAAGATAAGATGGCAAATGAAAGTGCAGCTGAACAGGCCAGCCATGGTTCATGGGCTGTAGTGTTTAAAAAAAAAGTTTCCTCTCCTCTTAGAGACTTACGTCTGTGTTCTCCCTCCAATAATCTAAAAGTAGTATAAGAGCCCTCGCTTTTATGTAAATTGCCGTTGTTCACTACAGTGGAGGTCTGTGCTCTCGTTATCCCCCCTCCAGATCTGTTAGATCAAGATGACAGTCCTGTGCTCTGAGCAGCCCCTGCTTTGTGCACTGGACGCAGAGCCATCAAGGACACACATGGACGCAGGAGGGGACAGACATCCTGCTTTTGTGGGCCTGAGCTTGGCAGTGCTCTCACCGACATCTGAGCACAGCACCTGCGTCGAGTCAGACCTGTCCTTCCATCCATCCACCCATTCCATTCTTTTTAAAAATTTATTTCTGTCAGTGGATGTATACTGAGGGCCTCCTTGGCCTGGGGCGGTGGGTACAACAGTGGATAAAATCAACCCCTGCCCTCATGGAGCGTCCCCTCTGGCTTAGAGAGCCAAATGACAAACAGATGAAGAGGTGGATGCCCAGTGTGCCGGTGCTGGTTGGTGCTGGGGGGCAGCAGGGACAGCTGATGCAGAAGCCTCCGGGAGTGAGGGAGCAGCAAAAGCAAAGGCCCTGAGGCTCTAGCCGCTTTGCTAATCCATGACATCTGAAACCCAGCTCTACCCACCTCCAGCATCTTTTCCCCCCCCCCCCCCCCCCCCGGTATGCGGGCCTCTCACCGCTGTGGCCTCTCCCATTGCGGAGCACAGGCTCCGGACGCGCAGGCTCAGCGGCCACGGCTCATGGGCCCAGCCACTCCGCGGCATATGGGGTCTTCCCGGACCGGGGCACGAACCCGTGTCCCCTGCATCGGCAGGTGGACTCTCAACCACTGCGCCACCAGGGAAGCCCAGCCAGCATCTTTTCACATCCATCTTGTTCTCCTGCCCGGCTGCCTTGGCCTCCTTTTACTTCTCCTTCTGCCAGATGTTGGCATCTGAACGTGCCCCGCCCTTTGCCCCAGAGCAGTTTCCCTTCCATGACTGGTCCATTCTGACTCGTTGCTTTTTGTCCCAGGTCAAAACCTCCCTACTTGGCTAACCTAACCCCATTCCCAGGCCTAGCATAGCTGCAAGAACCATGACATGCTTTGTCCATGTGAAATATGTTCATATGTGTGATTATTTGCATAAGGGCAGCTGTCTTCCCTGGCCAACTGGAGGCTCCAGGAGGGCAGGATTATGCCTGGTTTTATTCTCCGTGATACCCCTGGAGCCCAGCCCTGAGCTTGGTATGTAAGAGGCAAGATTAGGGGCCAGAGGGGGTGGGGGAAGAAGACAACTGCCCTGAGCAGGGTCTGGAAGAAGAAGTCGATGCCCTGATCCCAGTGTCTAGCTCTCATCACTTCCGAAACCAAGCCAGGTGCCATCTGCTGCAAAGAGTGGCCTTTGGGTCCTCCTGGCCATGCGTGAGACTGGGGACATGTCCAGAGACAGTAGAGCTCAGGCTGAAACATGGCGTGTACACCGTGATGCAGTCCCTGAAACGAAGCGTCTGCCCCTCAGCCAGCGTCAGTCATCACTGTAGTGTCACCGTTCCAGGTGGAGTAGAGACTGGGCGGGGTCTATTCCACTTCTAAGCTGCTAATCCTTCTTTAAAAGGAATGTGGGGTGATGTTGGTGATTCTTAGTGAATAATGCATTTTCGCCTTTACAGGTCTGCCTCATCTACATAGCCCAGTGAACCAAAAAGTCGGTATTTTTCTGGCCAAGTTATTCATCTTATTCTTGGCATTTGGCTGCAATAATATCACTCCATCAGCGTGGTCATACGGTAATTCAGGCATTTTGTTCTAGCAACAAGGACACTTATAGTTAATAACACATGAAGCCATTTCACTAAGAGGAAAGTTTTGTTCGGATCCATTAACACAGGCCGCCAACCAAAACACAAATCATTTCCTTCCTTGGATATTAAGGAAGCAAAATGAATCAGGAACCTAAAGCCATTTTTAAAAGAGTCTTTCTTATCCTCATGTCGTCTGACTCTTGGCATTTAACAATCCTCCTAAAGGGCATCTGAGTTTAGAGTTTATAGTGCTTGCTTTTCTCTGGGGCGGAGACGATGCGACATAGGCTTGGGTGTAGCGGCAATGTAAGACCCAGTTCTGGTTCTTCTCCTTGCTTCCTGGCTCGTTTGGGGCACGTTGCTTAGTTACTCCAAGACTCCATTTTTTTAGGCATATAAAATTTCAGGACTTTGGTGAAAATTGTAAGTAAAATGTCTGGCACATGATTGGCACTACTAAATGGTACATCATCTTCTCTAAGTCTGAGGACGCTCACATAATTTAGCTTTCACTCTTGAATATCACAATACACGTAAAAAAAGCATTTGGTTCTAAGGTGGAGGAGTGTGGATAACAAGAAGTCACCTGAAGCTGGAAACGGAGAGTCAGGCATTGGATCTATGACGAAGGAAGTTTCCAAACAAGCAGTGTGTAAATGAACATTTATTTCAGGGTTCTTGCTGCGTTCACATCAGCAGGTTTTTCTGCAGAGGTTAGTAGCATCCATCAAGTATCTCCTATGAGGTCCCTGTCCTAAAATAGCATCTTGTCTGGGAACCTTGGTGCTTGTGTGACGGGGCTGTATAGGTGCCTGTGCACCGAGCTCGTCTTGAGTCAGAAGCCCCAGCAGCACTTCCTAGGTTTTGTTTGCATACTTGAAAACCCACCCCAGAAAGTCATTTTACTGAACTCCACTGTTTCTGTTGACAGTTTTTTGGAAGCAGAGGGGATGCTTAACTGCCCAGCCCACAGACCGTGCGTTATGTTTGTTTCCTCGCCTGCCCACCATTTGACAATTCATTAGGCATGGTAATTACCTGCTTTAACTTCATGATTGCACACCCTATAATGACCCCTAACTCTGTAATAGCGAAGTTCATGTGCACAAGGGCACATGATGATAAAGGTCATGGGGTTACCGTATTAACAGCTGCCATTGCTGCCTGCCTACCAGGCACAGCATCTCACAACCTCCCGGCAGGATTGGTCTTGGCCCCATTTTACAGATTGAGAAGCTGAGGCTTGAGGTGGAATATTTGAATCCAAGCCTCGCTCCTTGTATAGCCCATGCCCCTTCTCTGTGCTCTTCTGCCTTGCAGGGCAGGCCTCAGACGTGCCTAACATCCAGTATGCTGCTGGCTAAAGAGCCTGTGCTCGGCAGACCCTTGAAGCAGATCTGGGATTTCAGCCCACTGAGAACAAGCTCTTAAATCTTCATTCTCCCTCTCCCCTTCTTCCTTCTCTGCCTGCTCCCTCCCTTCTTCATATATATATATATATATAGAGAGAGAGAGAGAGAGAGAGAGAGAGAGAATCGAGGCTTGAAGAGGTGAATTAACTTACCCGGGATGGCTTGGCTAACAAGAGGTGGAACTGGGATTCAGACTCAGGTCTCCCTGAGGCCAGAGTCCCATCCCTGGACCCCCCTCAGCACTGACATCTGACTGTATGTCAGGTCTACATGGATGTTCACAGACTAGCTTAGATGTCCTACCAGCATAAGTTAGGGTAAGACTCACTCTCCTGAGGATAGTGTAGGCATGGCTTTTTTTGACTTTCGCTTTTACATCCAGGTTTAATATAAATACCATCAGATGCATAAATTTATTTTTACTGAAGTCTAGTTGATTTACAATGTTGTGCCCCTCTCTGCTGTGCAGCAAAGTGACTCAGTTATACACATAGAGACATTCTTTTATATTCTTTTCCATTGTGGTTTATCACAGGGTATTGAATATAGTTCCCTGTGCTGTACATTAGGACCTTGTTGTTTATCCATAGATGCATAAATCTTAAATTTATAGTTCAATTAACTTTTACTTCTGTGTATATCCATGTAACCACTGCCCAGAGATATAGGACATTTCCAGCACCCAGAATTGTGCCCTTCTGAGCTGTGAGCAGGAATCCTTACCCATCCCCAAGGTCGTGAAGATATCCTTCGAGGTTGTTATCCTGGTAGCTTTCTGATTTTACCTTTCACATTTAGATCTATGATCCCAAAAGAAATGAGTGCAAAAGCCAAGTGCATCAATGCCCAGAGCTGCCTTACCCATAATAGCCCCAATTGGAAACAACCCAAATGCCCATCCCAGCACAGCGGGTGTATAAGCTGTGGGGTATCCATACCATGGATGGGCGGTGAGCAGGAACATGTGAGTGCTATCCACACCACATAGAAACATCCCATAAACACAGTATGGAGTGAAAGGAACCAGACACCAAGGAGCACACTCTGTGGGAGTCCATTTAGATGAAGTTCAAAAGCAAGTGAAAGAAGCTGGGGAGAGCGCCCCGCAGAGTGGATGGGTGGTGCTGATGGGTGAGGGGCGCAGGGGGCTGTTGGGAATGCCCCAGCCTGGCAGACGGTCTTCATCTTCTCAGTGAGTGTTTCCCAGAGGGACTGTCTACACAAGAGTTTGTTCTGGATTCAGCTCATCCAGGCTGAGGTTTTTGCCTCCTCCCCCACTTAACCTCTCTTCCCCCCTAGGATTATTACAGGCATTCTTGGGGTCATTCTTCCCAATGGTAAAGAAACCTCAAGATTCCAAGTTCCTCTTAAAACAGAGAAAAGAGAATTTGCCCCGATTCCTGATTACAGATATCACCCTCCTATTTTATTTTTCTTTTGCTGAGTCGAGGAGATTGGACTTGAAGTGTCTCTTTATTGCTTATTTTAAAAGGGAACTTGGTTTTGCTAGAAGAGGTCAACTCTTTTTATTCCTCCAAGGATTTAGTATCCTTACGGCTCAAGCAGCAGGAATTGGTGCCTATCGAACTTAATTTAGAGGGGGTGAGTCCTTTAAAAAAACAAAGCAAAGCAAGAACAAAAACCTGGTAATTTTGGACATAAGCCCTGTGAATTCTTCAGTGAAATAAGTGCACAGTTTGGTTAAGTATAATTCAAGGACAACTTAACTTGCAGAGAAAGTTTCCCCTTTTCAGATGCTTAAAAGCATGGCTGCTGAGGGTGGATAGTTCAGGTAATTCTGGGCGATTTTAATGGCATTAGATTCCTGGAGGGAGAGGCATGAGTGAGGAAGCACAATTGAAGCATCTGGTACCCAGGAGACTCTTGTGAGGACACATGATCTGCCCAGGCGAGGGGCATTTGGGCCTCAGACCTGTTGAGCAGGGACCTTCCTTGCCAGTTGCCAGCATTGATGGCTTGGGGTCCCTGGGGTCCTCAGGAGCCTGGGTTCTGCAGCAATGTGCTGTAATAGAAAGCGCCAGGCCTTAGACATCAGGCAGACCTGGGTTCAGTCCTCCATTTCCCCACCTCCCCTGCACAAGTGATACACCCCCTCTGAGCCCACGTCTTCATCTGGAGAAGGGGCAAGTTCACACCGTGCCTTGCAGACTCATGTGAGGATAAGAGGTGAGGCGTGCAGAGTGCCCAGCACATAGTAGTTGCTTCATAAATGGCAAGTGTTAGCGTTGAAGGTATTTATCTTATTGGAATTCTGAAAAACACTGTTTTACTCTCTTGGGTCTGTCAGTGTACTTGACTCTTGCTGGGTTTCTCACTGAGCTTCATAACTTTGACTGCTAACCAGAGAGATCAGGATTTGATTGACATCCAGACAACAGCAGAAGCTGAGAACAGGGGGTGCTTGACTGGAAGGGTGTTGCTGGTCTCCACGGGCTCCGTGACTAGCTCCCCTCCCCTCGCTATCAAATGGCCTTCAGCTGGAACAGAGGCAGGTGCCAGAAATGCCCACTGGCCACTTTTCACCTCTGAGAGGGACTCAGTCTAATGATGCTAGCAGAGGCAGGACAGTCTAAACTTGACGGAAGCACCTGGAACCCTCTCTGCCCCTGGTTCCCCCTTGGGCATCAGTTCTCCCCACCCAGTGTTCCCAGGAGGCTGCTCTTCTGCTTGGCAGGGAGACCCAGACAGCTGAGCTTTCAAGAAAGAGGCTCCGGGGGTGGTACTGCTGTTGCCTTTCCTGTTGATTATGAATCCTCCTAAATCAAGCCTGAGGTCAGACCTCCTGCCTGATACCATGAACACCTTGGTCTCCGCAGTGAAATGGGAGTGGAATGTGGGTGGAAGAGGCCCAGTGAAGTCCATGGGGTTTATGAATCACCTGAGGACTCAGAGGACCAGAACTGGGGGCATGTGAAGGGACCTAAGGCCATCTAGTTCAACCCCTGCATTTTATGCAGGAGGAAGTGAGGCCCGGGAGAAGCAGGTGTTCTCCCAGGAGCACACACGGTGGCTAGAGGGGCCATGCCATCCAGTCTCAGGGCCAGAGCTGCTTTCATGTACTCCTGAGAAATGTGTTTGGGGATTTACGTTTGTGGAGCTTTTTAGGGGTGGGGCATGATAATTTGTATTTTTATTTAAAGTTTTTAATGACCCACAGCATAATTTGTTCAAAGCTCTTGGTCTAAGGCTCAGCAGTAATCTGCATACTTGTCCTTTATTAAGCAGAGCTCCTATGGTGGAGATCGTAAAGCTTAGACAGGTGTGACTTCAGTGGCAGTGCTTCCTCCGCTTTGCAGAACTTCATGCTTTTGATGATGGTGGTGGTAACAATAACAGTAATAATGATAGTAGCAGCAGCAGTTAACCCTTATGACATTTTTATGAATGCTTTCAGGCATGGTTTTTTCTTGGATTATATCCATTTCTCAGATGAGTAAACTGAGACTCAGAAGCAATTTGCCTGACATCACATAACTGGTAGGTGGTGGAGATGGTGAGTTTCTGGGATCCCCCTACAGTTCATGAGCCAGCCAGTTCCCATCAGTCAAACCATTGGAGGGGATGAATGTTAAAGCTGATCACCAAGATCAGAGACTTACGAAATCCAGATATTTGTCAATTCCCAGTGTCAATCTAACCAATAGGTTACATTTTAAATTATTTATCAAACACTTACATGGCATCTCCTATGTACCAGGCCCTGTTCTAAGCCCATTTTATGTGTGAATCCATTTAATCCTCCCAAGACCCAACGAGGGAGGGAATATCCTCATTTCTCAGAGGAGGAAGTGGAGGCACAGGGAAGTGAAGTGACTTCCTCAGGGCACACAGTTAGTGCACCAGCAGTGCCAGGGTTTGAATTCAGGAGTTTGGCTGCAGAGTCTGTGCTCTTAGCCACCTCCATGCATCGTGTCTCCTTACTGATCACACTCTTATGACGTCAGATCCCCTCCTGTCCACCACCAGGATCTTGCTCCCCTCCCTGCCCTGGTCATCATGCCTGTGACCTTCCCTGTCTCCGGAGTGTTTATTCAAATCCTCAGTCCAGGTGGCTTTCCCCAAGCCATTGGCCCTCTGGAGCCAGACATCAAGGAGGATATGGGATGAGGAGAGAGTATTTGTCACAGCAGTCCTATGACTTGTGAAAGGAAGGGTTGAACTAATGGTTTCTGAGGTCCTTTCTAATCCTGGCGTTCTGAAATTCTGAGTTCTTGAATGCCTGCTGTCCCCCAGAGCAGGGGGTACAATTCGGAGAGAGTTGGAAGACAAGGGATGATGCTATTTCGAGGACAGGATATTTGCTTTGATCTGAACATTTTTAAGGATGTTTTAAAGAATGCAAGCAAATTGGCACCATCCTGGTTGTAAAGAAACTTTTAAGGATTTAAGAAATTAAAGGATTTTTTTTTAATTTTAAGAATTAAAGAATTTTAAGAAAATGCAGGCAAGTTGGCATGATCCTGGTTTGCCAGAGCGAAGGGTGGGGCCTGAAGTAAGATGACTATAATGACGCAAGAGCCTTCCAAGCCCACTGTACCTACCCCCGAACCCAGTCTCTGGCACGAGTGTTGTTCACGGACAGTCACTGAAGGAGTTTGAACAGGGAGGTGAAAATGAATTGAATGGGAAAACAAGGGAGGCCAGAAGAGCAACTGGAAGCCTGCTGTAGTGGTCCAGGCAGGGGTGGGGCTAACTCTGGAGGTGGGCTTGGCAGGTCCTGCTGTTCAGTACTTGGCCGTGGAGGTGAAGAGCAGCGCTGGTCAATGCTGATGCCCACATTTCTGAGTCAGGCAACTCGGTGGTCCGTTCGCCGAGAGAGCAAGGTGCAGGTCCCGAGTGCAGATGTAGACACGAAGAGCTTTATCAAGTCTGAGTCTGGAGTTTACATCAGAGGTCCAGACTAGAGACAAAAATTTGAGCGTCATTGAGCTAAGAGTGAAATGTACAGGCGTGGGAGTGGACCTCTTGTGGAGGGGAGAGGAGGGTCTTGGGAAAATCTCCACGCTTAAGGCATAGGCAGAAGAGGTGCCCACATGGAAAGCCAGGAACGGGCCGTCAGAGAAGCAGGAAGGACTCAACGCTTTCACAGAGTGAAGCATTTGGCTCTTGAATGTGTTATAAAAAATGTAGAATCATAATTTATAACCCACAGTAGAGTTGCCAATTTTTATCGTTATGTGAGAGGTTTTTAAGATGTGTATCGACATTCACTGATGGCAGATTATAAGAGCTATTTATCACTATTTTACTCTCTGGGCTGTGCTTAACTCATGTAATTTTTAAAATGCATTGATCTCTCTCCCACTGTTTTCCCTTGCGATGTAGTTGCTGGGTGTCCCTAGAAGGTGCGAGGGCCTGGAAAAAGCTGATGAAACAGCCCTCATATGTTGTACCCCCAGAGTGTTCTCTTGATTAAAGTAAAGACATTTTATGCCCCAGTTATGCTTATCCCATCTGGATGTGACTTTCCATCCAGTTGGGCTGATCTCAACTCTGGCCTCCCCCTCCTTCCCCAAATCAATTTGCTGGTCTTTGTGATGCCTTGCGTAGCTGTATGTGCTATATACCTGAAGATTCTCCATACTGCCTTGCAAGCAGGCACTGTTAATCAGCTCCATTTTGTAGACATGGAAGCACACAGAGAGGAGGAGCGGTCTGTGCTTTACCTCAGGGGCTCCCCAGATTGCCCATTGTCTAGTCCACTTGGGCTGCTGTAACAGCTATAGACCACAGTTCTGGAGTCTGGGAAGTCCAAGGTCAAGGCACCAGCAGATACCGTGTCTGCCGAAAACCTGCCTCCTAGTTCATAGACAGCTGTCTTCTCACTGTCCTCACATGGCAGAAGAGGCAAGGGATCGCTCTGGGGCCTATTTTATAAGGGCGCTAATCTTATTCATGAGGACTCCACGCTCATGACCTAATCACCTCCCGCTGCCCCACCACACTGGGGGTTAGGATTTCAACATGTACAGGTGGGGCACAAACGTTCAGACTGTAACACCCCCTCCTCAGAATCACCAGGAAAGCTTTGGAACACTATTCTTGGTTCCCAGATGGTTAATGTGGCCCACCCAAGGGCTGGTAATATTTGGAAAGCACTGCCCCTCTCCACACTAGATTTGGATATGTTGGTAGAAAAATAACAATAATGAGGACTTTCTGAGTATCTAAATCAGGGATCAGAAAAGTTACTTTGTAAAGGGCCGGAAAGTAAATATTTTCAGCTTTGCAGGCCACATGGTCTTTGTTGCAGCTGCTCAACTCTGCCATTGTATTGCGAAAGCAGCTGTAAACAATAGCTAAACAAGTAGATATGGCTGGATTTGAGCCACAGGGCCATAGTTTACCTCCTCTGATCTAGATAATTAGCTTTGTGCATGATGATCAGATAAGCAATTGAATTTGCCACTCTCCAGGGCATATTTGAACTTGTGTAAGAATATACTACAGGCAGATACAGTCCATTCAAGATGTATCAGAGCAGAATTGTATCCAGCCACTTGTACAAAGACCTCTAAGACATTAGCTTGAACAAATTAGAGGTGAATATTTCTCTTTTGTTTAAAAAAAAAAAGTTTTGAATCAATAGTCTAGTATTTGGTGTGGTGACTCCATAATGTCATCAGAGACCCATGGTCCTTCTAGCGTTCTACTTCCATTCTCAAGATCGCCTCATGATCAAAAAATGACTGCTGGAGCTCCCGCCTTCACATCTGTGTTTGAGAAAGAAAGAAAAAGACAGAGAGAAGAGTAAAAAGACACTTGTCAGCTGAGTCAGCTCTCTCCTAAGAGCTTTCTTACATCTCATTAGCCACTCTTATCTGCAAGGGACACAGGAAAATGCAGTTAAATTTTTTTTTGCTTTCTGAACACATTGCTATCCCCAGAAATATTGGGGGGAAATGGATACTGAGTGGGCAACTAGCACTTGCTGTGACATGGGAGGACCCAAAGAATGCCCCAAATGAGCTGCATTAAAGTCCCGTGAGCTCTGCTGCGTTTATTTGCTAACTGATCCATCATGTCTCAGTCTCTGGAGGTTGTATGCCTGAAGTCCCTCTTCTCCACAACTAGCCAGGCCTTTCCAGATGCTTCTGGGGTCTAATGTATCCTTCACTGTTATCAAGCAAATCCTTGCATAATTGTGTTAGCAGTCCTATTAGTCGTCATACTACTGCTTGAACACCTAGTGCCAAGAAACCTTTTGAGACATACCTTTTCCTCTCTGGGCAGCTTTGGCTGCTATAAAGTTCTTTCCTAATGAAATCTGTCTTTCTCTAGTTTCTGTCTGCTGGAAGTTTGTCTCCTGGAATCATCCAGGACACATCATCTTGGTCTTTCCTCTTCCTCATTATAGCCTTCCCAGGAATTCAGAGATCCCTACTTTCTCCATCTTGACACTCAGGGTATCATTCTCCAATGTCTTCCATCTTCCTTCTGATAATCTGTTTGCAAATCAGCTCCTAGGACCTGTGCTTCTAAACTTTAAAGTGTGTATGAGCCACTGGGGGTCTGCTTAAAATGCAGATTCTGAATCAGTGCACCTGGGTGGAGCCCGAGGTGTTGCATTTCTACCATCTGACCACGTGATGCCAATGCTTCTGGTCTGTGGACCACACTGAGTAGCAAGTGATCTGGGCCTTTCTGAACCTACTTCAGTTCATCTTTTAACAGGGGGCAACCAAAGCCTAACTAAGTTGGTGTGGTCGATTTAGAATAGAGCAAAACTTGTCAACCTCTTTATTCTAGAAGTTAAACTGTACCTTTTAATGAGGTCTAAATAGTACATAGGCTTTTTTGGTGGCCCTTTCACATTATTCACTTAGCTTGAATTTACTAAAATCCGTAAGTCTTTGTCCCACAGGCCATTGCTGTGCCGTATCTCCCCCACCTTATACTTACAGTGTTGGCTTTTTGGATTATATTGTAAAATCTGACACTGATCTTTTAAAATTTCATCATGTTGCATTAAACTCGTTCCTTAGGCCAGTTGAGATCACTTGATGTCTGTCATTCAGTGTATTTACTGTCTCTTTGTTAGAAGCTTGGGGGCTTCTAACAAACTTGACAGGCCTCTGTTTCTCCATCTAATTCCACCGGCAACTTCCATCCATTGACTGGAATTCTTTGGTTTAAATTATCCTTCCTTCATCATGTTCACAAGAATATTGTGAGAGACGTTGATGGTTGCCTTACCAAAGTTCAAATGCATGATGTCTGCATTTGGGGATACAGGGTGGTTTTTATGTAGAGGCAGAATTTACCATTCATATTAGAGATGCCTACTTTTATGGTTAAAGAGGTTTTAAGATGTGTATTGACATTCACTGATTGCAGATTACAATAGCTATTTATCATCAGAGACTTCACTCTCTGGGTTATTCTTTTTTTTTTTTTTTTTTTTTTTTTTCGGTATGCGGGCCTCTCACTGTTGTGGCCTCTCCCATGGCGGAGCACAGGCTCCAGACGCGCAGGCCCAGCGGCCATGGCTCACGGGCCCAGCCGCTCCGTGGCATGTGGGATCTTCCCGGACCGGGGCACGAACCCGTGTCCCCTGCATCGGCAGGCGGACTCTCAACCACTGTGCCACCAGGGAAGCCCTCTCTGGGTTATTCTTAACTCACGTAATTTTTTAAAAATGCATTGATCTCTCTCTCAGTTCTCTGTTTTGCCTTGAGACGTAGCTGCTGTGTGTCCCTGGAAGGTGTGAGGGCCTGTAAAAAAAAAAAGCAGGTGAAATAGCCCTTACATTTTATATCCCTAGAATGTTCTCTTGAGAGTCACATCTTGATTATAATAAAGAAGTTTCATGCCCCAAGTGTGTTCATCCATCTTGATGTGACCTTCCATCCAGTTGGGCTGATCTCAGTTCTGGCTCCCTCCCTCCCTCCCTCCCTCCTTCCTTCCCTCCCGAGATTGACCCCGCCCCCTGTGCGTGCTAGTCTGTGTGATCCCCAGCACAGCCGCATGGCTTCTGTGTCTGGCTGTTCTTTGCACCACCTTGGGAGCAGGTGCTGGTAGCTCCATTTTACAGGAGAGGAAGCACATGGCCAGCGAGGATGAATGGCCTCCCCCGCAATCCGTCACCATTACAGTATGCATGTGACAAAAGTATGAAAAATGTGTCTCTAAGATTCATTGAGCTGCTGATTTCTGCTGATACTGGGAAACTGATGTTCATGAATATGCAGCCTGCCTGATGGAGTCATTCTCTCGTGTACCCATTGGTACGCTCAGTACACTGAGTCCCTCCTCCGTGCCGGCGCTGGGCCTCCAGTGACACGGGAGGTGGGGTGTGGCCCTGCTCTTGCAGAGCTGGTTTTCCTGGGGGGAGGGTTGCCAGAATCCCACCCCTTTGTAATGAGAGCTTTAAGAGACATTTACATTTTCTTGCTCTTTCCTTTTCTCGAAAGGTCTACATCCGGATAAAAGACAATGAGTGGAACGTCTATCGGCGGTACACGGAGTTCAGGAGTTTGCACCACAAGTTACAGAACAAGTACCCTCAAGTGAGGGCCTACAACTTCCCACCCAAAAAGGCCATTGGAAATAAGGTAGGTACCATCACTGCCCGGGGCCAGGCAACTCTCAAACTGGTGCCTCTGTCTTCTCCTTCCATTGGTGATTTAAACGTATGTGCTCCTTTGTTTAACTCAAAAAGTTGGCTAATATGAGAAAAAACAGGAATGAAGAAAACAGTCACCCATCATTCCGCCCGCCTAAAGACAATCGCATTATGTTTCGTCTATGTCCGTCCTCTCATTTCTCTAAGGCAGGGGCTGTTCTGTTAAAAGGCCAGAGAGTAGATATTTTGGCTTTGCGCACCGTACCATTTCAGCCAAAAATACCCAGCTCTGCCATCGTGGCAGCAGCTGCAGACAGCATGGATGCACAGGGGTGCGTCCGTGTGCCAGTAAAACTTTACTTTTAAGAAGAGGTGGCAGCTGGACCTGGCCTGTGGGGCATAGTTTGCCAGCTCCTATTCTGAACCAAAAAAAAAAAATGTTTTCTAGTTTTTATCCATGGTTGTCATGATATTTATTTGGACTTAAGAATATGGAGTTATTTCCCTGGCAGGGCTTTCTCAGAAGAGCTCCTTTTATTATTACTACCTCATGAAGTTTAGTCATTGATAATGACCTAATTTGTTTCTGTGTATTCTCCAAATGCCCTGGAGAAAGGAGGCGCTTGCCCCGCGCATGCTTGCTGGTCGATTAGCGTTCATTCATTCATCCAGCCAGCATTTACTGAGCACCAGTTAAGTATCACAGTGCAAGGGGCACCGAAGATGACAGCCGAGCCAGGCGTCAGGCCCCATTGTGTTGTCTGCCCCAGCCGGTCAGCATCGTTCTGTCCTCCATCACGTTTGCAGCCGTTCTCCATCATGGCTGTGCTTTGGATCACTTGGGAAGCTTTAAAAACTCTGAGACCTGGCCACCCCCCAGCCCCATCTTGAGTTCATTGGTCTGGAGTGAGGCCTGGGCACTGAGGGATTTAAAAGCTCTCCAGGTGGCTCCTGGATGCAGCCAAGCTGGAGAACCCCTGGCTTCCTGTCGAGTAGGAAATAGAGACATTTCATCAATTGCAGCGTATTAACTAGCTTGGCAGGGGCAGTCGAATCAGATGAGGTAACGTGGACCCTTCTCAGGGCCTGGGAGGAAACGGGCCTTGGATAGGAGGCATTCCTCTCCTCCTGTGGTTCTCAGAGTGTGGCTCCTGGTCAGCAGCGTGGGCCTCACCTGGAGCTTGTTAGCGATACAGATTCTCAGGCTCCATCCTGCACCTGCTGGAATACAGGCTCTGGGGCTGGGGCCCAGCAGGGTGGGTTAACAAGCTCTCTGGGTGGTGCTGAAGCACAGGAAATGTGGGGACCAAGCGCCATCACATTGACAAAGCTTGTGCAGATTCCATTAGCCATGAATTTCCTAGTTTGTCTCTGGAGGAGGCGCCTTGCCTAGGATTTCCTACAGTCTTTATCATAGAAAACCCAGAGCAAGAGTTTCCATAACCCACTCCCCACACTTGGGAATTCCAGAGAGAAAAGTGTTATTGACCGTTACGTTTATATCTTCAGAGATTTCTGTGTTTAAACCAGATTAGAAACCTGATCACATCAGGGTGTGCTGGAACATAATTTAAACAGTTATAAAGCAGGTTTATCTCAGGCCCACAATAAACCTGTTGTTCTTTTTTTTTTTTTCTGTTGAAGAAAAGTAGAGTTGAGCCCATAAAAACGGAAGACTTAGAAATTCTATACTTGTTCATAGCAAGGGGTACAATAATTCTTAATGAAAAGAGGTGGGGGGACTATATACTGATTTAATCTAATGACTTGCAGGCTCATACAAATCTTGGGACCCATCCAGAATGTCTTAAAATGTCACAGAACAAAATTCTACATAACCAGCATATTATCCCTGTAAGATGTTCTCATTTGCAGAGAGCATTACACGGAAGCAGCCCTTCCACGATACCTGCAGGGAATGCGGTGTTGCTGAGGGACTTATACAAGGCTGAACTTGGGACATGTCTGTCTTTCACTGTGTTTTCACTTCCTATGGCTGCTGTAACAAATTCTCACACATTTAGTGGTCTAAAACAGTTCAGGTTTATTATCTAAAACTAGTCTCTCTGGGCTCCGATTAAGGCGCGGGCAGGGCTGCGCTCCTTCTGGAGGCTCCAGAGGAGTCTTGCCTTTTGCAACTTCTAGAGGCCCTTGGCTTGTGGCCCCCTTTGTCTTCAAAGCCGCAATCACATCACTCTGGTCTCTGCTTCTGTCTAGATAGTAGTCACATCTCCTCTGACTCCTCTTCCTCTAATAAGGACCTTTGTGACCACAGTGCCCTCCCAGCCCCCCGCCCCCGATAATCTATGATCATCTCCTACCTCAAGTTCTGCAAAGTCCCTTTTGCCATGTAAGGTAAGATGCTCTCAGGCTCTGGGGTTAGGATGTGGACACCTTTGGGACCCACACTTGCTGAATGATTTCTCTGCAGCCCAAAAGGATGCCCTCCCCATTCCATCTCTCCTCAAGCCTTATAGTTAGGCAACACTTACTAAGACAAGGCAAAGTTGCCAAGAACAACACCAGTCTTAAGTACGTTGGTGTTCGAGGCTCAGGTTTAGTGAGATGAAGCGTAGGCTTTCCGGAGTTCCGTGACTTAGAAAGAGTGTGAAGCAGTCCTGTCTCTGCTGTGCCAGGAGCAGGGACCGCGAGGGAGTTTCCCCTCTGAGGTGGGTCACCTGCAGCCCTGCCCCCCGTCCTCCCGTCCCTGTCAATCCGGAACTGACCTACAGCAGCAGTGGCCTTTTCGCCTGTGAAATCTGTATCAATAGGGCACCCAGGACAACCCTATCTGCAAATAAATGAGCTTGGTATTAAGGTACCATCTTGGTGGGTCTGGCGCAGTGATGACCGGCTCGTACACATGCTCTGGCTGGTTCTTAACTAGGTCTTTGGTCCTGCCCCGCATGGTCAGGGGTGGATCTGACAGTTTCCTCTCTTACTCAGGAATCTGACAGCTCAGAGCTGTCCTGGGGTCTCAGCCTCTTTTCTCGTCTGTGTGACCCTTTAGCTTTTAATTGGCTGGTCAGGGTCCGACTGTAGTTTGATTCCCTCCACTTGCCCACACCCCATCCCCCACCAGAGTACACTTTGGCTGATGCCAGGACAGATCTCAGGATCTGTCTGATTTCCAAGGGCAGAATGAGTCAGGATTCAGGACTTGAGTGCCCAAGAGAGGCCAACGACGAACTCTTCTTTAGAGACCAAGCTTGAGCGGCCACAACTGGGTCTGATTGCTCAGTGTACCTGCTTTGATACCCTGAAGGTAAATTTTCTAGAGAGCTTTGATTCTAAATTGACCCAGAAAAATGTACTACATCAAAATCTTTTCTTTGATTGGATCACTTCACCAGTGAAACGCTGGCCCACTTGAACCATTAAGGCACGTTGACACAACATCCTTGGGTGGATTGAGTTCCATGCACCTTGTTGCTCTAAGCCTTGGACCCGTTAAATGATTGACTTTAGAATCCACAGTCTTGGACTGTATTCAAGGACATATTAAACATAGTGTAGCCTTTTAAAATTCACCAGATGAGTATCTTTCTAGCCTGAATTTCTAGATATTTCCCCAGCTTTAGAAGTAAAATGTGATCTTAACCCCAGTTTGAACTTTTAAAAAATGGATTAAATTTACACATTTTATAGTTTCTGGATGCGAAATTTGTCTTCGCCAAATCATTTCTTTTACCTCCATATGCCACGTATGTGTTTAGTTATAAATGGGCAGGGTGCCCAGAGCACTTGCTAAAGATATTTCCATTCTTGCCCTGCCTACAGTCCCTTTCCCTCACTGTAGCCAGAGTGAGGTTTGTATAACGTCAGTCAGATTGTATCACTGTTGATTAAAACCCACCAGCGGCACCAGTTAAATTCAGGACTCTTTGCTGTGGCCTGTGAGGTGTCCCCCAATAGGTCCTCCACTTCCTCCCCTACCTTATCTCGTGCCCCCCTCCTCTCCCTCTACAGACCCAGCCACTCTGACCTCCTAAGACTTCCATGGGATTCTCTGGCCTTTGCACCTGCTGTTCCCTCTGCCTGGAACAGCTTTTCCCCATCTCTGCATGGACAGCTCCTCCAACTTGTGAGGTCTCAGCTTAATTCCACTCCTCAGCACCTTTGTCAATGCCACTCTCTAGCCCGTTACTCTGTTTTCATTTTCTCCCAGCCTCTCCTGGCACGTACCATGAGTGGAAATGATTTATTCGTGTACTTGAGTAGCGTCCATCTCTCTGCCCTGGAATGGAACCTCAGGAAACAGGGCCTGGGTCTGTTTCTGTTCACTGCTCTCTCCAGCTCCTAGTATAGAATCTGACACACCAGAGACACTCGTGGCCTGAATGAATGAATAAATGAACAGAAATTAAATGGAAGTTTCCCTTTTATTTTCTTCTTTACTTCACTGGGTCTTGGCACAAATTCAAAAAAAATCTGAATTCTGTGGAATAACTTTCAGGGTATCTTTGGAGGTTGTTCCCACTCCACTTTTGGCTGAATATTTCTTGCAGAATGAGCAAGAGCCTGGCAAGCCTTTGCAGACAGGAGAGCAGGCTGCCTAGCAACCTGAGGATGTGGACTGGAGCTCGCTGTCCAAAAGGATTTCGCTGGCATGAGGGCTTAGGTGGAGGATGTGTTTTTGATGTTGCTACTAAAAGTCTACATTATTGCTCAGTGAGCAAATGAGAATTGAGGGACTGTCGTTCCTTCCTAGGACAATGGAGTCGGTCTCTGGAAGTTCATTTGGCACCAAGGCAAGGCAGATCGCTTTCCCCTGGGCTGCAGATAATTCAACTTGTTGGAGAAATTATGCGTTAAAATTCTCATTAAAAACACATACGCCAGTGTGCGGTGGAGGAACCGAGGGGCACCCGCAGAGCCATGGAAAGCGCCTTTGCAGCTCCCAAGAGGCATAGATTGCAGTGCAGCCCCAGGGATGATGGCAGGACCCCAGCCAACAGTGGGAATGAGCAGCATCTGGAGGAATGTGGAGGCTGATGAATTCTTCCACTTGGCAAACATGTTACAAGCGCAGGGGTGTTCTGCTAGGTGTGGGGAGTCGAAGATGATTTAAAGTATGGTCTCTGCCTTCACAAACTTCAGGTTCTTGTAGGGAGAAAAACTAGTGAATCCTGTGGGCTAGCGGAGGGTCCCAGTGCACTTGGAGAAGAGCAAGGAGGGGGAAGCAGAGCTGCTTGCTGCAGGAGGGAAGATGCTTGAAGGGCCAGCAGGAGTCCCGGTGCTGAATCTCACATGAGGGAGCAGGTGGGGACGCAGGCAGTTCAGGGGACGTCCTTCCCGTCCTTGTGCCCATTTCCTCCGTGCATCTGCATTAGGCTCCTATGGCTGCCTTAACAAATACCACAGACCTGGTGGCTTAGAGCAACACACACGTATTGTCTTGTAGTTCAGTGAGACCTAGTCTGACACAGGTCTCACTGGGCTAAAGTCAAGGTGTTGGCCAGGTCGGTTCCTTCTGGGGGCTCCAGGGAAGAATCTGTTTCCTGGCCTTTTTGCAGCTTCTAGAGGCTTCCTGCATTCCTTGGCTTGTGGCCCCTTCTGCCGTCTTCCACGCTGCATCTCTCTGACCATTCTTCCGTAGTCACATCTTCAACCTTTCCTGACCACAGCAGGGAAAGGTTCTCCACTTTTGAGATTAGATGTGGTCCAGCCAGATAACCCAGGATCATCTCCCCATCTCAAGGTCCCTAGTCACACCTTGCAAAGTCTCTTTTGCCATGTAAGATAATGTAGTCACAGGTCCTGGAGATTAGGGTGAGAACATCTCCGGGGGAGGCATTATTTTGCCTACGTCGTGCCTCTTTCCTTGCCTGGAGTAAAAGAACATTACTAGTACCTCACTTTACAACTGGGGAAATGGAGACACAGAGAGGTAAAGTGACTTGTCCAAGGTCATCTCGCTCGGCAGTGTCAAGGCTGATGTGTGTGCCCAGGCAGACAGTCTGCAGAGCCCTAAGCCTTCACCCTCTCACCACAGATCTGCTGCAGAGGACCCTGGAGGGTGGGTGAGTAGATTATTTAGCCATTGCCCGGTTGGTAGATATTTACGTTGATTCCATAATTCAGTTTCTTAACCTCGTTGGTGTAGAAATCAGGGAGCAGGTGACACCGGGGCCCCCGGTTGCCTCTCCCTTCTGCTGAACCATCCAGGCCTCACTTAGGGACCATTTTTAGAACCGCCTACCCTCACTTAGGGACTATTTTTAGAGCCAGGAGCTGCTGCCTTCATAGTTGACCCTAAGTGTATAGAGAGTCAGTCATTCATTCCTTTGTGTATGTATTCATTCTGCAGGACTTTGCCAACCCTGAGAGTTAAAAAAAAAAAAAAAAAAAAAAGATTCTTGCTGGTTCACTAGCTGTGTGGCCTTGGGCAAGTTATCTGACCTCTCTGTGCCACACTTTCCCTTCTGTGTAACAGGGATGGTCATGGCACTTCCCTGCTAGTGATGTTATAAGGATTTAAGGTGGTAACGTTTCTAAAGTGCTCACAACTGTGCTTGCGTGTGATAAGTACTACGTATGGGTTTGTTAAAGGGGCATATGGTCTGGTTGTGAGATGGAGCAAGCAGACACATAAGCGCGTCCATACTGTAGAGGATGCTGGGATTCTGAGCCTGAGCAGTGGACGAGCCTGACATAGGTGGTCCGTCCAGAACCTCCACACCGTGTGTTTCTGTGTATAGTAATGCCAGCCATCCTGTGCCCAGCTTGTCATATATACTGGAGGCTCTGTATTCATTTTCTCATCATGCAGTTGTTGCTAAGCCCTGTAGAAAAATGTCTTCTAGGTGAGGAAACTGGGCTCGGATGCTGTAAACACACCGCCCAAGGTCCTGTGGCTCCTATTAGGGATTGAGTCAGACTCATTCTAATGGCACTGTGCCTCCTGGTCCGGAAGCCTCTAAACCCACACCCAAATCCAGGAGCTGGTACTGCAGGAAGTCACTGTTACCAGAGGTTTCTCTGTGGAGATACAACATCTCACGGGATTCTGCCAGAAACAGCCTCATGTGGAAGAAGATCCAGAAGACAGTGCAGATACCGGCACCCAACTGGAACGGAGACACAAGGAGCTCAGACACCATCCCCTGAAGCTGAAGTTTTTCCAAGAGAAGTTTAGGAGAGAAAAGAAACTCCAGCCGAATGAAGCCGTAAACGCAAGGTTGTTTCTTATTTGACACTCTGCCAACCACTGTGTAAATAGTCCCAGTACTTAATGTATTAAACAAGAAGAAAAAAGAAATTGGGCTCATTATACATCACACATTTGTGTTTCTCTTTAATACAGTAAAGGCCTCTTAAGATATGTTCCAGGAGAGCAGTTGCCGAAGTCATCTTGCCAGAAAAATTGTTTCAGGAGAGAGACAGGGCTGAGCCCTAGACCTGGACTATGTATAAGTGTACATATGCAGATATGGATATATATTTAATGAGTGGGGAGTTCTTGGGAGGACTTTTCTATAACATCAAATTAAAATCCAATTTTAAAAATCAAGGTCAGGGCTTCCCTAGCAGCGCAGTGGTTAAGAATCTGCCTGCCAATGCAGGGGACACGGGTTCGAACCCTGGTCTGGGAAGATCCCACATGCTGCGGAGCAACTAATCCCCTGCGCCACAACTACTGAGCCTGCACTCTAGAGCCCGCGAGCCACAACTACTGAAGCCCACACGCCTAGAGCCCATGCTCTGCAACAAAGACAAGACACCGCAATGAGACGCCTGCACAACTGCAACAAAGAGTAGCCCCCACTCGCCACAACTAGAGAAAGCCCGCGCGCAGCAACAAAGACCCAATGCAGCCAAAAATAAATAAATAAAATAAATTTATTTTAAACAAAATCAAGGTCATTTTATAAACAAATAATCCAGAGCCAGAAGCTAGAGGTGTATTTGCTGCTCTGGTCCCATCCCCTGTGTTTTCTGCATGTAGCATATGGAGAGTTTGATTCCAAGAGAATCATCTTGGCAGTCTCAGGTCACAGACCTTGCAGGTCCCACCTCTTCCAGGAAGCCTTACCTGAACTCAGAGTGTTAGCTGTCCTTCCTCTGGGTTCCTTTCCCATGCTGCCTCTGGGCTGCCTGATGCACAGCCCTCTCCCCCACCCCCATTAGCCATGGAATTAGGGAGCAGAAACCAGGCCTGGTGAGTCTTTGTCTTCTCAACATCTCTACCTGAGAAGTCTAAGGGTTCTTGTCAGAAAGGCCCTTAAAATAAAACAAATAAATGGAAGCTTTGTTAATTTCCAGGTAAACATTCTTTCACTCTTTCATTTCACAAATCTTTATTGCGTATCTATGGTACACCAAGTCTTATGGCTCCTGAGATGAATGAGATGTGTTTCTTGCCCTCAGGGAGCTCACAGTTTCGTAGGGCAATTGGTAGAGCACCCCGTCCCCAGTAAGTGCTATGGGGAAGGTTAAATCCAGGGTTTTGTGGGCGCCAAGGGGAGAGTATATCATCTAGGATGCTTTTCCCTGCAAGTGATAAAAACCAAAATCAAACTATTTTTAGTTTAAAAAGAGGTATCATTGGCTTCTGTAACTGAGAAGTTGAGGTCTGACTTGAGGAATGGCTGGATTCAGGAGCTCAGTGACATCATCAGAGGTCAGTATTTTGGCCAGTCATTTTCTCTTTTGCTGTCTTGCTTCTTATCTGTCTGCCTGTCTGTTTCTCTTGCTTCTTATCTGTCTGCCTATCTGTTTCTCTCTCCATCTGCTTTTTTTCTGAGTTGGCTGCATTTTCAGGCAGGCTCCCCTCTCATGGCAAAGATAGTCACACACCTCTAGGCTTTCTCTCTATCACCTTAGCAGCTCAGGCAGAAAGAGTAAATCTCTTTTCAGTGTTCTGGTCTCAGCACTGATGCTCATTGGCCCAGTGAGTGCCGCTGGGGACTCACTGAGTCCTGTGCCTATTCCAGGGTCAATAATAATGACTGTGATTGGCCAGGTCATGTGCTCAGCCTTGAGTCAAGGGGTGGAATCAATCCCATCCCAACCCCATGATCTGAGAGTGGGAAAAGGTTGATCTCCCAGGGGAAGATTATAGCACTGCCACCAGGAGAAAAGGGCATGGGTAGTGTGTGTAGGCAAAACAGCAAGGGGGGGACCAGCCTGGGGGAGAAGGGAAAGAGGGAGATCAGAGAAGTTGCAGAACAGAGCCTTGAAGGATGAGCCTTGAAGGATGAGCAGGATCCAGCTGTTGAGTGAGATGGGGAATTCCAGGCAAAGGAAACGGCACTTTGGAAGGTGGAGTTCGCGGAGCAGCTTGACTTCTCAGGCTTCTTGGGAAGCAGTGTGGAGGATGAATAGCAGGAGACACTGGCCCAGAGAACTGCACAGAGGTCTACAGACTTATTGAGAGGAGCATCATGCATTCAGTCATTCATTCAACAGCTCTTTCTTGAGCACCTACTATGTGCCAGCCACTGAGGCCAAACAGTTAAGAGCCCTGCTTGCATAGGGCTTAACAATTCGGGGGGTGGGGAGAAGGGGATGAAGAGGGAAGACAGATGACGTACACTTAAACAAACATACAGATAATTTCTGATGATCTCTGAATAACGTACTCAGTAGAAGAGATTTAACACTAGAACTGTCCTGGAACGGTTACCCAGGTCATAGGAGATATTAAGTTATGAACTGAACAGTATGGAATTTCTTTGGCCTGCAACTAAAAAACAAACAAAGAAATAAAATTTTTTGCCCACTGCTGCCAACCACAGTAAAATTACTCAGCTCCCTTTAAAAGACAAGGGTAAAAATAGAGAGGTAGTACGTTTTCAGCTAGCAATGGACTATCATTTGGGCTTGACCTTCTGCTGCTTGATGTTCAAAGCAGCTCAGTGCACTGGGTAATGGATCCATAGTTCGTTTTAGACAGGTGCATAAATCTTTGGGGGAAGCTAGAAAAATGAGCCAGCCAGGCAGCCCTGGCATTCTGCTTAATCCTCATTGCCGCCTTTTATCCTCTCCCCTCGTCTTCTGTTTATTCCGCCCTCTTACAGTGGGGAATCCCCACGGAAAGTGCAGACTGGAGTTTCACACAGGCATTCTTCAAACTAGAGCATCAAATAAGGAATGGTTTTGCTGTCTGGGGCCTTTCCCTCAGTAATACCATTAGTGTTCAGGCAGGTCTGGAGAGCTGTAAATCATGTCTTTCACCATTGCTTCGGGGACTGTTGCAGATGCCTCAAATGTATTGATTTTGGAAATAGTTGGGCATAACTGTTTTCCCGTTTCCCTTAGATTAGGCATCACTGCTATGCACCAGATGACCGATGGTGTGCCAGTAAAGCCGGTAACCAAGCAGGGCAAAAGATGGCTGCATCTTTTCAGATTCTCAAACAAAGTGGGAAATTATTGCCTCCCAGCGATCCCCCAAGTCTGTGTTTAGTCCACTTTGCGTGGCACTGGTCAGCACCATGGAGAGTTCCACCGTGGTTGTCATTTGTCTGATGATTTCCCTCTCTGGATGGGTATGTGAATCATTGGGTTTAAACAGATTCAGATGCTCAGACCACACTTCAGACCTACTGAATTAGAATCTCTAAGGGTGAAGCCCTAGAATCTGTATTTTTGAAAAATCCTTGGAAAGTGCTGACACAGCTGGTCTGCAGATCACTGATGGGGGTGCCACTGGCCAGAGGCCCAGGAATAGGAGACAAGTTGCTCGAGGTAACATGATGACGTATTCAGAGAGCCAGGACTGGAACCTCTGATGAGCCCATTTCCCCTCTGTGGCTTCAGCAGGCTCACTTATTCTCAACCTTGTGTTTCTGTGCCAGGGTTTCCAGCCAATATCTGGCTTGAGATTAACGATATCAAATAGGACCTCAAAGGATGGTTTCAAATTCTGTGTCATATCTATTTTTTCTAAATATCTTGCCACTTAAAGTGTGTTTTTTGCACCATCGACATCACCTCACCGGGGAGCCTGTTAAAAATGTGGAAACCCATCCCCCCCTCCCAGGTCCAGTTGACTCAGAATCTACATGTTTAACAGGCTTGCCAGGTGAACTGATACACACCAAAGTTCAAGAAGCAATGTTCCAGGGTTTTTGCTGTTCACTGTCTGACCTGGATGCTTCCAGCAGAGCTCTTCACCACTCCTTCCTTTTCCCCTCCAGGGGGAAGATTTCTGCTCAAGCTGTCAGGTGGGCAGGCTCTGAGCCACACCTGTCAGCGGGCAGAGTCACCGTGTGTTAAGCTGGTGCATCAGGTTGTACCTGTGTCCAGCCCCAACCTCCCAGGTTGAAACAGGAAGCTCCCTAGAAGCAGGCCGGCTCAGTCCCTTGCTGCTTTTCCTTCTTCTTATGTGATATTCATTCGTATGCATTAAGTAATTGTGTTTAAGTCAGTAGGGAAAGATGTGGTCCCTGCCCTTGTGAAACTTTTAGTTTAGCAGAGGCAGACATTAACAAACAAACCTATAAAGAGAGATACTTTCAAGTGCTTTTAATGAGCTTTTATGTAGGAACAGTGCAGAGAGCTATAACAGAGAAGATCTGATTTAGTCAAGGGGTCCGGGTAGGAACATTTAAAGTGAAATAAAGGGGACCGTGTAGCAGTTAGCTAGGAAACAACCCACAAAGCCCACTCCAGGTAGAGGCAGCGGCAAACGCAGGCCTGCAGGCAGCTCTATCCTGGGGACTGGGTCAGAGTCTCTTCTCTTCTAAGCTCATTTGGCTTTTTCCTCTCTTTGGGCTGGACAGATTTTAGTTCTTGGTGAAAACTTAGGGTCTCTGTTGTCTCCAGGCTCAGGACTGCCTGACCCGGGGTGAAAATGTGTTCCATATAGACATGCAAGGTTTGCAACCAAGGCCTCAAGCTCGAAATCAAGTCCGACTCAGCCTTTGGGCCTTTATCTCCCTTGGGGTGGTGGGAGTGAGAGGAACTTGGGTCTCTGGGGTGATGGAGGAGAGCATGGGTCTGGGGTCCCCTGAGTTTGGACTTGAGTCTGAACCCTGATATACTGGCGTAAACCAGCACATCACCTCGCTGTGCCTTGGTGTCCTCAAGTACTGGCATCTCCCTCCTGAGGTTGCTGCCAGGGTTAAGGGAGGTAACAGGACAGGCTTAGAACACGCCTGGCCCACAGTGAGCTCAGAAACTGCTGGTGGTGGTTGGTACTAGGCCGTCTCCTGGGTCCCCTGGCCACACTGCCCTCTTAATGCCATTCCCCTATACCCACCCCCCACAGTGGGCAGGGCACCGTTCCCAGCCCCATTTTACAGAGGGGAAACTGGCTCAGAGTGGCCTGCTCTAGGGCTCAGCCTGATTTAGCCCAGGAGTTCCTATCCTAGTGTCTGAGGATACAATCCAGGTGGTCAGTGAACAAGGATCACACTCCATTTTCACCACTGTCTCACTGACATGTGAACTTAGGCCACAAGCTGTACCAGTGGTTGTGGCATCTGTGACTCTGTCCCCAATAGAAATCAGTTACGTGGATTTCCCTGTCATGTGCTGCAGATGGCTCACCATCCTAAAGCTCGTTAGCACTTTGAAGGCAGTGATTAGACCTGCCATTAGATCTTGTTATCAATGCCCCAGCTGAGAAACACTTGCACTGGTTTATCACAGTTGTGATAGCTGTGCTTAAAATATAAAAGCCGAGCTTTTCTGTCTAATCCTATGTATCTTGTTTCGGGAATTTAAAAACACGTTTCTGACAAAGGGACGGTGGGCTTCACCAAGGCCATACAGAGAGCCCTGCCAGCGCCCCTCCCTCGCGTCCCCAGGGCCCTGGCAGAGGGCTACCACCCACCTCGGCTGTTTCCAGCTGCCTTGCTCTTTCCAGGCTCTTCTCCCTATTCCTTCCCCTCCAAGTTCCTTTTTTGTACAAGCAGGTGCCGGATAAATAATTAATAGGGTGGGAAAACTTGTTGGAAATAGTACAGCTCATGTTTATTTTTAAGCAGCTGAGATATAGAGCTCTGGTCTAGGTGCAGTCTAGGTGGGGAAAACGTCTTTGGCTAAAAAGAGGTGCTGTGAGGTTGATGAGGGCTGCTGTGAGCAGAAGGCAGAGGATTTTTGGATAAGCCTGGGCGCTGGGAGGCTTGAGGGCTTGGGTGGGAAGCCCAGGGAAGGAGAGTTCTGTGACCTGAACAATGAGTGGAGGATGTCAGGGGAGAGCCACAGTTTCAGTGAGGACCTGAGCAAAAACCCTCCCAGACTGGCAAAGGCGTGAGAGGAATTTGATTTACGTGATTGAAGAGAGCAGGAATGGATTGCAGCTTCAGACATAGCTGGTCCAGGGCTCATAGGATCCCATCAGAACCTTGTCTCTCCCTCCCCCTTTCCCTCCTTCCCTCCCTCCTGTGCTTTCTCTGTGCTGGCTTCGTTCTCAGACAAGCTTTCTCCAAGATGGACTCTCTGGCAGTTCTAGGCTTATATCACCCCAACAGCAACCCCAGACAAAAGAGTTTCTTTTCTGGTAGTTCCAGCAGAAATCGTGGAATTAGGCTTCATTTATCTGCCTGGATGTTGTGCTCTTTCTTTTTTTTTTTTTTAACAGCTTTAATCTTTTTTATCTACAGATTTGCCTATTCTGGAAATGTTATATAAATGGAGTCATATACGATGTGGTCTTTTGTGACTTCACAGAAGCATGTTTTCAGGGTTCATCTGTGTTGTGATATGTATCAGCACTTCATTCCTTTTATTGCCAAGTACTGTTCCATTGTATGGATACAGCACATTGTGTTTATCCATGCATCAGTTCATAGGCATTTGGGTTTCCACTTTTGGGCTATGATGAATAATTCTGCTATGGACCGTTGTGTCTAAGTGTTTGTGTGGGCATATGTTTTCCTTTCTCTTTCGTTTCATTCTTTTGTTTCATTTCATTCCACCTAGGAGTGGAATTGCTGGGTCATATGGTGCGTCTTTGTTACACATTTTGAAGAACTGTCTGTTTTCCAGAACGGCTGCACCATTTTATATTCCCATCAGCAACGTATGAGGGTTCTAATTCCTCCACATTCTTACCAGCACTTATTATTATCTGCTTTTTTTTTTTTTTTTTTTAGCACCACCCTAGTGGGTGTGAAGTAGCGTCACCTTGTGGTTTCAATTTGTGTTTCCCTAATGACTAATGATATTGATCATCTTTTCATGTCCTTATATATATCTTCTTTGGAGAAATATCTATTCACATCCTTTGCATTTTAAAATTGGGTTACTTGTCTTTTTATTGTTGAGTTGCAATAGTTCTTTATGTGTTTTAGATACAAGTCCCTTATCAGATAGATAATTTACAGATATTTTCTTTCATCCTGAGTTGTCTTTTCACTTTCTTGATGATATCCTTTGCAACACAGAAGTTCTTAATATTGATGAAATCCAATGTACTTATTCTTTCTTTTGTTCCTTATGCTTTTTGTTGTCATATATAAGAAAGCTTTGCCTAACCCCACAAAAATTTATTCCTGATTTCTTCTAACAGTTTTACAGTTTTAGTGCTTTCATTTCATTTTGTGATTTGTTTGGAGGTAATTCCTGTGTATGGTGTAAAGAAGAGGTCTAACTTCTTTCTTTTGCATGTGGATATCCAGTTGTCCCAGCACCATTTGTTGAAAAGATAGTTCTTTCCCCCATTAAGTTGTCTTGTCATCCTTGTGGAAAGTCAGCTGACTCTAAATGTGAGAGCTTATTTCTGGACTTTCAGTTCTTTTCCATTGATCTAAATATCTGTCCTCACGGGAGTACCACACTGTCTTGATTACTGAAGTTTTTGTAGTAAGTTTTGGAATTGGGAAATGAGTCCTCCAGCTTTGTTCTTTTTTTCAAGACAGTTTGACTCTTCTGGGTCCCTTAAATTTCCATATGAATTTTAGGATAAGCTTGTCAGTTCTGTAAAAAAGGCACCTGGGATTTTGATAAGGGATTATGTTGAACCTGCAGATCAATGTGAGGACTACTGTCATCTTTATAATATTACGTCTTCCTTTTTATGAACATGAGATGTTTTTCATTTATTTAGGTCTTCTTTGATTTCATTCAACAATGTTTTGTAGTTGTTGGAATACAAGTTTTGTACTTCTTTCGTTTCTGTGCTCATCCTTGAGCCAATCTCTGTGGCCAGAGGGAATATTGCAGTAGCTGGACCTGTCTCATGTGCCTGCTTCTGCAGCTGGAGTGGGGAGGGCAGCCCTTCCCCAACTACGTGAACTGAAAGTGAGAAACAGGAGATCTTTGGAAGGGTTATTATAGTCCTCTAAACAGAGGCGTGGAGGGGATGATTGCTGGGCAGGCAAAAAGAAAGAAGAAAAATTGGCTGTTATAAATTCTTACAATCACAGCCTCAGTGAAGGCATCTAAAGGGATACAGAGGCAATGGAGCCAGGATTTCAAAGGCCATTGTCCACTAGATTACCCCAGAAAAGAAGAGATGAAAGGAAATCACTGACACCTCCAGCATCTTAGGGTACAGAAGGGATTGTTTTTGGAATCTGACGTTCAGCAAAGACCTAAGACATCAAGGCTTCATCAAGGGCTTAAGACAAGGCCAGTTTAAGAGGATAGTAACAAAGAGTTAGCTGGGGAGGTGGGATCTCCTGCCTGGAAAACTTATACTAACCACACCTCCCTCCCAACCAACCCACCAAATCTAGTTGAAACCTGCTCATTCTTTGATCCCTTTCCTGGGGCTTGTCAACACAACACACTATCTTCCTTCTAATTATCACTCAATTTTGCATTCATTTCTCTGACTAGAGCGTGAAGACCATGTCTTTTGTGCTTATCAGTCACTGGGGATAATTATCATACTGAACCCATAGGTTATTGTGAAAATTAAATGGTCCAACAAAGAAGATAGTAATGATGGTAACAGGTAGCCCCGACTGAGTGCTTGCTTTGTGCCAGGCACTGCAACTACTACTCTTATCCCTCTTTCAGAGATTATAAAACGGAAGTAACTTTTCCAAGGCCACAGATCTAGGGAGCAGTAGAGCTGGGCTTCAAACCCAGGTGGTCAGACCCCCCATCTCAGGTTCTTCACCACCAATTCGAAGCACTAACACAGGGCCTGGCACAGAGCTAGCCCTCAATACGGGTCGGCTGCTGTGTGTAGTCAGAGAAGGAGAATCTTTACTACTGCGCAGAGTCGCTGATGTTTGTGCACTGGCCCCATAGTCCCAGGGCTGGACCCTCAGTGACCAGGGTAGCAAGGAGCCCTCTACCTCATCCCTTTCTCCACATGTATTAGTTGGGGCAGAGCCAGCTGCTGTGGCAGATTTAAACCCCAGACTCTCAGTTTGTTCCTTGTTGACGTTATTGTCCCACGTTTGTGGTCAGAAGTGGCTTGTGCCTGGGCCCAAGGCCTTTCCATCCTGAGCCTTCATTATGCCCTGGGGCAGGGCTCAGCAAACTTCTTCTGTAAAGAGCTTTGGCAGTAAATATTTCCGCCTTTGTAGACCCGATGGTCTGAGCAGCCACTACGCAGTCCTGTTGTTGTAGCATGAAAGCAGCTACAGACAGTGCAGAAACAAACCGGTGGACTGTGTTCCAATAAACTTTATCCACAGAAACACGCAGCAGGCCCGATTTGGCCCATGAGCTCTACTTTGCCGACCCTTAGGGCCTTGGAACACTTCACCAGGGGTAGAGAAGGGAGGAGAGAGTGTGAAAAAGACACATCCACTTGTGCCTCGGCCCAAGAGTGGAGCATTGCTTCTCCTTACATTTGATTGGCAGGAGCTAGTCCCTCGGCCTCACGTAGATGCAAAAGGGGCTGGGGAGCGGAGCCTCTGTCTGGGTCACTGCTTTCCAGAAACAAGTCTCCCTCTTGGAGGAGGAGCATGCATTTGGGGGTCAGCCAGCTGGAGTCTCTACCCCATGGGGAGGCACCTCCCCATGCTGCAGCGAGTAAACCGGGAATGTCATGGGCCCCCAGTTTGAGATACATTTGCCTCTTTATTAAGTAGACAGGCCAGGGTTGGACTTCTGGTTCCCATTGTTCAATGGATGTTTGACCTTGGACAAGTTCTTCACCTCAGTGCCTCCATTTCCCCATCTGTCAAACGGGTCTAATAATAGTGCCCACCACCCAGGATGTGAGGATTAAACAAGGTAATATATGAAAACTGTTTACCCTTGAGCCTGGCACAGAGCTGTCAGTCCATGGCAGCTGTCGTTGTCACCGCCATCACCATCCGCAATTCTCTAAGCAGACACCAGGGGAGCTGCCACCCAAGACACTCCCAGGAACCCTTCAGGAACCTCCTTTGAAGACCCCTGAACTCCATGAGATCAGAAGGCCCTTTGATTCTCGGGGACTCTGAGTCTAGGAGTCTGGGTTAAATCTTGGCTGCCAGGCAGGTCTGTGCTTCAGTGGCCCCATCTGTGCAGTGGGGTTGGCAACAGCTCTTCTGCCGTCAGCACGTCAGCTGAGGCTGGAGGGGAGAAGGGCGGAGCATGTTTTGAAGGAGCGTTGAAGAGAAAGAGGAGGAGGGCAAAGTAATGGCCCCCAGGTCACTGCAGCACCCCCTGCAGAGAGAGGTGGGAGAGACACCAGCCCTGAGCCGCCACCTCCCAGTACCGGTAGGGACCACTTCTGTTCAACGCCCGTTGGCCAGAAGTGGTCCTGGGACCCCGCCTCACTGCAGAGGTCACTGAGAAATGGAACAGAGCATATAGATTTTTTGTGAGCACCAACTTCCTATGCTGTAGTCTTAGTCACCACTGGATCTCAGCCCCTGGCACAGTGCCTGGCACGTCGTGTTGGTTGAATAAATGCATGATGACAGCACCCACTCTCATTTTACAGCTAAAGATGCTAAGACCTCGAGTTGGGACATGTCTTGACATGTGGCTCCTTATTTGACTCTGACTCTATTTTTACTTTGCTTCGGAGAGGAAAACTCCAGAGGCCTTGTCCAGGGTAAATCAAGTTCCCAAGTAAAACTTTAAAATAATCCCTTTATCCTCCCAACTTCATCTTATCCGTTTGGCTTTATGATATTGTGATATAATAAGAAACACACATTTGCTCTTTGTCCCTGGTTCCTGGCAGAGAGCTCATAAAACCCTTGCAATCTCCTGGGTGATAGGGGTGAAGTGAAAGGAGCATCTTTTGGTACAATATTTGGTCTGACACAAGAGCTTCTAAGACCCTTAGAATCCTGGAGTGATAAGAGTGGGTTTTTTGTATGCTAATGAAATGGCTAGTGGCTGGAGCCCCAGATAGCTTCAGGATGGGGTCTGGTCCCCGGACGGCATGATTAGAAGGTTGGAACCTTTAGCCTCTGGGTAGGGAGAAGAGCTGGAGATTGAGTTATCACCAGTGGCCAATCATTTAATCAGTCACTGCTGTGTAATGGAATCTCCATAAAAATCCTAAATTCTGACGTTTGGAGAGCTTCTGAGTTGGTGAACACATGGAGGTGCTGGGTGGGAGGTACACCCAGAGAGGGCATGGAAGCCCCATTTCCCCCCCGCCCAATACCTTGCCCTATGCATCTGATCCATTTGGCTGTTCTTGAGTTGTATCCTTCATAATAAACCAGTAATAGTATGTAAGCTGTTTTCCTGAGTTCTCTGATCCATTCTAGCAAATTATCGAACCTGACAAGGGGGTCGTGGGAACCACTGATTTATAACCAGTTGGTTAGATGTCCCAGTGGCTCAGGCTTGCACTTGGCCTCCGAAGTGAGGTCAGTCTCATGGGGCTGAGCCCTTAGCTTGTGAGATCTGATGCTAATTTCAGGTAGTTAGTGTCAGAATTAAGTCGAATCGTTGGATACCCAGTTGGTATCCAGAAAGTTTGAGAATTGGTTGTTGGTGTGGTGTCAGAAGCACTGATGCCAGTAGATAAGTAGATGAAACAGTTGAGGTTTGTGTTCAACTCGGATGGCCTGAGCAGTAGGGCCCTGCCCTCTACCTCCTCATACCTCCAGCGTCCACCGTGGCACCAGGCACACAGTAGAGGCTCAGTAAAAGTTTTGGAAATGGATGGATTTTTTTTTTTTAGATTTTTTTTGATGTGGACCATTTTTAAAGTCTTTATTGAATTTGTGACAATACTGCTTCTGTTTTATGTTTTGGTTTTTTTGGCCGTGAGGCATGTAGGATCTTAGCTCCCCGACCAGGGATCGAACCCGCGCCCCCTGCATTGGAAGGTGAAGTCTCAACCACTGCACCACCAGGGAAGTCCCTGGATAGATTTTTTGTAAACTTCCCCTGTGTAAACAAAGGAACAGCGTGGAACAGCAGAGTCGCTGGGCCTGGAAGTTGTCTGGACCTGGGTTAAAATTCTAGCTCTGACCATTCTAGCGTGACCATGGACAAGTTAACTCATCTCTGTGAGTCTCAGTGCCCTTACCTGTAAAATGGAGAGACCACCACCTCCCTGAGAAATGTGTTTGGAGAGTTAAGAAAGATTCTGTATTCTGAATGTCTAGCCCCAGGTGGGTGTGCTGGGTGTTCAGTCTCTAGGAGTACAAGCAAGGGTAGAAGTCCCGAGGAGCGGGCCGTCGTGTATAGTCCCAGCCCTGCTCTGGAGGGTGGGCTGGGCCTCACCCCTTCCCAGGTGTCTGGGTTGTTTCTGTAGAAAGATGCTGGGCCCTTGGAAGCATGGAACCATCCCCACCCTGCCTCAGTAGCACAGCTTGGCGGGACTGAGTTTGCAGAGGTCTGTTTTTGAAGACCTAATGATTTTATTCTCTTGCTTCTGATGGCCTGTGGACGTATGTTATTTCGTCTGCACCATCATATTCAAGCATGTGAAGAAGCTGCCAACTGATTTGAGAATCGAGAGATTTCACCTCACAGTCCAGATTTGCCGCTTCCCTTAAAAAGCGGGGAGTGGCTCTGCAGGCCCCCGTTCCCCTGTCGCAGTGGTCTGCGGGAGCCTTCTTCGCCAGCATTGCTGTCGCTCTTGTGTCTCACGCATCAGGCCTTGGCCCTGGCCCTGCTTGTGCCCCTGGCCGCTGAAGTGTGGGTGTGGCTGGCGGGTGTTGGCCTCTGTCCTCTTGCTCTCGGGAGGGACACAGCTGCCTCACCGCCTTCTCTTCCTTGGCTTTGAAGCCTGCTTGTCCCTCCCAGCCGTGTCCCACCTGAAGGGCCTCCCCAGAGGGCGTGATGGCTGAGCAGAGCTGAGGAAGATGGGCTCTCGAGTCAGTTCCTGTCCTGGCACTGCTGCTCCTCAGCTGTGTGGTCCTGGCCACAGTACTTAACTTCTGTGAGCCTCATCTATGAAACGCAGTTGGAGTCAGCAGTGATATTCATAAGCGTCTCCACTCAAGTCCTGGCATTCGACACGCACCAGCTGGTATTAACGTTTTGGCTCCATTTATGCCTCTCTTTGCCCAAACAGCCATATCAGCCTGTGGCATCAGTAGTTAAGGATTTATACTGATCGTAGAGGCTACACTTAAGACAGAAATGGCCCCACGTAATGCCGCTGCTGCTGCCGCTAAAACCTTCTCTAAACCAGACCCTGTATGACCATCACACTTTCAACAGGCTGTGAAAGGGACCCGGGCATTGTGGGGGGACTCTCTTGGCGATAACGAGGAAGTGGCTATGTGGGTGCCATCTGTCTGCCCAGCGATCACCGTGTGGTCGGGAGCCAGCACAGGCAAAACAATTGCATGGAGGAGAGAGAGGGGCCCCATGGAGCCCGCAGGAAAGACTGGACATAAAATTTTATATATGCGAGCACTCTGAACTTCTGGTTGGGCTTTTACAGCTCAGTCTCAGCCTCTGGAATTGTTGGACTTGGAGATTTTCAGAGCAGGGCATATCTGAACCCAGGATCCCGCTGGGGTCTTTGGGTCCAATGGAGGGAGGTCCTGGCAGTAAACAGGTACAGACAGGAAAATACCACATCTCTCCTTTTTGATTTTCCTCTTTGGACCTCACGTACAAAACAGCAAGTTCATGCTATCACCCAGCTCCTGATACGTGGATCTACTCTGAAACCTTAAGCCTCAAGTTCATCATCTCTTATCCCGTCAGCCTCCTGCTCTTCTCGCTGCCACAAGTAGCTGCTCCAGTGTGTTTGGCTCAAGCTATAAATTTGTGTGTTTCCTTCTAGAATATGTTGCATTATTCATGTTCTTAATTGATTTACATGGCATTGTGCTAGAGTCTTCATTCTTTCACTGTTTTCACCCAGCATCCTGTTTACGCTCTGCTCGTGTGGCCGTGTATGCCTGTGCTTTGCTTCCGTAACTGTTCAGTATGTTTGGGGGAGTGTATCCACCACAGTCTGCTTGCCTTTTACCCCAGAGATGCCGCCAAGTGGCTCCTGATTCCTCCCCACTCAGACCCAGCGCGGCAGCCAGTCTCCTTGTATGTGACCTTACGGTCCATGTGAGAGTTTCTCTGGGATAGATGTGCAGGCTGGAATTGCTGGGCTGCGTAGTGTACCATTTTTTTAAATTTTATTGAAGTACTGTTGATTTACAGTGGGTCATGTAGAGTACTATATTTAATTTGACCAAATACTGCCAGACTAAAGAATATGGTAGTTTTAAAGGCAGAGGAACCTGAATTGTGCCTGCTTCTAAAAAGGAAATCACGTGTGTTGAGTGTCTACTGTGTCCTGGGAACACATTATCTCATTTGATCACACAGTAATCCTCTGGGACAGGCACTCTTAACATGTGTGTTGCACAGGTGGAGAAATTGAGGTCCAGAGAGGTGGAGTGACTTGCTCAGGGTCACCCAGCTAGACAGTCGCTGGGGCTGAGCCTGGCTCCGAGTGATTCTTGTGGACATACCATGCTGCTTTCCTAAAGAATCCCAGGTCCTAGGCCTGGCTTCCGTAAATTTGTAGAAAGCGTTCTAAGTTAAGGAGCATCTAATTAGATCAGACGTCTGGAATTGGTGGCTTTGTGTGGCCTGCACTCTTGTTTTGTTTGATCCACCTGGTCTTTAAATCTTTTATAATTTTCAGTATTTAAAAATCTGGGATTTCACAGAAAAATCGAGGCGACCTGGCAACAGTGGGCCCACTTTCCCATGAAGCAGCAGTTGCTGGGATTAAAGTCGTGGCTGCATCTTTCCAGCTGACCCTGTCGCCACCGGCCCCTCCTGGCCCTGGAGCTCGCAACTCTGGGAAGAGGCATTTTTGCACGAGGGCAAGGACTTTATTTTCCGCTCTTGAGTTCTTCCCAGTAAGTGCGTGAACCAGCCTTTCGCCCGTCCCCGACTCAGCTGTCCAGCCTGTAGTTTCCCTTGGCTGCAAAGTCAATAACAGAGAAAACTAGGCTTTAGCTGTGACAAAGCCTGCTGCTCTCCTGCCAGGAGATCATTTGTTGTATCCTATCTGGGACCCAGCCTGTGCCAGGCACCACGGAGGGTGGAAGAGACATTGCAGATGGGCTCCCACCTGTGGCGGACAGGCCACCGTATCCAGCCCATCTTGAGCAACAGAGGCTGCTATGAAGCTTCTGTCCGTAACCCCCCCTCCCACAGAAGGTGGGGTTCTGATGGTAGGAAGATGAGACTTCATCCAGACACAAATACGTAGCTCTATGCTAAGAGGAGAGTTTTTAGAGCCATGGTATTTGGTTCACCCCATGTGAACTGAAGGACTACTTTGTTTTTTTAATTCCTGTTTTTAACAAAGCTGTAGGGCTCCTGCTGTTGTGAACACATTGACCCTAAGAGCCAGGACAGCATCCTGGTTATGGGCTGAACTCAAGACAGACATGGCTCTGAATCCCAGCTCTATTCCTCCCTAGCTGGGTCACCTTATTTCTTGGAGCCTCAGTTTCTTCATCTGCAAAATGGGAATATTAGTATCTACTACACAGAGCTGTAACAGGGGTACATTGAAATAATTCAGGTAAACACTCCACATAGTGCTCAGCACATAGTAAACTTGCAATAAAGGGTATTACTATTATTATTATCGTCGCTTTGAGAAGCACATGGGCGGAGAATGTCAATGTACCTTGAGCCCTGGAGGTGGGGATGGGGGCATGGGGGCGTGTTCCTTTTCTGAAATAGAGACTTGCTTTCTTTCCTGTGTTTGCAGTCAAGGTGTGGAATGGGCATGCCTTCATTGCAGGTGGGGGTCAGGATCTATCTTCTGACATTTAGCGTAATTCACTGACATCACGCAAGTGCTGTTTTATAGTCTCGAAGCTCTGTCACACATTGTGTTCCCTCCTTGAGCTGCCCAGCCCTGAGGGTCTGATCTGTTTCCCCCATTTTAGAGTAAGGTATCGTGAGCAATGGGGCTTGTCCGTAGCCTCACTCGGGGCTTTTCGAGCAGAGAAGGAGGGTCTCTTGGGTCAACGGGAAGCACAAGCTTGGATTTGGTGTGGCACTAAGCACCTGGCCTTTTTCGTGAAGCAAGTGTGGAGAGGACTTTGGGTCCGTGGTGTCCCCTTGAGTCTGCCCTTTCTCTTCCTGTCACAGGCAGCGTCTCACCCAGAGGCCATCAGAGCCTTGGGCCTGCCGACAGGGTCGTACAGCTTCCTGTGTGTCGTATGGAAAGTCCTGTTTCAGATATGATGGGGGAGGTAGAGGCAGTTAGGTCTTCAGTAGCCCCTTGCCCTTCCCACGGGAGCATTAGCATATGCCATTGATGGAGCCAGAGGACCTGGCTCCCTAATTTTCCAGATCCATGGGCTTGGGCAAGGCTTTTCCTTTCTCTGCACCTCTGATTCCTCATCTATGACACGGGGGTGATAGTAGAACCTACCTTGGAAAGTCATTTTTGGATAGGTGCAAAGGACTTAGTAGGCGCTCAAAAGTCAGCCGCTGCTGCCGCCGCCGTTATTGTTGTTGTTCTTGCTGTCGCTCTTTATGCATCTATTGTGAGGATGTGTTTAGCTTCTTGGGAGTTCCTGTTACCCGTTAGAAAGCGGTGGGGGGGGGGGCGGTGTTCATGGCTTTCTTTGCCTTCCCCACACACAGTGTTCCGCACAAAATAGGTGGTGGCGATTTAACAATTCAGTGCAAAAACAGGAGTAGGGTTTGGATCAGAAAGTCCACAGTTTGAATTCTGGCCCTTCCCCTTTCTGTATGGCCTCGCAGAGGGTGAGTAGCCTCTTCGACTGTCTGTCACCACCTCCCTCCCCACCCCGTCCCTGTGCAGCAGGGATGAGCCTGCCTGGGGTGCTCAGTGGTTTAGGGGGTTATACGCACTCCCAGCTGTAAATGTGCCTCCTGGCTGTAAAAAGGTCACTGCCTTTAAGAAATGTTGATCTTCTCTTTTAAGTAAATATTATTGAAAATGTTACCAGGTGAATAGGAGCAAGGGCTCTGATGTTGAACCACCTCAGCTCAAATCCCAGCCCCATCACGTTCTCCGTGTTGGCTTTGGGCTTTGATGGCATGTAACATCTCTGAGCCTCAGTTTTCCCAGCTGCGAAATGGGGATAATAATTCCAGCCTCACTGGAGGCCACAGGAGTAAATAGCTAAACTCATGTAAAGCACATAGAGGGATCCATGTTACATGGCAGGCATCAAATCGTCAACTCCTTTCTATTCCTGCCCTGAGTCTTCATCTCCGGGCCTCCTGAACCCCCAGCGTGTGCACCTGGTCTCTCTCCCAGACCCTCTGCACTGACTTCATGACTTACCACCTGCCTCTTTCCAAAGCCTGGCTGTTTCAGTCCGTACGCCGCCCCCCACCCACTGAGAAGATTTCACCCCACACCCTGAGCCCAGGCTCTCCTCACTCCCTTCAGTCACTGGGTCTGGATGCCTTTCCTCCCGTCACCATCTGCTGAAATCCCACCCACCCCTCCAGACCCAGGCCGGAAGTGCCTGCTGATTCCCAGCAGCCCAGCTCAGAGGGAGCACCCCCCCGGCCCCAGGAGCTCTCCTCCTGTCTGCCACAGTTTTGTCACTGGCCTCCCGGCCTGTTGTCCACCACTGGCCCATGAGCTGACACCAGGACTTGTCATCTCATCTCAGGGCCCCCAGCACAGGGCCTGGCCTGTCACTGTTGGAAGAAGGAAGGGGCTCTCAATTGCGACCTCCGTGAGGGCATCTGTCCTGCTCACCTTCTCTCGCACCTGCTCATCACAGGCCCTGGCGTGAGGTGGGCGCCCGGGGCAGGCGTGGATGGGCAAGTGGAACCTCCTCTACTCTGGTGTCTGGTAGATGCTGGAACATATGAATGAGTGAGATGCCATTCATGCCTTTAGGGCAAGAACTGGGTGTTTTTTCATCCCAACTAACTGGGCCTGGCAGGAGAGGTGTCAAATAAATGTTTGCTTGGATGGATAACTGTGTAATATCTCCGGGACTCAGTAAATGTTCCAAGCAGGAGACGCTGCGCTCCCCAGGGCTAGGCCTGTTTCCTGTCTTTCTCTGTCCATCCCAGCCCGTTACCAAGCTACTTGCTTGGTAAATGGTGGCCCAGCTGAGTCACTGGGGGTAAAGTAATTCAATTAACAGGACTTTGCTTCCCTGTCCCTGCATGAGGGGCAGTGACTCTGGCCTCTAAATTAGTGGGTATCTGTTGAGGTTTAGGGCCTGAATTTCTCACCAAGGGTGCCTTAGAGACACATGGGCCTTCCTTTCCCCTCCTCTGCCATCCCCTCCCCGAAACCGCTCCAAGAATGCCCTCCTCCTTCCCCTCTCATTCACACCTGGTGCCATCCAGCTGCTGATTACTTGGAAAAAAACTTGTTAAACAAAACTTGTTTAAAGCAGCCAGGCTGCTCCCCATCTGTTTGACCCAGACGAGAACATCAGGACCTCCATCCTGACCCCTTGGAGCCCACTCTCAGCTTAAAGATTAGGAGGAGACTTCCCTTTTTTAAGTTCACAATTTTATTATTTCCGAGTTAAGCAAGTGAAGATATTTGGTGTAGTTTTGCTAAAATCACCCAATCAGACGCTTATCAGAGGGGCTCAGTGATGTTTGGGAAGCTGCTACGAGGGTCCTTCATGCCCGGCCATTCATTGCTCTCAGAGGTCTCCGTCCAGAGGGTTTAGGGTGGCAACAGCAGTCATTGTCTCTTTTCAGGTTCCCATTAACAAGTGCATGATGGTCACCCTAGAAACAACCTTCAGGTGTCAGTGTTGGGAACCCAGGCATCACCCTTGTAACAAAGCCGAGTTCATGGGTTGCAGCATTTGCCCCAGGATGACAGGATTGGGCCTGCAGTTCAGATGAGCTGCATCCACACCTCACAGCCGACCCACACTTGAAAGAGGAAGGGCAGATTTCAGCATTCCAGGGACAGAATAGAGTGACCGGGACAAAAGAGGGCTTTTTAAAACTGAAGCATCTTCTTTCCATTCTCATGGAAGGAAAAGCTGATTGTCACTCTCTTGCCTAAAATACCCGTGGCTCTGAGGGTAGAGTCCAGATTCTCTAAAGTGACTTCCCAGGTCTGCCCCTGCCCTCCCGCAGCTCCCCCTCTCTTGGTGCCTGCTCCGATCCTCAGTCACATGGTTCCTTCTGGCTGTGGTCTTTGGAATCTCCGGGCGGTTCTCTCCCTCTGTCTTAGAGCAGAGCACAGGCTTACTGGGGCCAAGTCATGTCTGCACCCCTCAGTCGTTAGTGTCTGGGCACTGGCCCTTACCCGCTCTGAGTCTCATCTTCTCTCTCTGACATGGGAATACTAAAAAGTACCTATCTCAGTGGACCTCTGAAAATTCAATAAAATAACATGTAAGTGTGATCAGCCCAGTGCCTGGGAGAGAAAATGCTTGGTAAAAGTTAATAGTAACACTTTCTCCCACTGCTGCTGCTGCTGCTATTATGATAACTATTACATCACACGATCCCTGGGGAGGGCCCACGTGCCCGTGTGCTCCCCACACATCCCCCCAGCAGACCTTGGGCGCACATTTATCCTGTGTTCCTGGCTTTATCGCGCTGTTTTGTAATGATCTGTCTGTCTTACATTGACTGTAAGCTCTGTGAAGGCAGGATCCGAGTTGCATTTATTCCTTCACTCACAGCACCTGGCTCACAGGGGGCCCCCGAGGAGTATCTGTCACATGAATGAGTGCATTGAATAAACGAATGCAGGATTCCAACCCATCAGCACGTCCCACCTGGGTCGTTGACTCTAAACTAGAACTCGAAGTCATTCGCTAATGCTGGGCTCCTTGGGAAGCTAGTCATTGTTCTGGAATTCTCGCGCCATTGAGGTGCCCTGAGATCAGCTGGTTCTGCAGCAGCCTTTCTCGACAGGGCCCTGAGCTGCCTGCTGTTCCTGATGGACAGGACCTTCCGTTTATTTTATAAAACACCATGATAGGGCTTCCCTGGTGGCGCAGTGGTTGAGAGTCCGCCTGCCAATGCAGGGGACACGGGATCGTGCCCCGGTCCGGGAAGATCCCACATGCCGCGGAGCGGCTGGGCCCGTGAGCCATGGCCGCTGAGCCTGCACGTCCGCAGCCTGTGCTCCGCAACGGGAGAGGCCACAACTGAGAGGCCCGCGTACCGCAAAAAACAAAAGACACCATGATATCCTTAGATGAAAATAAAAAGGAACTCTGGAAGTGCAGAATCGTGGGGAAGGTCCCCTTCAAGAGGCGGAATGTGGTCTAGAAAGCACTGTTGTCAGGAACGGCCCAGGAAAGAAAATGTCACAAAGCACAGGGGGCAGGGGGTCTGAGCATCAGTTCCAGGAACTGTAGCTCGTCATCTTGTTCACAACATTCCATCTTTTTTAAAATAGCTCTTATTCATTTGATGGCGTCTTTATCTTGTTGAAGCTCAAAATAAAGCTAACCTTTTCTGGAGGGAAAAAAAAAACACTCCCATGGAAATAGTCCCGAATGTTCTTTTTTATTTTTTTTTTTGCGGTACGCGGGCCTCTCACTGTTGTGGCCTCTCCCGTTGCGGAGCACAGGCTCCGGACGCGCAGGCTTAGCGGCCACGGCTCACGGGCCCAGCCGCTCCGCGGCATGTGGGATCTTCCCGGACCGGGGCACGAACCCGTGTCCCCTGCACTGGCAGGCGGACTCTCAACCACTGCGCCACCAGGGAAGCCCCTGAATGTTCTTTATTAAAGCGAGGACAAACTCCCAGTTCTATTATTAGTCCTCAACCATAACTGACAATACTATTATGATAGGAGTGCCGCACAAAACGACAGCAGGGCCACGGGCAGCGAGAACTCATTAAGCGTCCACCAGAGGCGTCTGGCAGATTCCACGAGCTGGGCTTCAGTCCAGCCCATCGCTTCTAATGCTGCGTTTTGGCTGCCGCCTTAGGAGCGCAACCAAAAAACTCACAAACGTTCCTTGGCCCTTTAAGTGCTGGCCCCTACCCAGCGGGGCAGGCCCTATGTGGATGCTCATGTCCTCCCAGGGGTCCTGGGTGACAGACGGGGTCCCTGCAGGACCAGCTCCCTGTCTTTGCTCACTCATTACCTGTTGTCTGCCCTTTACTCCCTGCCCACGGGGAGCTGGGAGCCAGGGGGCGCGCTTGCAGCTGCTTCTGTCCATCCTCCTCCCGGGTCAGGGGGCTTTGTCGTCTCTGTTCTGGCCTTGCTCTCCCCGGCGGCCTGCCTTGCTGCTCCTCAGTCCACCTCCCACATTTCTAAGTTCCTGCAACAAATGCTGATGGGGCTGCTGTGATCTCCAGGACACGGGACGTGTTGCTGGCGGGGGGGGGGGCGGCCGTGAAGGGAAGTGGTCGGCAGGGCACTCTGGGGCCACGTGGAGAAGGTTCCTGCGAGCCACGCTAAGGGTTTAGATGTGCGTGTTGGGGGGGCAGAGTTCATGGGACGCCACTAAAGAATTCCAAGCAGGGGAGTGTCGTGAAAGCTCTCTGCCTCAGGCTGCTATGGCTCATTCCCCACCAACAGTCTTTCCAAATGCACCTCCTGGGTCCCACCCCCATCAGCTTCTTTCTTGGTCCACAAGGCTGTGCGTGATCCTGCTGCTGCTCCAGCTCCAGCTCTGGGGAACCACCAAGCCTAGCCACGTGGGCCTGCTTTCTGCTGCTCCCGTAAGCTACACTCCTTCTGCCTTCGGCCTTTGCGTTTGCTGTTCCCTCCGCCTGGCATGCCCTTCCCCCACTGAGGGCACCCACCTAGACCCCTGACAGGTGTCTGTCCTCCAAGAGCTGCTGGAGCAGCACCTTCAGGAGGCCTCCCCTGAGTGAAATGCTCTCTCCGTTCCTCGTGCAAACCTCCAGCGCGCTTCCCTGATCACACATGGAGGGCGACGTCCCAGCACTTGCCCCTGCCTGGCTCCCCACTGTCTGTCTGCCTGCCTGGCTCCACCCCGTCGTACACATAGAAACTCTCTGAGGAAAGCTTCCTAGCTGAACGTCCAGAATCATCAGCTTCTGTCGCAGAGCCTGGCAGGCGATGCTGGCTACCGGGTGCTTAGCCTCGGCGGCCATGAATGACGTAGGCACCATCCTAATCCCCAGTTTACAGGTGAGAAACCCCAGCTCTGCGTGGTTTAGCTGCCAGACAGCAGAGCTGGCCAATGGCGGTGCAGGCCGTTCTTCTGCCTGAGGGAACGTCACCTGGAACGTGGTCACCTGGAACGTGACCGTCTCACAGGGTGGCTCTTGGATGGCTCTGTAGGGCCTCAGGCAATCCAGGTGGTACAAATTCGGGGTCCCACAGAGGCCAGGCCGGGGACGGGACTGAGGGGAGGAGGCTGGGTGGGATGGTAGCCCTGTGCTTCCAGTAATGAGGGCCATTTCTCAAGGGAGGTCAGAAACCTGGATCTGAGGCAGATACACATTGGTTTTTAATGTTTTTAGGCCATTCAAGCTGTTAGCAACTTGTGGTGAAAAAGGCACCACCATCTTCACCTTCTGGTCAGAACCCACCTGATCGCCGAGGGGGAATCTGATCTGAACGAGGCTGCGTTCAACCTGCTGGAGAATTGCCAGCTTCATCCTGGGGTGGGGTCCGCCCCTTTTTAAGAAATCCCAGAAGCAGTAGGCACATTTGAAAATTCAAACGTTCAAACACCGACTAGGTATGAGGTAACACCAACAGATTATCGTTCATTTTGTTAGAGGTGATCATGGTATTGTGGTTCAATCGGAAAATGTTCTTAGTATTTTAGAAATACACCTTGAAGTGTTGAGGGGTAAAATGTCATGATGACTATAATTTACTTTAAAACACCTTCGCAAAAAGGTAAAAATGATGTAATGTGGAAAAGGGTTAAGACTTTATTAGATAAAGGGTCATGGGGGTTCATTATACCATTTGCTCTGCTTTTTGCCCTAATTTGAAATTTTCATAGTAAAAAATGAAATGACAGTAATGGGAAAGAATAATAGGCTTCCTTGAGTTGTTCTGAGATCTTCCCGGCCCCACTGCGTCCTGCCAAGTTGTGTGCGGCCACTCGAGGTGTCCATACCTCCAGGATCATATTGAGCCCCAAAGGCAGGACATCTAGGCAGAGGCTGGCCGTCAGCACCCCCATCCCCTCAGTGACTCGCTTCCTTCTGCTACAGCTGACGGGCAGGTGCAAGTTCTGTGAACTGCATCTTGGCTGGGAGACACCTGCAGTTTAGAGGACCTGTAGATTTTTCTTATGTAAATTGGAGAGTGTCTTCTGGATTGAGGGCAGCTCTCACTGCTCACCCATTGATGACCTGGGACCCTGCTCAGCCGCCTGCAGGTCTTGAGCCCTGGGGCAAGTTTCTTACCCTCCCTGAGCCTCCGCTGTGCTGTAAAGATGCAGTGCTAGGAAAGTGCTGAGCGCAGAACGTGAATAAAGACTCCACAAATACCATCACTTGTTCTGAACAGCTCAGGTAGAAGTTGCTCGGCTGTCAAACTCAGATTACTGCCATGTTGGGTTTTCTCAGGAGCTGGCTGGGGTTTCCAGGGACTGCCTAGCTTGAGGAATCAGTAGGATTTGTGATTCCTCCAGGGTGATAACCTGTCTGCCAAGTCCCTGTTGGCCCTGGGACCTGGGCGAGAAGAGGCCCAGGTGAAAATGGGCAGATTCGACTCCTGGGTAGGATCCTCTGACCTTCACTTTGGGGGATCCTCACCTTCCTAGGACCCCATAGCCCAGCCCAGCCCCACAAGCAGCACAGGGAGCCATCCCCAACCTTCCCTTGGTGCTTAGAGAGTTTTGAGCATCCTCCCCCCGAAAAAGGAGAAATCTCCACGAGTTCTTCCAGGGATGATTCCCCTTTCTTGCCTTCCTGCAGCAAAGCCTCTCAAGCCATCCTTGAGGGTATCTTGTGCAGATTGAAAACCAGGCCTGATTAGCTCCTTTGGGCACTAACCTAGCATATTGACCACCTTCCCAAGGAGGAGCGTCTAATTGCTCAACAATGGGTTGAAACTTGGAGACCGTGGAGTGGACTCTGGTATCAGATGGGTGAGCGGAGCCGGAGTGGCTGAGGTCCAGCTGCAGACCCACGGCTCTCCTAACCTGGTGCCTTCACTCCCCGCACTCAGCGCCCCTCCAGCCAAGCTGCAGGAGATTTCAGCCCCAGACGGGGACTGCGCTGGCGGTCAAGTTGGAGCGGCCAGCAGCAGTGTTTGAGCACTGTCCCCCTCTGGAGAAACGTCTGGCTGAGGCAGTGCATCAGGGGGTGGTTTCGGGTGAGAGGACCTTGATGTGACCTCGAAGTGGCCCCCAGGGATCAGCAGCTGCTCTGTGTTCCTTCCCCCCCCCCCCCCGGTACTCAGAGGAGGACTGCCAGATGAAAGACAGGATACCCAGTGAAATCTGAATTTCAGATAAACAATGGATAATTTCTTAGTATAAGTGTATCCCAAATATTACATGGAAAGGTTTTATTGTATAGGCCATACTTGAACCCTGAAAAATTATTGAGTCATGAATTACTGAATATGGAGTCATGAATAGTGAAAAATTCATTGTTTATCTGAAATTCAGATTTCACGGGGCATCCTGGCTTTTTATTTGCTAAATCTGACAACACTTAAGAGGGAATCTCCCTGCTGTGCTCCGGCCCTTGGCAGGGCCTTGTGGGGAGGGCATGTCCTCGGATGTCTCTGAGCACATGGGCTCATTCTGCACACTGTTCCCGAGCCCCAGGCTGGCGGGAGGTGGAGAGGGGGGATGATTGTACTGCTCCGTCTCTGGGGCCTCGTGGGCGAGCGGCCCGGCCCCGCTCTGGGCCACAGTTTCCTCGTGTGTCATGTGAGGCTTCTCGTGTCCCTGTGAAGCTGAGTGACCCTGTTCCTTCTGCCGCCCTCGCTCTGCTCTCCCCTATTCACCCCACTCAGCCTTCAGTCTGGAAGGAGCATCACTTCCTCAGAGAAAGCCTTTCCTGCCCCACACCGGTCCTGGTTTCCTGGTTCTAAGCCAGGCCCCCAGTGCAGCTGCACATAAGCAGGACAGGCTCCAGGCTCTGTGGGTCCCAGGGCAGCAGGCAGATGTGAGGTCCCTCGTGCCAAAATTATTGAGTTTCAACATGAGGACGGCAGATCACCACACAGGTCGAGTTCTGACCCTGAGGGACTGACCAGAGCACACGCCTAGGAGCTGGCCCTGCCTACGAAGGCCAGGCAGACACAGGGGTGGGTGGCAGTGTGAGTCAGGAGGGTCCTGAGCGCGGATCTGGGGCCCTGTGCCTGCCTCGGGGCGCACCGAGCAGCCCCGGCCCGGAGTAGCCCTGGGGGTGGGACTGCGCTGCTACCTCTCCTAGTTTTTCAGAGAAAATGGAATTTGTTTATTAATGAAATCTTTCTTAACTAGTGGCAACTGATTCGTATTTCAGAAAATTCCCATGAAGGCAAAATTAAGCATCCTTTCTGGAGGGCGGCGTTGAGTGTGATGAATAGTTATATGCTGACCTGTGTGGTCACTGGATTTATTGGTGTCTCCCCCACTGGCCCCGTGACCTCCACCAGGGCCACAGCAGTGACCCTGTGTGTTTATGGTCTGTCCCGGGTCCCAGCACCATACTCGGCACGTTGCAGGTGCTGAGATTTCATTCATTCCTGGGAACACACTGTAGGAAGTTTCGTGGACCTGCCTTCCCCCACTTAACAATAATACTATCGCGAGCATCTCCCATTATTAAACGTGATCACACGTGTAAAGCCTGAGGCACCACTTGCACTCGCTCTGGGTGGTGATGATTGATGGTTACGTGTTCTCCGGGTCGTCCGTCTCCGGGTGGGTGAGGAAAGCATAGCTGAGCACACCTGTCTGTCCCTCTTCCCAGGACGCCAAGTTTGTGGAGGAACGCAGGAAGCAGCTCCAGAACTACCTGCGCAGCGTCATGAACAAAGTCATCCAGGTGGTCCCCGAGTTTGCCGCCAGCCCCCAGAAAGAGACCCTGGTCCAGCTGATGCCCTTCTTTATGTGAGTACCGGCCGCGTTCACGTGCTCCGCCCCACACCTCCTTCCTTCTCTCTCCGGCGGTTGCATGTGTCTGCGTCCTGGACGCGCCAGGACCTGGCTGTGCCCCAGAGCCTGCGAGGTGCTGATGTGGAGACTTGGGTCAAGGCATCTGAGAGTTTAAAGGGCTCACGAGAGAATGAGCCCACAAGTGAGCATTGTTGATTTGAGGCTCGCGAAAAACGCAGGACTCTGTGGTTTTATACTTTGGTACATTTTGATCAAAGGAAAGCTTACAGCTCACAGGTGTTCCAGAGCTAAAGTGGTCTCTGTCAGGCTTTCTTCAGCATGTGGGCAGTGAACCCAAGGAAACTTCTCGCAGACTCCCACTGGTGCCGACTTAGATTACTTTCATGTTAATATTACCTAAGTGTGAACCAACTTAAAACTAGGTATAAATTCCTTTTTCTTATATGTCTTATAAAAGTAAAAAAGAAAATTAAAGAAGTTTACATGTTAAGCACTTACAAAATCATTGCAATTCAGAATCAGCAGTTAACAGAGCGAATGCTACTTTTTCTGAAACCAAATCTTTGCTCACGACGGCGTGCAGCAGCTTCTCCTGAGCTCGCCACGTGCCATGTACCGCGCCGGTGGTCCGCATGCTGACCACACCTCCCCCGCCATGACTTTCCTTGGGTCACGTCGCTGGGAAACATGTGTTTGGGCCTCACCTTGGGGGCAGGTGGGCCTCACTGGTGTCACTACGTTATCACTGATCAGTTCCCTCTGTTCTCATAAGTCTCTCATCACACTGCAACATTTATACCCTTGGATTCAGGGAACCCAAATGATGAAGCATCCTTAGTTTTTATAAAGTCTTCAGATGCCAAAGAATATAATTACACTCGACCCTTGAGCAATACAGGGGTTAGAGGTGCCAGCCCCCCCTGTAGTTGAAAATCTGTGTATAACTTTTGACTCCCTCAAAACTTAAATACTTATAGCCTACTGCTGACCTTACCAATGACATAAGTAGTCACTTAACATATAGTTTGTATGGTATTTGTATCTCTACATTGTATTTTATGCATTCGTGACATACCTAGCTTTTGCTTAATTTTTTCAATATTTCTAAGCTATGCAGTTTATCTGCGAGTTTTTTTCAAGTTGTTGCAAATCTCCAAAAATTTTTCCAATATATTTATTGAAAAATATCTGTGTGTAAGTGGACCTGTGTAACTCATACCCATGTTGTCCAAGGGTCAACTGTATATTATTTCTAAAACGTTACCATCATAGTGGAAATGATCGATATAAGAATCCATATCGCTAACCTGTGGGCCTCTGAAAGTGGGTTGGGACTTGTCACTTGAAAAACACTGATTTGCTGGGACGAAGCAAGAGTTTCCTTTCCCCAGAGCTCTTTTAAATGGTGTGCTGAGGGTTTGGGGATCTGTTTTGTCCTAACGGTGATGCTGTGACTCAAGCCGGGGCTTATTTCTGCGTCTGTCTGTGGGGGGGAACAGTGTGCCTTTGGCATCACACTTTCCAGAATTTCCAAGTTGAACTTCCAACCAGACAGACATCGGCAGGGCTGCCCCTCTTACCTGCTTAGGGCTTTGAAATGGCAGCCAAGCCACTTGCTTATGTCTTTCTAATTGTTTCAGGACCTTTATGAGAAGGTATAATTGTACTGTGCTATCTGTGATAAAAAGATGCCTTTCTCCCCCCCCAAACAGAATATACCATATGGAAAGCTGAATTTTTCTTTTACTCAGTTATTTGTGATGCTAGGGCCTTGATCTTGCTGTTTTGAAAATGCCACTATAGTTCATGAGAGGAGGTCCCCTTCATCTTTTAAAGGCAGCCCCCTGGCCTGTGATGAGTGTTGGAAATCAACCTCTCACTGGGTCAGGTGTGTTTTGGCCAAATTTCCTGATGAAAATTGAATCTGAGAGGTAGTCCTGAGACCCCAGTGCTAAGAAAGGTTGCCCACCTCACGTGTGAGAAGAAGAGGCTGCCTCGTACGGGATAGCTGGTGCCCCTACTGCCAGGGCAGGTGGTCCAGGCAGCTCTGGTGGAGAGCGCACCAAACATCAGCCTGCCGAATTGTGACAATTGCACTTTAACTCAAGTGTCTCGGCGTGTTGTGCAGTCCCAGCCACTCTGGTTGTCATTGATGACAGCTGAGAGAGAAAGCGTTGTGCCTAATTAGCAGAGAGAATGTGAGGTTCAATTTCATGGGCTTTAAAAAGCACAAAGCATTTTGGTAGGAGATTGTGGCAAGGGACACAATATTGACACGAGACTCTGGACTCAACATTGGTCTCGACCCCTGTTGAAGTTAAACAGCTTGCCCTTCGGCTTTCCTTGCAGTTCCACAGTTAGCTGCCCTCTCCTCCTTTGTCTTTTTTGAGTGAGATGGGATTACAGGTTGGAGCTTGCAGATTGTTTCATTTGGGGGTGATGGAAGGTGAGCTGCAGCCCAGTTTGTCCATGCTGGTGAACCTCCACGTGATAACTTCCTTTCTGTGCAGCCCCAGAAAACAGCAGGTCTGGTGTCTCAGCTCAGAATCTCACCCTGAGAGATTCCTACTTAAAAAAACATCTCTCTCAACTAAGGAAATAAACTCCCCAAAGTGTGATTATTATAATCTTGACAGATTTCCTCAGGTCTTTCAAATGCTGATTCAGGGCCCTAAGGATCCCATTCAGCTACTGAACATGAGTGGACTTGTTGACTAAGGATGGCCTTGCCTGGCTTCCTCCCCTCGCTTATTGAGCATTTACTATAAGCTCTGGCTGTAGGTTTCACCTCATCCAGTCTTCCTGAGAGCCTGTTAATTAGGTGGACACCATATCTTCATTTTATTACATGGAGCCTTACAAAGTTGCCAATGAAAGGGCAATTTCATAAGGTTCCACCTAATACTGACAAGGAAAATGAGGCCAGAGAGGTTACCTTGTGACCCCATGGTTACCTACCAGCACATAGGGAGCCCGGGCTGTTTGGTGCCAGAGCCCGTGGCTTGAGGACATGGGTGACAAACCCGCAGCCTGTGGATGGAGCCCGACCCTCCCACCTCTTTTATTTGACTCTTCTGGTGGGGTTTTGTTATTTGTTGTTGTTGTTTTTCTTTTTTTAATATCTATTTTATATATAGTAGTGTGTGTCTGTTAATCATGGACTCCTAACTTATCCCCCACTTCACCTTTCCCCTTTGGTAACCGTAAGTTTGTTTTCTATGTCTGTGAGTCTGTTTCTGTTTTGTAAATAAGTTCATTTGTATCATTTTTTAAGATTCTGCATGCAAGTGATATCATATGATATTTGTCTTTTGCTCTCTGACTTACTTCACTTTGTAGGGTAATCTCTAGGTCCATGTTATTACTTTTTCTTAATTAAAGTGTTGCCAACATCAAAAAATTAGAAGGTATCATATTTTTTAAAAAATCATATATCAGGCTTCTCTGGAAAACTCAGAATTGGTCACACCCTATTATGGACTGAATGTTTGTGCCCCCCCAAATTTATATGTTGAAGTCCTAATCCCCAATGTGGTGGCATTTGGAGATGGGGCCTTTGGGAGGTGATCAGGTTAGATGAGGTTATAAGGGCGGGTCCCCATGATGGGATTAGTGTCCTTAGAAGAAGAGGAAGAGACACCAGAGTTCTCTCCTCTGCCACATGAGGTCACAGTGAAAAAGCAGCCATCTGCAAGCCAAGAGGAGAGCCTTCACCCAGAACTGAATCTGCTGGCACCTTGGTCATGGACTTCCCAGCCTCCAGAACTGTGAGAAATAACTGTCTGCTGCTGAAGCCACCCGGTCCGTGGTATTTTGTTATGGCAGACAGAGCAGACACATACCCACCTGCATTCCCGCTGGACCACACTTGGCTACAGTCCCCGCCACTCTGCTGCCTCCTGCACACTGAGCCGAGCCTTCCCTGCCATTCGCTCTTAGCGTTTGGCTGTTTCTCTCCCATAGTCACTCGCATTACCTGCCTGGCCCCCGGAGACACTTGAGTTTGTGGTGCTGGCTCTTACCTGCTGCTCAGCAATATAGGCTTTGACTGTGAGGCACCCATGATGCACTGCTCACACTCTGTGCTCCAAAGTGTGTTCAACAAGCTCATCCACTGCTGACCGTCGCTCAAGGTGGTGCCTTTCCCATATGGGGCGGGAGACGGAAGGTGTACAGGGGATTAAACCTAGTGGGTAGAATTTGCTCGTTTTTCTTCACCAAAACCCTTAAAACCTTCAGGCTCATGCAGCCTGGAATCCAGTATTCCATGGCACCTGCTTTTACACACACTTTTCCATTTCGTCTTTCCTTTTTACTGTGTCAGTATCTCACTGTGTTCTGCAAGGGGCAGCATGACTTCCAAGGATTCTGCCATCTGCACAAATCTGAGAGTTGAAGAATCAGCAGGTTCAATTTTTTTCTCCAGATCTCTCTGCCGCCCATTGCCTTCCTTGCTAATGCCAGCAGCAGTCTGAATTAGAAAGTAGGACAGTAGGAAGTGGGCCATTTCTTTCCCATTTTGAACCCTGTGTATGTCTGGCCCACGTGGGGACCAGAACCTGCCTCCAAACTAGTGAGCAGACAACACCCCCTAATGCCCTCTTCCTTTAGGGGCCCTGTGTTGTTTTCATCCTCCTGGCGTGTTGGAGGGAAAGGCGAGAACCCCAAGATGTGACACATGGCAGATGTAAGCAGTTACTTAGGGAAATGTCAGGTGCTCCTTTGAAGGTGCATTATCGAAGGGAGACCAGGATTCCAAGAATTCACTCTGCGGAACTGGACTGCAGATCGGTGAAGACTTAAGTGATTTGTGGTGCTGTCATTTAGCACGTTATTAAAACGGATTTCTGCAGAGTCACTCATCCTTGGGAAATGCACCGTGTTCTGCCGTTCCGTGAGGGGAGAGGAAAAGTTCCGGGGGTGGAAGCCAGAGTCACGTGGGTCACAGCACAAATTCTCCACCGGATTCTCAGCAGAAAACACAGTCGATGTTTTCCCCACTCCCCACCCCCATCTGCTGCCATATTTACTCTCAAAGCTGTTAAATATATTTTTGCTGAAATAGGAGCTGCCATGTTCTCCCAGAGAGTGGGGCTTTGGCGTGGGGTTGAGACGCTTCAGCCTGGGTAACACCAGGGTCACGTGGACCCCGGCGGACACGCTGCTTTGCCAGGGGCGATCACAGGAGTCACGTGGTTCCTTCCTAGGACCCTAGACTCACGTTGCTTTTGTGGCTGATCCACACCTTCAGGTTCCAAAATGGTCTACGGCAGCCAGAAAGGGGTGCAGATCCTGTTCAGAAAATCTCAGTTGTGTGGCCAGACTGGCAGACTGGTTAGGTGTGGGCTGTGTTTTAAAATAAAACACCAATGTGAGTGACTGTTGATGGGAGGAGTGTGCCCCAGCTGGCGCCTCACCCGCCGCTCCCTCTCATGTTGCCCCTGGACCTGCTTCGCTGACGTACCTCAGCTTCCTGGCCCTCGAAGGCAAATGAGCCTGAGACCCCTGGTGTCCAAATGGAATGCGTGGGGATTTGGGAGTCAGCGCTGTTCCACACTACCTCTGCCACGAAGGAGGAGGGTGGTCTCGGGCAAGGATCCAGCCTTTCTGGGTCTTAGTTTCCTTATGTGTAAAATGGGAAGATAAGTATTTGACATCACTGTTCTGCTGGGAGGTTAGGTGAGGATTCTGTGTGAGAGCGGGACACAGCAGCTTCTCCGTGTCAGTGGCCATTGATAACGAGACTCGTGAGAAAGACCAGGAGAGAAGCCCCACAAAAACCCTACAGACATTTCTCCATCTGTCTCTTCATCCATCCATCCATCCATCCATCCATCCATCCATCCATCCATCCATCCATCCATCCATCTATCTATCCATCCATCCATCCATCCGTGTCTACAGGTGAAAAACTGGAGTGCCAGGAAATTTAAGTGGGTTGCCTAAGGTCCTTGTGAGAGTAAGTGGCAGGCCAGGGCAAGAGTCCGCTGTGCTTCCCTGAGATACAGGGCACATAGTAGGTGCTCATGAAATGCTGACTTATAACATGAATTATTCTGAAAGTCAGTCTTTCCCTTCCTCCTTCCCCTGTGGGGATCTCTCATCTAGATGGAGTGACTCAGGGCCTGCCCCAGGGAAACTGGGTGCGACAGCTAGGCTCTGGCTTTTCTGGGAGCCCAAGAGCTCAGCCGGGCCTAGATGGCAGTGCTCCCCACTAGGGGCCAGGCCTCCCCTGCAGGAGGATGCCCACTCCTCAGAAGCTCGTTACCTGGAGGCCCCTCCCCAGGAGGCCTGCCACCTTGTCGCCTGGAGAGATGATATGTAAAATGACACTTAATCACCTCCATCTGCCAGCCTGGCTATTTCAGGGGCCGTGTTAAGGGATGCAGAGAAAGTGCGGTCCCCAGGGTACTGGTCTTCCACGCCCTCAGGGCTCCCACCCACAGAGATCAGAATGAATCACCCTTTCTGAAAATGACCAGGGTGACAGCTACTCTTCTCTCATACTGAGATGGCCTCCCTACCCCCTATGCATCCCACTGGTCACAGTAATTATGTTCTACTCCTGCTATTTCTTTTCTGTTTGGTGGTGAAGTGGGGAGAGATCAGCTCTACAAAGAGGAGGGAGAAGAGGACAATCGTGCAGCTTTTACAAGTCCCAGAAAAAGTGGGCGAGCCTGGAACGTCTCCAGGGCAGAAACGCTGCTGAGCGGATACATGGAAAGCCTCTGTCAAAGGGGCTTGTTTTCAGCAAACACCCTTTTCATCCAGTCAGTGTTTATTGAGCACCTACTAAGGACTCAACAAGCACTGGGGATGTAACAGAGAACAAAACAGAAAAAAGAGGATAAACCACCTTTATGGAGTCGGGGAAATGGAAAATAAACATATAATACACTGCTAAACAAGAAGGTCTTTGAAGAAAAATAATGCATAGTTAGAGGCCTTAGAGAGTCACAGTCGCATGGGCAGTGTTTCCACCAAATGGTCAGGAAAGATGTCTCTGAGGGAAGACCTTGTGAATTTCTGGGGGAAGGGTGTTCAGATAGAGGGAACAGTAAGTGCAAAGGCCCTGAAGCAGGAGCAAGCTTGGTGTGTCAGGTAAGGCCAGTTTGGCCAGAACAGAGAGAACAGGGGAATGAGGCTGGAAACGTCACCAGGGCTGTATCACATAGGGCCTCGGAGGCTGTAACAATGACTTTGGGATTTACTCCAAACTGAAGGGTTTGGAGCAGAAATGTGGCATAACCTGGTTTGTGTTTTTAAAACCTCACTCTGGATGTGGGGTAGAGAATGGAATCAGGGGGGGCCGGGTGGGGAGGCTTTTGTAGGGCCCAGCAGGAGGAGGGTGGTGGCTTGGCCAGGGCGATTGGACCCTGGACATATTTGAGGACTGGTTGTCGGGAGTGAGAGAAGAGAGTTATGACACACCCGGGGTCCTGACAGACCAGGCAGATATAGAGATGCACCAAGTTATTCCATACAGACGGCCCTGTATTCAAGTCAACAAATGTCTCCTGAGCAGCTACTCCATGGAGGCCCCTGGGGTAGTGGGGAGGTTGGTGGGGGTATTATTACACATATGACTAAGACAGCGCCCCAGCCCTCAGGGTCAGCAGGTGTGTGGGTCATGTTATCATTCCATGGCAGCATTTCTTTCCCTCATTCCTGTTTTCATTCACTAGGAATTTGCAGAGTGCCTAGACAGGTGTCATACTGCCCTGTTTGTAGCCCAGCTCTGCTATGGCCTAGCTGTGTGGCCTCAAGCAACTAACTTAAGCCCTCCCGTGCCTCAGAGTCTTCCTCTGTACAGTGGAGATGTTGCCAGCATCCCTTCCTGGGGCTGCCGAGAGGGTTCCACGCGCGCATGCATGTCAAGCTCGTAGAACAGCGCCTCGCATATAGTAAGCTCTGTATGTGCGTAACTATTTTCTACCAGCAGAAAGGGAGCACGGGAAAAGGAGAGTCTGGGGAGCAGACGTTTTGGAGGAAGTGATAAAATCATGGTATTAAAAAAAAAACCTGAAACGCAACAGAAAGATATAAGAAGGAGAAGTAAACATCACACCCCACTCTGCTATGCATCGTGCCCCCCACCCCTGTGATCGCTGTCAAGTTTCTTATGTAACTTTGCAGAAATCGTCAATACTTATGTAAGCCAAAGCCAGGCTCTACCCAGCCCTCTGTAGTTTGCCTTTTTAATTTAATAAAGCTGGCTCATTCCCTTTGAAAGCTACAGAGTACTCACTGCAGTGGCTGTTTCATAATTTATTTCACCATCGCTCCATCTGAACACTTAGGAGGTTTCCAGATTTTTCTCCCTCAAACAGTATTGCTAGGGATGTTTCAAACAGATGTACTAGATGTACAGTTTGGCAGGTAGGTCTGTAGAGTTTATTTTTAGAAGCGGTTCTGGCTCAGGGGGCAGGTGCGTGTTTAAATTTTGACAGATATCACTAACCCCTACCCTCTCATATCAATTTGATACTCACCATTTTGTTAGGCATGAAGGGGGAGATGTTCTGTCCAGATATGCAGAACAGCTGCAAAGCTCAGGGGGCCCTCTGTCCTCCACTGGCAGAGAGCAGGCGCTGCCCTTGTGGCCAGGACGCCCTGGAAAGCAGGGCTGGGAGCTGGGGGTGGAAGGTCTTGGAAACCAATACCATCTTGGTCTCTGGGAAGGGAGCCCTCGCAGGTCTCTGAGCTCAGGTCCATGCCTTAGGAGGATCCCACTGGCAGCTGGGAGGGGGGAGTGAGAGTGGTGGGGAGATGGGGCAGGGTGCTTTCATAAGAGTCGAGAGAAAGCGTGGGAGGGCCTGAGCCAGACGATGCCAAGATTTTGAGGCTAAATATCTGGGCAAAGGGGACGGAGGGGAAACTGGTTTGGGAGCAGCGAGGTGAGCATGAGGCGCGGGATTCAGAAACCACTCTCTGGGGGGTCCTCAAGGCAGGAGAGAGAGCTGAGTGTCTCCTAGCATTGCAGCCTGTGGCTTGGCATCAGGCGTGAATTCCTGACTGCGTTTCTCAGGAAACATAAGTTTTTCCAGGTCTCAAGAAAGATCAGTCAGGAAATCAGGAAAAACTATTGTCATTCTCCTGTGAAAATTAAAGTGTAACAATCCCTGGTTTGAAGGAATCCACGCCGATGAGGTAAAAGCAAGAGCAGGAAGTGCCACACATGGAGTTGAAGGCAAAGGTCGATGGTTCCAGGAACCAGGACTGGAGCTCTTAGGAGAGGAACGGTCATGATCTACTTACTTAGTCTTGCCTTTAGCTGATGCCATGTCATAAAGTAGTGTGTTCATGGCTCTGTCTGCTGCAAACAATGAATCATTCTTGCAAATAAAATAAATACTAATAAGTTTATGTACATAGTATACTGCTGTGAGTGGCATTCCAATAAATACGTTTTGGAAGCACAAAAAGTCCTTAAATTGGCAATTTCGACACAGGAGATTCGCATGTTGCATTATTATCCGAACATGACCCAATAGTGTTCGCTAGCATTTCCCAGCATTTGAATATTTGCTCTGGGCTACGATTCTTTGTGAAATACCACTGAACTTAATACTTCTTATTTATTAAGCAGATCATGTTAGAGTTCCACAATAATGAATAAATAGTATGAAGAATGTTGGGACTATTTTTAAGAATAACGTATGAGTTGGGGAATTTCCGAGAAAACACCCAGGAATTCTGACTTTTGCTCTCCAATCCCAAAGAGTCACGTCCTTCAGGATTTTGGAAACACTCCTTGGGAGACAGTTCCCTAATATGAACTGGGGAATGGGTGTCACAGGTGGGGAAGGGCGCTCAGAGAAACAGGAGGAGGTGACAGGGTGGAAGCTGGGACAGAGTAGGCCAGGAGCCAGCACAGCAGAGGGGAGGGGAGGCGGAAACTTGGAGAAAGCTGGGTCAGGGTTGCGAGGGGAGAGAGCGTTTCCCAAAGAAGGCTTCCTCTGTGTGAAAGAGCTGCCAAATTAACACCTAGTCCCAGAGCAGTAAGAATAGCAAGCTGTCCTCCTTCCTTGCTGCCAAGTTGGCTGAGGAGCATGGAGCAGGTGGCGCAGCACAACTGTGGTGGCATCCCTGCCACCGAGAACAAGTCATCGAGGGCGGCAGGGGGAAGCGCCTGCTAGAGCCCCAGCTGCCTGTCGGGCCTCCTGGCGGGGGGCGGGTCAGCTCCACAGCCCTGCTTAGAAATGTGTGCCTTCCACGGGCAGGCCTCGCTCTGCAGGGACCCATTCGGGACCTGGCAGCTGTCCGAGGTCCTGAAGGACCGCTGGCCTTGTCTTGCAGGATGGGGCAGTTTACTCTGGTGTGGAGCACTTTGCACAGGTCAAAGCTTCCTCCTGGGGAGTCAGCTCTGGTGACTTCGGGGCTGGTACCTGGCCCCCCTTTCAGGAACCATGACACTTTAGGGGTCCTGGAATAACTCACATCAGATAGAGGTCAGCTGGGATTACAGACTCTTTGACTCCTTTTCTGATGTGTTGGTGCTTTGTTTGTGTTCTATGGGGGCAAAGCACTGATGTCTCACCCCCAGCTCAGAGGGGGACCATGAACAGACTTGGATAAATTGTACAAGTGTTTTTTCCCATTTCAGCCTTTGTCATTGTCTCTTAGCTTCCACCTCTTACCTGCATGATTAGTCAGGTGATTATTGGGAAAGGAGGCACCTCACCACCAGGACTGGCACCCTAAATGGGACAGATATGCCCCGGTGGGAGGCTGCCTTCTGACTTATTTCTGTGATCTTTCAGCATCTTGCTTCTCTGGGTTTGGCACCTTCCCAGCATCCAGGGTCAACAGAGCAGACAAGTACCCCAAATGTATCCCTCTTGACTGGAGGACCATGGCAAACTCAGATGGCTGTAGGGTCCAGGCAGGTCATATAAGTGAATAAAGCCAGTGAGCTGGGACAATAGAGAGGGGTGTGGAGTGGAGCTCAGAGACCGCGTCTAAGAGTTGACCACTACTCAGCCTAGTTGATTATCATCACGTGAGACTGCAGGTTGCCGATCTGTGAATTTTCCAAGAGATGGCAGAAGCCCATATCTTGATATAAAATCTGACTTTTAAATTAGTTGGCAACTAGTTTGTCTGTGGGCCAAACACAACAGCTGTGGGCTGCATGTGGTCCACTGGATATCACACGCCTTCTAGAGCCCAAAGGGCCTGCATTAGATGAATCTGTCTAACACCTGAAGAAATGCAGGGCAGAAGCAGGCAGTGATCCACTCAGTTCCAGAGGACAGTGATGACAAGATATCTGCCAGGGTAGCTCTGACCCCAGGCACTCAGGACTGAGGTTCTGACCGAGGTCTGAGGAGTGACGGGTCCACCAGAACAGGCCACGGGCAGTAGACGTCAGCTCAGCATCCAAGTGCATGCATCCCATCAGTCCTGCCCTCTCCCTCTGTATGGAAGGTACCGTGTTCCCGGAGAGAGGCCCTTGGCCAGCCAGATGTTCAGCTCCTCCAGGCAAAGCGCCCGCCTGAGTCTCCCACGTCTTCTCTGGGGTGGTTCTTTTGTTTCTTGTCATCTTTGTGTAACCATAGGCCGTGCTTATTTACCTGTAAAAAGAACGCAGCCAGTAATTACGTGGTTTTCGTCTTAGTAAGAGGAACGTGGGTCCTTGGAGGACAGTTGTGTCTATTCCAGGGAATTGGTCACAGGTTGTCAGGGTTGAAAAGGAAGTCTGGTAATCTCACCTGTTAAGTTCAAGGAACACATTCTGTTCTTGAGTGCAATTTACCTGAAGGGGTTTTGTGCAGAGCAGCTGTTGTGGGACATTTTCTTACGCGTTTGTTCGTGTTGCTCATTTTTCTCACTCACTGCTCCTGCCCTTCTAACCCCTGTTGGGTCTCCTTGTGCCTCTGATTTTATGGGGGCATTATTACCTTCTTCCCCAACCCCAGGGACAGTTGGCAATGAATGGAGACATTTTTGGTTATCACAACTGTGGGCGGAGGCCAGGGATGCCGCTCAACATCCTACAGTGCACAGGACAGGCCCACCACAGAAAGCCACCTGACCCGAATGTCAGTCGTGCCAAGGTTGAGAAACCCTGATCCAGCCCAGGAAGCTGGTATATCATTGGATCTTGTAGAACCAGCTGCAAACCCTTGTGGTTCCATTGCCAAGAAAGAGATAAGAAGGATACACCAGGAAATGGGCAAGGAGCTGTTCTTTCATTAAGTCCCCACATCTACCCTCTGAGGTTGGTGTTATTATTGGTTGAGGTTGGTCTTTATTCAGAGGAGGAGACTTGAGCCTCTGACAGTGACGTGGCCTGCCATAGTCTCACGGCTGGAGGCGGTGCATTGGGGAGTGTAAGCTGCGTTTGTATGGTTTGGCAGCCTCCACTCTGTGTCACCATTACGTCAAAATGAAGCACATGATACAGCATTCCTAAGTATCTTCTTATGGGCTGTTTCCAAGTTCAGGATTCTAATTGCGGGTCCTCCACGCCCCTAGGAAAGGAAGCCTGGCTTTGTCACACTTGTCTTTGGCCACCTGCCTCTCCTCTGGAGGGTTTCTGGCATGGGCTACGGCCACTGGTTTAAACCTATCCCCACCGTGGCCTCTTACCGTGCACAGCTGTTGTAGGGCCGCTGCTTGGTGTGTCTAAGGTCCTACCCTTCTCCGCCTCTTTGGGATTAACTCCCAAAGTAAATGTTGCAGAAAGAAAGGGAAATGGGGCTGAGGCGGGTTCAGGAACTCATGAGGGCTTTGACCCAGTTGAGAAAAGCCAAGATACCTGTTCCTCATACACCTTCCACCCCCCTCCGCATTCTGAACCGGTTTGCTCACGAGCCTCGGTCCCTTCTTGTTCTTCATGAATCTAATAGTGGCTGTTTTTACTGGACCAGAAAGGAGAACCGAAGTCCTGCTTGGGCCCTGGGAACGCTCTCCTTTGAACACATCATCTGCTGGCTTAGCAGGCATCACTCAGAAGATAAAGCAGGTCATGGGCTGACTGTGATCCCTTGTTTTTATTTTTCTTTTTCACACATGAGAACCTGATGTGACAGAGTTGTGGATGTTCTCCTCACTAGCTTGTTCTGGGAAGGCAGGTTGAGAAATTACTAATGTGACAGGAAGCAAGCCGTTCTGTCAGCGTTTGGGATGCGGCGTTTTTTGTGACCTCCACATTAAAGGTACAAGCTAACGGCGTCATCATGAAGAGAAAGAGATGCAGTCATGCAGGCCTGGGTTCCACCTGAGGCCATGCTATTTACTAGCTCGGTAATCTCGGGTCAGACCCTTTAAGGGCTTTGTGCCTTGACTTCCCCATCTGTAAAATGGGACTGAGAATAGGCCCTCCCTCAGAAGGCTGATTCAGAGCTTTGACAAGACAGTGCTGAAGCACTTACACCAGGCACGTAGTAAGCACTTAATGGGTTAGCTGCGGCTGCGGGAGTAAAATGATTGCTTTTGTTGTTAGCAGGATACACAGCTCATTTCTGGCTCCTTAGAATCAGGGCACACCTTGGAGCTACGGCATGATGGCCAGAGGAACACACAGCAAGCACACTCGTTGAGGATGTGTGGGAGACAGTATAGATTTCTCTGTGACTCTCCCAGCCATGGTCCCTTTCTCCCCAAATATCAGTCAAGTTGATCTGGGAGGCTGAGGCTCTGTGACCATGTTAGTGTAAAGATGGCAGCCCCATGGCCAAGCCCTAAATTGCCGAGCCCAGTGACCAGGCAGCAAAGTGCCAGGTTCCTCTAAAGTAGCAGACCTTCTGCTCACCCCAGTAACTGTTCAGTATGATGGATAGATAGCATGATAACAGATGAGCCAGAGCTCTGTTATTAATTTCTTACAGAATTTAAGCAGCAGCTTGGTATCTAACTGAAAGAGCAGTATTTTTTTATTTAAATTGAAGTATAGTTGATTTACAATGTGTGTCAATTTCTGCTGTACAGCAAAGTGATTCAGTTATACACAGATATGCGTTTTTTATATTTAAAAAGAGCAAGACTTGGAGTCAGACAGATCTGGGCTCAATGTCAACTGCACTACCTAGTGGCCTGTGCCCTCGGCCTCTCTGTGCCTCAGTGTCCCCATCTGTAAAACAGGACCAGTAGCACAGAACTTGCTGCCTTGCTAAGAGGATTACATGAAGTATCACCTACTAGGAGCTTCTCCAAGGGGAGCTGTTTTAGCTGCAGTCACGTTTCACTTACTTCTTTGTTCAGGCTCTCACTTCAGTCTCAAAATGATTTGAGTTGGCAGCTTCGAGATTATTACAATCGCTTGCCCTACTTCAGGTCTTTTATTCTTGGACATTGGAGCATCTGAAAATTCAGTTTGGAGCAAGGGAAGCCGATTAAGTTATTTTTGGCACCATAACCTCCATCCAATTTGGTGTTAGTAAAAAATAATAATAATAAAAGTTTTCTAATATCAGGGGGTGAGACCACAACACACGAGAAGTTGATTGCTCGTTATAGACAGAATTATTCTATTCCACTACATTATAATCAACCTTGGTAACAGCTTTCTTCTCAGTGGGTCAAACAATTTCACAGCTTTCTGCATTTCCCCTTGCACTTTTCAAATGATATCTCTGAGTGGTAACTGAGAATGGTTACTTAATTGGGTGATATATCAGTTACCTACTGCCACGTTAATACTGTGTAATAAACAACCTTGACGCCTTGGTGGCGTACCATAATAATAACGTATTGCTCATGTATTAGGTGATGGGCTAGGAGGCTCAGCTGATCTTGGCTACATTTGCTTCCATGTCTGGGGGGATCAGCTGGCTGTCAGCTGGTCCAGGATGGCCTTGACTGGGAATAATGGGGCAGCTGGGACCAGCGGCCCAGCCTGAGAATGTATGGCAGACAGTGAGAACAAGGAAAACCCAAACACTGCAGCACCTTCCAAGCTCTGACTGTGTCACGTTGGCTAACATCCCATGTCGGGCAAGACACGTCCACAGCAGAGACCAGAGTCAGAGCAGGAGAGCCCTGCAGAGTCATGGGCAAAGGACAAGACACAGGAGGGTAAATAATGGGGGCCATTTGTTCAGCTACCACAGATGAATAACTTGTTCTAGGTAGAAGGTGAAAGGGTGTGGGGGAAACACAGCTGTAAAGTTCTATGACAAATAATATTTCAGCTAGTAAGAAGATGGAAGGGAGACCAGTGATTAGAGCCCCAAGAGCCCATAAATCAACAGTGGGGCTCAGAGAGGGGTCATTCCACTGCATTCTGGGCAAGGGCCAAGTTAGTATCTTTCATATATTGACCAGAGTCCTGCTGGCCTTGACTTTTTAAAAAAACTTCTTTTTAAAATCAGCATACAGGGAATTCCCTGGTGGTCCAGTGGTTAGGACTTGGCGCTTTCACTGCCGGGACCCGGGTTCAGTCCCTGGTCAGGGAACTAAAATTCTGCAAGCTGCATGGCACAGCCAAAAAAAAAAAAAAAAAAAAATCTGCATATAGTAAAATTGAATTCTTTTTTTTTGTATTCAGTTCTATGAATTTTAACACATATATAGATTTGAGTAGCCACCATCACAATCAGGATAAAGAACAGTTCCATCACCCCCCAAAAGCTGTCTTCTGCTGTCCCTTTATGGTCACACACTCCCCCATCCCTAAGCCCTGGCCACCGCTGCTCTGTTCTTATCACTAGTTTTGTCCTTCCGAGAATGTCATCTAAATGGAATCACGTAGTACCTAAGCTCTTGAGACTGGATCCTCTCACCTGGCACGGCTGCTTTGAGATTCACCCGGGCTGGCAGGTATATCAGTTGTCTGACCCTTCCTACTGCTGAGTAGCGTTCCATCATATGGATATTCCATAGTTTATCTGCTCACAAAAGACACTTGTGTTGTTTCCAGGTGTCAACAACTTTGAATGGAGCAAATATAAACATTCGTGTGTAGCTTTTCATGTGAACTTAAGTTTTCATTTCTCTAGGGTAGTACCTAAGAGTGGGGTGCCTGTGTTATATGGTAAATGTAAAAACTGCCAAACTGTGTCTCCGAGTAGCTGTGCCATTGTGCATTCGCACAGTCAGTGTGAGAGTGTCAGATGCTCTGCACCCTCGTCAGTGTTTGGTGTTGTCACAGCTTTTATTTTAGCCACTTGAAAGGATCCATTGTGGTATCTTGTCATGGTCTTCATTGGCATTTCCCTAGTGACTAATGATATGGAGTATCTCTTCATGTGCATATGTTTCTTTGCTGTGTCCTCTTTGGGGACGTATCTATTCAAGTCTTGTGCCCATTTTTAAAAACTGGGTTGTTTGTTGTTTTACTGTTGAGTTTTTCTTAAGTATATTTGATTTATATAATTTACATGCTGTAATGTTTTATTAGTTTCAGACGTACAACAGTGATTTGCTATTTTTATAGATTATGCTCCAGTTAAAGTTGTTATAAAATATTGGTTATATTCCCTGCGTTGTACATTGCATCCTTATATCTTATTTATTTTATATTTATTTATTTATTTGGTTGCGCCAGGTCTTAGTTGCGGCAGGCGGTCTCCTTAGTTGCGGCACGTGGGCTCCTTAATTGTGGCATGCATGTGGGATCTAGTTCCCTGACCAGGAATCGAACCTGGGCCCCCTGCATTGGGAGCGCAGAGTCTTAACCACTGCACCACCAAGGAAATCCCTATCTTATTTATTTTAGACCTAGTCGTTTGTACCTCTCAATCCCCTTCCTGTATCTGGCCCCTCCCCCCACCCCTCTCCCCACTGGTAACCACTAGTTCTCTATATCTGTGAATCGGTTTCTGTTTTGTTATGTTCATTTGTTTGCTTTATTTTTTACATTCCACATGTAAGTGAAAACATATAGTATTTGTCTTTGTCTGACTTATTTCACTTAGTATAATATCCTCCAGGTTCATACATGTTGTTACAAATGGCAACATTTCATTCTTTTTTATGGCTGGGTAGTATTCCATTGTATGTATATACCACAACTTCCTTATCCATTCATCTGTGGATGGACACTTAGGCCGCTTCCATATCTTGGCTGTTGTAAATAATGCTGCTGTGAACACTGAGGTGCATATATCTTTTCGAATTAGTGTTTTTGTCATCTTGATATACACCGAGAAGTAGAATTGCTGGATCATATGGTAGTTCTATTTTTAATTTTTTGAGGAACCTCCATACTGTTTTCCACAATGGCTGTACTGATTTACATTCCCACCAACAGTGAACGAGGGTTCCCTTTTTCCACATCCTCACCAACATTTGTTATTTGTGGGGTTTTTTGACAATAGCCATTCTGACAGTTGTGAGGTGATGTCTCATTGTGGTTCTGATTTGCATTTCCCTAATGAGTAGTGATGTTGAGCATCTTTCCATGTGCCTCTTGGCCATCTGTATGTCTTCCTCGGAAAAATGTCTATTCAGGTCTTCTGCCCGTTTTTTAATAAGGTTTTTTTTTTTGATATTGAGTTGTGTGAGCTCTTTATATATTTTGGATATGTTGCATTTTGATGGTTCTTTATATATTCTGTATACAAGTTCTTTGTCAGTAGGTAATTTGCAAACATTTTCTCCCCGTCCGTAGCTTGTCTTCTCATTTTCAAAAGTGTTTTTTGCTTTACAAAGCTTCTAAATTTTGCTGAAATTGTTTCTTAATTTTTTCTATTGCAAGTTATGCTTTTGGTGTCACGTCTAAGAACTCTTTGCCTAAACCAAGGTCACAAAGGTTTTCTCCTAGGCTTTCTGCTTAAAGTTTTATAATTTTATATTTAGATCTGCGATTCATTTAGAGCTAACTTTTGGATAAGGTGTGAGGATTGGGCTAAGGTTCACATACCTCCCATGACTGTATCCGTGTCCAGGACCAAGTGCAGGTGGACAGAGAGATAAAAAGCACTGAGGGTTTGTCCTGCCCTTGTGGGACCACAACTCTTTCATTTGAAGAATATTTCCCCCATATTAGTTTCCTATGTCCACTGTAACAAACCTACCGCAAACTTAGTGACTTAAGACAGCTCAGGTGTATTGCCTTCGAGTTCTAGAGGCCACACAGGACTGAAGTCAAGACGTCAGCAGGGCTGGTTTCTTCTGGAGGTTCTAGGGCAGAATCTGTTTGCTTGCATTTTCCAGCTTTTAGAAGCTGCTCGTGCTGTGGCACCTTCCTTGCATCACTCAGCCTCTGCTGCCATCAGCTGCTCTGTGACTCTGACCTCCAGTCTCCTTACGAGAACCTTGTAATCACACTGGGCCCACCCAGATAATCCAGGATCATCTCCTCACCTCAAAGCCTTAAACTGCAAAGACCCTTTCATCATATAAAGTAACAGGGATTAATACAGGACATCTTTAGGGAACTGTTATTCATCTTATCTCACCCTCCCTCAGAGTTCTAGGTGCTTCAGGCCCAGACTGAGGCATGAGAGCATAGAGGAAGGAGAGAAAAGAAACACAGGGGACTTCCCTGGTGGCACAGTGGTTAAGAATCCACCTGCCAGTGCAAGGGACACGGGTTCGATCCCTAGTCTGGGAAGATCCCACGTGCTGTGGAGCAACTAAGCCTGTGTGCCACAACTATTGAGACTGCGCTCTAGAGCCTGCAAGCCACAACTACTGAGCCCGAGCACCACAACTACTGAAGCCTGCGCGCCTAGAGCCCGTGCTCCGCAACAAGAGTTGCTTCTCACCGCAGTGAGAAGCCCGCGCACCACAATGAAGAGTAGCCCCTGCTCGCTGCAACTAGAGAAAGCCCGCGTGCAGCAACCAAGACCCAACACGGTCAAAAATAAAAATAAGAAAAGAAACACGGGTGTCCCCTACTCTTTCTGACCACTAGGAACCCCCTTTCCTGCCTCTTGAGTAGAACCAGAGGGCTCGCCCAGAGCGCTCTCTGTCCACACCCTCCCCACTCTCAGGTGTCCGGCTCCCTTGAGTCCAGGCTGAAGGATTCCAGAGGTTAACAATGGTGAACTCACTTGAGGTTTAATGGTTATCAAATTCTGGTCAACTTCCTCAGTCCACCTGCTACTATGACTTTTCAGGCTCCTTGAATAGCTGCCTCGTGCATTCTCTCCAGGTTTTATAGCCACATTTGGTGGGAGGCCCAGGATGGGGTGAGATTACTCTATCTTCCCCAGATCTGGACGCCTTCTTTTGCATTTTCTGCACCAAAGTATCATGGAATAGTTGTGCATGCAAAGAAGAGTATGCTATGTAAACATGTATTATGTCAGGGAGTGAATGCTCAGTGCTGGGGAATGTTACTAGGAATTATGATAGTCAGCATTTATCGAGCACTTTCTGTCTGCCAGACTTCTCTCTGTCTGCTTGAATTATCTTAATTTTTGTAATACTCCCTCTGAGGGCAGTTACCATGTTTAGGCCCATTTTACAGATGAATAAACTGAGGCTCAGAGAGGCTAATGAACTTGCCAAAGGATCCGTCCATAGTAATGGGGACAGCATCTCAGACTCAGATGTGTGTGACTCCAGGGTCCCAGGTCGTAACCACTCTGTCGTGTGGTTTTTAACCACCCTGCCCTAGCAGGGACTGCCAAACCTCTCTCCACAGCCCGGTCTCTCTCCCGAGTTCATACCTTGGCCACATCTCCATCTGGCCCTGTCAAGTCTTCCTTTAGCTGTCCTGATACCCTGTTACTACCACCATCAGGCAGGGGTGGCGGGGCCCTCTCCTGATTCCCATCACCTCGTGTGCTTCCCTCCATCGAGGCCACTAGCGCCTCGTGCTGACCTGCCATGTGGACGTGTGTCTCTCACCCGCTCCAGTGTAACCATCCAGAGGGCAGGAACCCCCCTCGCCTTTTATCTCTGCTGTGGAGCACAGGGCTGGGCAATGGCCAATGCTCAGTGAATGTTTATTGTAATGAACCAAAAGCTACTTTCCATTGATTCCCCACAGTGGGGACCTCCCCAGACGAGAGGTCCATTTAAGGAGACTTATCTGATAAATCCAGAAGGGTTCCTGTTTGGGATACTGCCTCTCTCTGTTTTCTTTTTCTTTCTTTTTCAAATTAGTATAGCAGAGATAGACCTAATCACCAGTTAGCTCAAATTCTGCAATATTGTCTCTTCCCAGGCCGATTGATCCCTGAAAGGAGCCAGCATTTCAGATTCAGCTACGTCACCCCGGTGCTCCTTCCGTGTGTCAGGCCTTGTGTTACGCATTTTACAGGCAGGACCTCATTTCATCTGCAGTTCTAAGAGAGGTGGGACCCATCCTTATTCCCAGTGTGTAGATGAGGAAGTTGAGTCCTAGAGCGATTGAAGGACTTGCCCAAGATCACACAGCTGGCAGGTTTCAGAGCTGGCATTGAACTTGGGTCTAACTCCTCAGCTTGTGCTGTTCGGAGGCAAAGTATTAGGAGCATGGACTTTGGTCCGAGGCAGGTTTTGATCCCTGGCCTCTGACTCGAAGGTCATTCATGCATGGAAACACTATATTCTCACTGCTTTTTACAAAAATAAATTATTAGCTAAGTGGAAAAATGAGGTAAAGGCATCTCGTCAGGTTATCTGGACCCATGATAGGCATTCAAAATGCTAAATATCGGAGTCTCTAAAGGCCCCAGAATCATGATATATGTCATGAGGGACTCTGGTTTGTAAAATTTAAGAAACCTACTTTGAATTATCCTCAGCTGAAAAGAAGTACTTTTTAGTTCACGTAACTATAAAGCCCAGGGATAGTGGTGGCTTCAAAGGCTGGATCCAAAGTTTCATATAATGTTAACAGGACACTGTGTTGGCTCCATTTTCAAGCAGGTTTTCTCTGTCAGATGGAAGATGGCCCCTGGCAGCTATAGGCTCTTATGGACCCTACAGATGCAGGTCCGGAAGAATAAGTATCCTATTCACTGGCTTCTGCTGAAGTCCTAGGGAAGATTCTGATTGGCCAAGCTTTGGGTCATTGGCTCGTCTCCAAGCCAGTCACTGTGGCCCAGGGAATGGAGTGCCTTGATTAGCTGAATCCGGGCCAAAGGGGAGGGGCATTCAGCCACCTTGACTCATGGACTGAGCATGATGGTTATAGAAGGAGGGAGGGTGGTTTCCTGAAGGAAGAGAAACATATGTGGTCAAACATATGTTCGTTCGGTAGGTCTGTTGTAAAGCCACAGCCAACCAATGTGGTAAATTTTTGTGTAAGAAGCTTGTGACACCTCTGGGCCAGCCTTCCACGCCCACTGAGCCACGAGATCAGACTTCTGTGCAGGAATCTTCTGCATGGCCCCAGCTTATCACTCCTCGTGGAGTGGGAAGTGTGCCTTACCGTTACCAGCAGGCGTCATCTCTCTTTAGACACGCTTCCAGCTGTGTTGGTCGGGCATTCTGAGTGTAACATGTTCACCAGGATGGATTAGTAGATTTGGGGGTTGCATGGGTTTGATTGGGATTGTAGAGTAGATTTCCCAGGTCATTTCCTCCCAGCCCCTGGGGTGGAGGTGTGAGGGAATCTCTCTGTGTTTGGAGGAGGGCAGTCTAGGCTGAAAGGTCTCTTACCACGCTACAGGAACCCTCGTGTCCCTTTGCCCTGGGTCACAAAGGTAGGATCCGGTGCCATCTTGTTGCAGATGAGGAACAGAGATGGTGAGAGAGGCGGGGGACGGGAGGGAAGGGGCTCAGCCAAGGTCACACCACAACTCAACTGCAGAGGCCCTGGACTCCAGACCTCCAGCTCTGACTTGTCACATCCTGATGCCACAGGAATTCCTGTTGCTCACATCAGCAAGGGCAAAGGTCTTTCAGCAGGTTTGGGTGCTGAAGGCTGTTGTGAAAAATAAGTCCACAGTCCTAGATTTTAAAATAAGGTTTCGTCCTTTAGAACACACAGCAGGAGGGAGGGGGAGGCGTGTGCATCAACCGGGAACTAGACACCTGGTTCCTTAACCCCCAGGGCACAGCTCAGGGTGTTAGACTTTCCCTGAGAACTGCCTCAGGGCTCCCAGGGACAGGTGTCCCCTGACACTCAGGCAAGGTCGGGGAGGCAGACCCTGTAGTCTCTGGGCAGCAAACGTCAAGAGTGTTGGAAAAGGGGAGCTGATGTTGGAAGGGGTCCTGGGGCTTGTCTGCTGAAACTCAAAGTCTCTGTCATCTGTGGAGACTCTAAACTTCCTTTCTAGCCTTTGTCTTCTGAAGAGGCGGGTCCCTTATTGAGGCCTGGATGGAATGCTTATGTGCGCACTGCGTGGACCAGGGCCGTTCTCCCAGGATACTCCATTAAGTGGCTCATTTGTCCTGCAGGTGTTTATTGATCAGCGCCATTCCTTATTCTCTGTCAGACCCTGGGATTGGTGGGTCCGTGGGAGATCCCATTTATTTCTCCCTACAGCCCTTGAGAGAGCTACTACTCGAATTATCTTCACTTACCATCCTTTCCATAGGGGCGGGAAAATTAAGCCCAGAGATGTGGTCACTTGCTGTGGGTCAAACTGCTGGTGAACAGCAGAGCCGAGATTCCGAAGCTCAAGCTCTTAACCCTTCCAGGGCCTCGTGCCAGGGAATTCAGCAAGATGTCCTCGGTGGGATGCCCAGAGCTTCCGAGGGAAGGGTGATAAACTAACTCATTTATATTCAAGTTGAAGAATTTCGGAGCTGCACGAATCCCAAAGGGTAGGTGTAGCAAGGGATGTAGATCAGGCTCAGAAATCCAGGAAGTGGGGAAGGTCACTAACAGCTAGTTCCTCAGAGAAGAACCCTGACGCATCAAGGTGATAACACACCACCTGTGTGTGGACTGCCCCTTGCCCGTGGTGGGCGGACCAATAGTCAGCAGCTGTTAGATATTATCATCACCATTCTCTGTGCGCATTATTTCCAGATGAGGAAGCTGAGGCTCACAGAAGTTAAGCAACTTGCCCAAGCTCACACAGCCAGGAAGCGGCAGAACTGGGCTTTCATAGCCATTCTGTGAGGCTCCACAGCCCAGGCATGCTCTTACCACTCTACTAGCACAGTTACCAAGTGCACACACTCTGCTAGCCCCCAGAGAAATAGGAATGATTAGGAAAAAGGGTGGGGGGGGGGCGGCAAGGAGAAAGCCCCTGGTCCCAAATAGCTCCACAGAGTTTTGATGAGTAGCTGGCTTGCCATGTGGACCTATTTAAACAGGGAGGCCCTGCAGCCCCAAGGAGGGGGCGACATTGCCTCCCAGTGCACACGGCGGCACCTCGCTGCCACGTACCAGATACACAGTCACCTTCCCAGCCCGCCGCCGCCTGGCTCCACCCCCTGGGACTATTCTGTCTGGCTCATGGGCTGATATAATACCACTTCGCTGGCTCTAGGGCCTGCAGCCTCGAGCAGGACTTTGCCCTCCTGTAGACGGTGTGTCTTGAGAGAGCAGCGTTCGGCTCCCAGTGGGAGCTAGTGATGAGGGCCTCTACCAGCAGGGGCTTTTTTGGAAAGAGCTACTTGGAAACAGACCGAGGAGGCTGTTTCCTCCAGAATCTGTACATACAGAAAACAAAGGTCTGGATGTTTTCTTCTGTTCTCTGAGACCAGACTGTGGCCCTTCTCTGGCCTGTGGCTTCCAAATAAAGGAGAGTGGATGGTTCAAAACTGGCCGCATTATTGCTTAAACTAGGGGTCCACAGACAAAACCCCAGGGCCAGGTCCACCTTGCTGCTTGCTTTCATAGATAAAGTTTTATTGGAACGCAGCCACGCCCATCTGTTATGTACAGTCTGTGGCTGCTTTCACACTGCAGTGGCAGACGTGAGTGGTTCAGAGACTGTGTGACTCTTACAGCCTAAAATGTTTACTATCTGGCCCTTCACAAAAGCTTGACGACCTCTGCGCTACACAGTTCCCAGCAGTGATCTCGGGTGTGGTTAATCCTGGGAAGGATGACCTTATAATTCAGAGTGCAAGTTAAAGAGGGAGGTTGGTTCCCACCTCAGCAGACAGTGACCAAGAGCATGGGCCTGGGAGCCAGGTCTGGGTTCCAGCCTGGACCCTGCCCCCAACTAGCCATCAGACCTTGATCAAGTCACTTCACCTCTCCGGGTCTCAGATTCCTCGTCTGTAAAATGGAGTTAACAGTAGCACCCGGCTTGCTGGCTCGTAGTGAGGATTGCACCTAGAACAGTGCCCGGCCCATGGTAAACGTGATATATGCTTTTGCCATCTCCACTGCTGCTGCTGCTGCTGCTATGATTGTTATTATCAGGAGCACGGACATAATGTCAAAGCATGGACCAAGTCTTCTGTTGTTTAATAGCTGTGTGAATCTGGGTGAGTCACTTAACCTCACTGGGCCTCAGTTATCACCTTTATAGAATGGGCACAATTGTAGTTCCTCCCTCTTGGGGTTGCTAGGAGGACTGAGTGAGACTAATGCATTTAAAGTCCTTGCTGCACAGTCAGGCCCAGGGTTGTGCTCCAGAAGTCAAGGGTGCAAGGGTGTTTTTATTGTGAAAGAGTGTCGAATTTTGTCAAATACTTTTTCTGCGTCAATTGAGATGATCTTTTTTTATCCTTCGTACTGTTAGTGTGGTGTATTACATTGATCAATTTTTGTATGTTGAGCTATCCTTGCATTCCAAGAATAAATCTTACTTGGTCATGGTATGTAATCCTTTTACTATGCTGCTGAATTTGGTTTGCTAGTCTTTTGTTGAAGGTTTTTGCATCAGTATTCTTCAGGGATTTGAGTCTGTAGTGTCTTTGTCTGGCTTTGTGCCAGGGCAATGCTGGCCTCATAGATGAGTTAGGAAGTGTTCCCTCCTCTCCCATTTTTGGGAGAAGTTTGAAAAGTATTGGCATTAGTTCTTTAAGTGTTTGGCAGAATTCACCAGTGAGGCTATCAGGTCCAGGCCTTTCCTTTGTCAGGAAATGTTCAATTACTGATTTATTCTCATTACTAGTCATACATCTATTTGGATTTCCTGTTTCTTTCATGCATTCAGTCTTGGTAGGTTTTTTGTTTCTAAGGATTTGTCCTCGGTTGTCCAATTTGTTGGCATACAGTATGTCATAGCACTCTTATAATCCTTTTTATTTCTGTAGAATCAGTAATAATGTCCATATTTTCATCTCTGATTTCAGTGATTTGAGTCTTTTATCTTTTTTTCGTAGTCCATCTAGCTAAAGGTTTGTCAATTTTGTTGATCTTTACAAAGAACCAACTTTTGGTTTCATTAATTTTCTCTACTGCTTTTCTGTTCTCTATTTTGTTTTTCTCTGCTCTCATCCTTATTTTCTTCCTCCTGCTAACTTTGAGTTTAGTTTGCTCTGTTTCCAGTTCCTGAAGTCATAAAATTAGTGTTCTGATTTTACATCTTTTTAATATAAGCATTTATAGCTATAAATTTCCCCCTTAGCACTGCTTTCACTGCATCCCATAGGTTTTGGTATATTGGGATTTTGTTTTCACTCCTCTTGAATTATTTTCTAATTTCCCTTGTGATTTCTTCTTTGATCCAATTGTTGTTTAAGAGTGTGTTTAATTTCCACAACAATTTGTGAATTTTCCAGTTTTCCTTCTGTTATTGATTTCTAACTTCATCCTCTTGTGGTCGAAGAAGATACTTTGTACGAAATCCATCTTTTAAAAATCTGTTGAGACTTGGTTTGGGGCTTAACATATGGTTTATCCTGGGTAATGTCCCTTGTGGCCTTGAGAAGCATGTGCGTGTGGTGGTTGGGTGAGTGTTCTGTGTGCGTCTGTTATCTCCAGTTGGCTTCTCATATCATGTCTTCTGTTTCCTTACTTATCTTCCCTCTGGTGGTTCTTGTCCACTGTTGGGAGGCGGGGTATTGAAGTCTCCACCTGTAACTGTAGAGCTGTCTCTTTCTCCCTTTGATCCTGTCCATTTCTGATGGTCTGTTATTAGGGGGGAAAATGTCTATAATTTGTTTTCTTTATAATTATTTCTTCTTGCTGTATTGAGCCTTTTGTTAATCTATAATGTCCTTCTCTTTGTAACCTTTGATTTAAAGTCTGTTTTGTCAGATATCAGTGTGGCCATATCAAGGGTGCAGGGGTGAAAAGGAGACTTGCAGTCCCCCCGCTTTGAGATTAATTCCTTTATTTAAAGCTACATGTTGAGCCCCCTCTGCCCCTCCCAGGCCCCAGGCACCATGCTGGGCTTAGGGAAGACACAACAGTCTGTGGTCAGGGAGCTTTGGGTCAGCCTGGAGGCTCAGTTGGGGGCCAGGAGGCACAGTCGGTGGAGGGGTCTGTCTGACTTGTGCTTTACACCACTGGGGATGGGTGTTATGAGGGTGGCCCCTTGGCACTGGCGCCCTTAGAGCAAGGCATGACCCCCTTACCCAGGGAAGGGTTAAAGGGGTCAGTTACACCTGTAGGTGCCGCACAGGACCCACATGCGGTGCCCTAAGACATGACATGGGAGCCTCGGCTGGTCTGGGGTCAGGGAGGTGTTTGCTGAATGGGGAGGATGACGGGAGTCAGGCAGCCAAAGAGGGCGGAGGGAGAGAGGAGTGAGGAGTGAGGCTGGAGGGTGAGGGCCGTGAGCCAGGGCCGGCAGGTGGAGGAGATGAGGGCAGTGTCCAGGCCAGGGCTTCAGGGCTTACGGTGCGGCCTTTCGATTCCAGCCTGAGACCCAGGGGCAGCCTTTGAAAACCAGCTGTCTCTCCTTCGCTGGGCACGTGGGCGCTCTGGGTGGCTTCCTCATCAGGCCCTGAGCGCCTGCTCTACAGGCTGCCGGGGGCGGGGAGGGACCACCCTCAGCCGAGCCGGTGAGGTCTTGCAGGCACCAGGTCTGGGCTCCTCCTGCTGTGGCCGGCTGCCTCCAACAGTTTTCCAGATCTGTACTTCGCGGCCTTCCAGCCTCAGCGGGACACAGGGCAGCATCAGCGTGCTGCTGAGCGAGGCCGGCCCCCCTCATCACAGGGGCCCTGTGGTCTGGCTCTCGAGATGTCCCCACCCCTCCCCCGCAGGGCTGCCTGGGGGCGGAGGGAGAGGGCGTGACACCTTTAGGCGTGGGAAACCCTTCTGAGAGAAGAAATTCGGGCACACCTCATTTTATTGAGCTTCACAAGTATTGCATTTTTTTTTTTTTTAACCAACTGAAGGTTTGTGGCAACCCTACATTAAGCAAGTCTGTTGGCCCCATTTTCCAACAGCATTTGCTCACTTCACGTCTCTGTCACATTTTGGTAGTTCTCACAATATTTCAAACTTGTTCATGACTATAACTGTTATGCTGATCTGTGATCTTTCATGTTACTGTTGCAAAAAGATGACAGCTCACTGAAGGCTCAGATGATGGTTAGCATTTTTTAGCAATGAAGTATTTTTTAATTAAGGTACGTACATTTTTTAAAGACATAATGCTATTGCACACTTTATAGACTACAGTAGAGTGTAAACCTAACTTTTATATGCACTGGGAAACCAAAAAATTTGTGTGATTTGCTTTACTGCAATATTCACTTTATTGCGGTGGTCTGGACCACTGCACCCACGGTATCTCCAAGGCGTGCCTCTATCAGGAAGGGATGAATCTCGGAGGGGAGCCTGAGCAACCCAGATATCTGGGGATATTTATTTATTTATTCTTTACTTCGGTGGGGACTGTAGTTTGAATATCTGAATATCAGTAAAATACAACTGGAAAGAGTGGGGCAGTCCTGGGTTCAGGTCCCCAGCCTGTCACTTAGTTACGTGACCTTAGGCAATTTATTCTCTTCTATGCACCTCATATTTCTTCACCCATAAAATGGAGCCAATAACAGACCTCACAGCATGGCGGTGGGTGCCGATGCAGTGAATATGAAGTATCCAGGCATGTAGCAGGTGCTGTCTGCCATAAAGTATCAATAAAACGTAATTTCCCTTCTCCACCCTTTGTTCAACCCAAGAAGGATGATACGAGTTGAGGATAAATACTAACTTGACCTATCGATAATTAAATGATATAGAACAAAGGGGGGAAAACTTTATTTCCTAATACATATAGAACCACTGTGATTAAAGCTGTTGTTTTCACCGGAAAACTAAGAAAACATGATGAGAAAATTACAGAGACATTTGAGCAGCTACCTTCTACACAGGTACATTTATTACAGGAGATTTTAAATATAAACAATTAGGACTGCTTTCAAAATACGTAAAAATAAAGAGATTAAAATTAGTCTAAACACTAAAAGGTACGCTCAGGCTACCTTGGTTCTCCCCAGGATCTGTCAGAGTTCCAGGGAGGAAGAATCACAGCTACTTCGGCCTCGGCTGGGACAGGATGGGGACTGAAGTCATGGTGGGATTGGAGCAGGGATGATGGGGAGGAAAATCCCTCAGTCTGTCCATCTGTCCATCTATCCCACCCAGGAAATATTTATTGTGCACCTACTATGTGCACCATTTCAGATACTGATAGTTCAACAGTGACTAAAACAAAGTCACTGCCCTCATGGACCTTAAATGAACATGTAAACATATGTATGTCAGATGGTAATTACTATGGAGAAGAATAAAACAGGAAAGGGCACCCTAGGGGGTGTGTAAGGGAAGAGGCCTACTGGGGGTGTGTCCCGTATGGTTGGAGGAAGGCCACAAGGATAGTTTGACAACGTGGAGACCTGAGGGACTGATTCAGGCGGCAGAAACAGCAAGTGCAAAGGCCCTGAGGCAGAGCCTGTTCAGCCTGCTTGAAAAACAGCAGGGAAGCCAATATAGCAGGAGCAGAGTGAATGAGGGGGAGGGTGTCAGAGGCGAGGTCAGGGAGGCGATGAGGACAGTCGAGGGAGCACTCTGGCTGCCATCTGGGGTGAAACGGGAGCCATCAGAGGGGACCAGAGGAGAAGCAGGCAGGCCAAGCAGGGGATGATGTGGTCACCGAGGAGAGGAGGTGGTGGCTGGGTCCAGCCAGGAGGGGCCGTGGTGCGAGCAGCAGTTAGATTCTGGATGTGTCCTGAAAGTAGAGCAGACAGGATTTGCCTGTGGGTCAATGCGGGCTTCAGGGAAAGAGAGCAGTCAGGCTGGCCCCAAGGCTGTTGGTGTGAGGAACTGGAAGAAGAGAGTTGCCATTTACAAAGTGGAGATGGCCAAGGGTAGCGGGGGAGTCAAGAGGTGGCCTTGGACTTGTTAGGTTTGCCATACTTGTCAGACATCTGGGTGGCGACTGAGTCTAAGAGCCTGGAGTTCAGGATGAAGGGCTGGACTGGGGATGGAATCTTAGGAGTCATCTCACACAGGTGGCACCTAAGGCCACCAGCCTAGGGGAGGTTGCCTAGGGAGGGAGGATGGAGCCCTGCCAGCCCACCTTGTAGAGGTTGGTACCTGAGAGGGACCAGCCGAGAAGATGGAGAAGCCTGGGAGTTCTGAGCGGGATCCAACTGGAGACCAAAGGAGAATGAGCAGAGGCAGGGGGGCAGACACAACGAGGGCCGGGCTCTTTCCTCCGGGAACACCCTCTGACCTTTGTCCAGGAGGCTGCCATGTAGTAGGAAGAGCCGCCTTTGGGAGTCAGGCAGCCCTGAGCCTGAGATGCAGTCGCACGCTCACCAGCCACGTGGGTGCTGCGGCAGCGACCCTCTCTGGAGCCTCGTCTGTAACAGGACGCTAACGTCCATTTCTATATTAGTTTCTTGACCCTCTTGGTCCACACCCCAGAGCTGCTGTTCCCCGTTACACCGTTCAGGTGACCAGTCTTTGACCCTCGAGAGTAACCAGCAGCCTCCAGACGCTGCTTGGAGCATTTGGAGAGAAGCGTGGTGGGATGGACGAGGTTGGCGAAGCCCTCGGCCAAGCTGGGCAGGGCTCTTCCCACAAAGCTGCAAGCATCTTCTCTCCGTCACCTATGTGAGGAGCTTTCTCTGCTTCAGCCTGGGGTCTGCCCCATCATCTTTTTTTTTTTAGTGAGGTGTAGTTGATTTACAGTGTTGTGTTAATTACTGCTGTACAGCAGTGATTCCGTTGTACATATATATATATATACTCTTTTTAATATTCTTTTCTATTATGGTTTATCATAGGATACTGCATATAGTTCTCTGTGCTATACAGTAGGACCTTGTGGTCTCTCCATCCTTTATATAAAAGCACCTGCTAACCCCAACCTCCCACTCCATCCCTCTCCCACCCCACCCCCACCCTTGGCAACCCTCAGTCTGATCTGTCTGTCTGTGATTCTGTTTCTGTTTCACAGATAGATTCATTTGTGTCATATTTTAGATTCCACATATAAGTGATATATGGTATTTGTCTTTCCCTTTCTGACTTACTTCACTGTATGACATTCTCTAGGTCCATCCACCTCACTACAAATAACTCAATTTCGTTCCTTTTTATGGCTAATATTCCATTGTATATATGTGCCACATCTTCTTTATCCATTCATCTGTCGATGGTAGGTTGTTTCCACGTGTTGGCTATTGTGAATAGTGCTGCTGTGAACATAGGGGTGCCAGGTACCTGTTAGAATTGGAGTTTTGTCTAGATATATGCCCTGCTCCATCACCGTCATTCTCTTCCAAACAGTACCTTTGACTTGTGAAAGAAGCAGTGACATCAACAAGAGTATGCTCTCCTGGGGCCACGTTCTACCTCTTCAGCTTCCAAATTAGTAGAGATCCCTTCTTAAGCCAGGAAATGGCCAAGGGCGTCTGATGTCAGGCAAGGAGCCCAGGCAGGGGCAGGAAGAAGGTCCACTGGGCAGAGGAGGTGCTGGACGTGTCCTTAAATAGCTGGAGGGAACCCTTTGATGCCTCACGTCCCTCCCCTCTCTGAGCCTCAGCTCCTGGCTTCTAAAGTGGGTATATTGCACTAAGGGCATTAAGACCCTCCGTCTCCCGTGCTCTACCTTGAGCAGGTTTTGCAGAGTATGAGAATTAGCAGGGTCTTCCTTGACTCAGAGGAAGTACAGCCACGTACAGGCTGATTTATCAGAGCCCAGCAGGCTCCTTGGAGGAGGTGGCTTCAATCCCAAAGCGGCTTTACCTCGGCCGTGTTGACTTGGCACCCAGAATGCTCATCCATTTGGGTCCAACTGTGGACCACTGTCCCAAGCACGCTGGTATGTGCCATCCCAGGCTGACGCCGCTGGTGACTCACAGCCTCTCTCTGGCTGAGCCCAGAGGTGGCATCAGCATGCTTGTCAAGACCATACTCAGGGCAGCTGGTACTAGTGGAACAGGGCTGGGTCCAGAGATGAAACCGACCAGTGGTTTTTATAAAACGATAGCAGTAGTAATAATAGTGGTGGTAGCTGTCATTCATGGAGAGCCCCTTGTCTCTGAGGCTGTGAGAGACACTGGATAGGCCTTTTCTGTTCTCACCCTCAACCCCGTAACGTAGCTACCATTGTTGCCATTTTACAGGTGAGCAAGCTGAGGCTTCACAGATTGAGTGACTTGCCTGAGATTCCAAAGCAGACCCTGCTGACTCCAGAGTCCAGGCCTTCCCATTCCCTGCCGCAGCCCCTCTTCAGAGGGTCACCCCCAAAAGTACACGAGGGCTGTGTGTTGCATCGCAGCTAAAAGTAGCATCGGGGCTGTTATGCCTGCTGTATATATAGGAAGAGGGTGGCAGAGAAATCCTAACAGAGAGAAGTCGCTCCTTGCATGCCTGACCTAGAAAGTTCACTGCTATTAGGGCTCCAGTGCAGAAAGCGTGGGAGCTACACCTTGGTTTGCCTTTTTCCAGCTGCGAGCTGCCGTCAGCTGCTGCTGTGCCCTTACTGTGGGCTGGTCATGGGCCACTTGCTCTAGTTACTTTGTCTCAGTTCTGCTTCACGAGACGCTCGCTACTTCTCGCCGTGGGTCTTCTCTGACACTGAGTGTCCTCGTCTATAAGATGGGCTTCTTATTACCCTCCCTCAAAGGGAAGCAGCAGTGGTAACAACTCATCTGAGCTTCCCTGCACCAGAGCCTGCGCTGAGCACCTTACGTGTACTCACTCATTTGACCCTTTCGACTTCAGGGCCATCGTGGTCCCAGCCTCACCTCACAGAGGACAGCACGACAGCGAGGTGAGGAGCCCACCCCAGGCCCTCAGCCTCTCTGTGAGAGCAGGGATGTGAAGCCAGGCCATTTGCTTCAGATCCTCTCACTCAGTTAGACATGATGCTCCAAGAGCCTCCTGGCATGTTAGTAGGCAAACAGTAGGTGCTCAATGTACATTAGTTTTCTTCTCTTTAGTGAGCGCTCTAAAGAAATTCCTAAAGGCTACCACGGGAGGGCTGGGCAGCCTGTCCACTGCCCAGGTTGATCTTGAGGAGAATTTGTTCCCCTGGCACTTCTGTCCCTCTGAGTCTGTCCAGAGCTTCTCCACGGCCTTGGGCCGGACCAGCCGGGCTGAAAGCTGCTTGAGTGGCACAGTGAGTGGGGGCCAGGCCGTGGGCAGCCACCCAGCTAACGCATCAGGCCTGCATTCTCTGCAGAACCTTATTTTCCTGGCTTCCTCCCCACAACCACGGCCTCAGCCCAGCATCCCACACCCCGTGGGGCTCAGCGGGCAGCCTCCCCAGGCCAGGCGGGTCAGAGCACTGACGGGCTCCCCACAGGCAGGGCCTGCAGCCATGAGGTATGGGGTCTCTCCTGCAGCTCCCATCTTCTGGTCAAGGGGACTGACATGCCGCCCCATTGGTGGAGGCCCCCCTTACACCGTGCTGGGCTCACGCCTGCAGGTGTCTGAGAAGTGGGTACATTGGTTTCCCAGAGGGCTGAGCTCTTACTCCCTGCAGAGGAGCCAGACCAAGTCGGGCTGGATCCCAGGCGGGATGTCATCAGCCTGAAGCAAGTCCCTGAGCTGGACGCTCTCAGCCGCTGCTCGCTGAGGCCCCTTCTCCCTCAGAGGAGAAGGTTCTCGCTTTTGTTTTTCCTACTCCTAGCACCTCTGGGAGGCTGGGCTCCCCCTGAAGGAGGAGAGAGGGTGGGGAAGGGGTGTGCAGAGTACCCCCATTTGACACAGGCTGGGTTCGGGAGAACATGAAATCAAGGACCCACCTGGGAACTGGGGCACCCATGTCCTAACCTTGACTCTTCATGCTTCACTCTCCTCATGTACAAGGCCAAAGGCTGGACTTAGAGGCGGGCTGTCCTGACACGGAGCTTCCTCATGCAGCGGCCAGTGAGCCCCTTCCTTGTGCCAGAGACGGAGCAATAATCCAGGCACCCTTGGTCCCTGCTCTCCCAGAACTCATGATAAGTGCGGTGAACGGATGGGGTATCCGGAGTCCAGAGACCACCCCCAGGTCCAGTGATTCACTAGGAGAACTCAAAGACCCAGCATAGACTTGCACTCATGGCTCTGATTTATTCTGCTGAACGGAAGATGAGCAAACAGGAAAGGCGCAGGGGCTGGAGTCCAAGGAGGACCAGGTGCAAGCTTGCAAGGTCCTCACGCAGGGGGCTCACACTGGATGCACCTAATTCCCCCAGCATCAGATTGTGACAACACACATGAACTCTAGCCAACGAGGAAAGCGCTTCAGAGACTCTGCAGCCAGGGCGTTTACTGGGGGCTGGTCATTCACATGCTGGGCAGACCCAGAGATGGCTTAGGCCAGAGGTGGAGGGTGCAGAGTCAGTGGTCAAACTGCCTTTAGTCCACTGACAGCATCACCAGCTACTAACTCTGGGACCAGAACAAGATCTCCCCCCAAGCCTTCACTGACTCATCTATAAAATGGAGATAATGTTATCAGCCTCACGGGACTGTTGTGGGGGTTAAATATGGGACTGTGGGTAAAGTGTCGAGCACATAGTAGGTGGTGAATGAATGGTGGTTGCTGTTAAACTGAATTACCCACCTGTGGTGAGTGGAAGAGCATCCCTCTACAGATGTCCCTGTCTTAATCCCCAGAACCTGTGAATATGTTATGTGGTAAAGGAGAATCAAGGTTGCTAGTCAGCTGACCTTAACGTGAAGAGATGATCCTGAGGTTCCTGGGTGGGCCCAGCGTAATCACAAAGGTCCTGGAAAGTGGAAGAGAGAGGCAGAAGCGCAGCCAGTGTGAGAGTGATGCGATGTGGCAGGGACCTGTCCTGCCCTTTCTGGCTTTGGAGATGGAAGAGGCCACGAGCCAAGGAATAGCAAGCAGCCCCTAGAAGCTGGAAAAGGCAAGATAACAGATTCTCCCCCAGAAGTTCCAGAAGTAACACAGCCCTGCCAACACTGTTACAGAACCTGGGGTCCACACACCCGCACACAATAAAGCCAGTCTACTGGCTTTATGGATTGTGGTGAAGGAGAAAGTGATGTGGTGAGGGAAAGCACAGCGTTTATTGCAGGGCACCAAGCAAGGAGAATGGGCAGCTCGTGCCCAAAAGACCCGAACTCCCCAGTGGCTTTCCAGGAAGGGGTTTTAACGGCAGTGTGAGGGAGGGAGCTGCAGTTGCACAGTCAGCTCATGCACAACTCTCTGACTGGTTGGCATCAAGGTGAAGTTTCGAGCATCATCAATCTTCTGGCTTCAACCGGCCTGGGATCTACCTGCTTGCAGTCAGCATTTTCCATCTGGTGAGGGTCTGCTTCTTGGAAAAACAACTTAGGACTGTGTGTCAGGCCTTTATATCCTTCAGGGAACTGGGACTTCAGTGATTCTATACAGATAGTTTACAGTCTAAATTGCTACCAGTTTCCTGGCCCTACAGCTATTCTTTGTTTCTACACCTTCACATTCCTTAATCATTACCTCTTGAGCCAGCAGCCCTTTGAGACGCAGGGGAGGTCCAGGAGACTAAAGCAAAAGCCTTTTACTTCAAAGGACAGGGACACTGGGGTTTATATATGGTTTTAATCCCCCCTTTTCTTTGATACTCCTCAACCTTCACAGGAATAGGTTTGGGTCAAGAAAGGGAATAAAATTTTGGATAGAGAAGTTAATCATAAACTCAGCAGAGGAACTCAGTATCACCACCTGGGTTTTAGCCCAGTGAGACCCATCTGGAACTCTGGATCCCCAGAATCCTGAGAGAATAAATACATCTGTGTTGTTGGAAGGAAGCATGTGTTAGGGTCGTGCGGCTGCTGTAACGAGCTACCTAATGCACCAGTTTCCCCTCTGTCCTAGGTCCTGCTGTCTCCCCTGCCTGATCCTCTTTTGCAATCCCCTACCTTCCGAGGCCCAGTTCAGACGTCACCTTCTATGTGACCGGCCCCACCTGCCCTTCCTGCTGAATTTCTGTGGCAGGTGAGGCACTTTTCTCCGACAGCACTGTCATCGTCTGGCTCATACTGGAATGTAGGGACAGTTGGTGACAGTTTGTGTCTCCTCTGACCCGTGTGCCTTGAGGGTGAGGCCCGCTGGGAATTACCTCCGTCTGGTGCCTTCTGTCGGCTCTCGATAAAGTTGGCCTGAATCAGTCTCTTTCCTTTAAGCCCCACGAACTGGCCAGGCCAGTGTGCTCTGCCCAGGCCCCCATCTGGTCCCAGCACAGCAGGGTGTCGGTGTGAGTCCTGCTCTCCAGCTAGACCTTCGGGAGCTCGGAGTCAGAGGATGGCCCTGGCCAGCTCTCTCTCAGTTCCTTGAGTCTCCAGCCAGGGTCCTGGGTGTGTGTCCCACAGATGCCGGCATTCATGCTAGCAGCTGGTGTTTTCCAGGGACCTGCGATGGGCCAGGTGACGGGGAAACCACAGAAAATATGATAGCTGAGTGCCCGCTCTCCTGGTGTTTTTGGTCTGCTGAGGGCAGCAAAAAAAAAATTGAACAGGGGATTGTAACTGCAGGCCAAGGGGTCAGAGCAGAGATGTCCAAAGAAGGGACAGCTGGTCACATCAGGACATCTGGGCAGGCATTCCAACATGAAGCAAAGAGCGGGGGGCAAAAGCGAACAGGTCCTGGAACGTCCTGAAACTTAACGGCCACACTTGTAGCTGGCTGTTCATTGTAGCATCTGGGTTTGTGTTAAATGATGTCGTTTCTTGGGGAAATGGTAGATGGAAAATCCTGGGGTCGAATTTCGGCCTTTTTTATTTTTGACCTTTTATTCAACAACTTTCTTCCTCATCCTCATATTGCTGTCTGTTGAGCATCTACAGGCCAGGGCCCCTCAAGATGCTTTTTGCGTTAGTCTCATTTTTGATTCTCCCACATGGCTGGGAAGGGTTGGAATGGGGCTCCGACCTTGCCCCAGGACCCAGTCCTAAAGCCCAGGCCTCTCCTGCCCCAGGCCTTCCGCAGTCTCAGAGCTTTCGACCTCTGCGCGCTTCTCTGAAAAGAAAACAGAGCTGCTTAAAGCAACTCAGGACGGTCCCTGTGCCCGGCGTTTTGGCGTCCTGGATACTGTTCAGGGGGCCAGCGGAGTCGCCAAGCAAAATCTTTTCCACATTTAGCTTGAAGCGTGTTGGGTGACAAACAGATGGCCGATTCCTGTTTGCAGTCAAGTGCTCGTAGAACAGAGAAAGGCCCATTCCTGGTCCTGCCCCCTCGGTGCTATGCAGCCATTGATGGATGGATCCAGCTGTGATCAGACAGCCACAGAGAGTTTAGAACAGGGGTCAGTAAACTGTGGCCCATGAGCCAACTCCCACCCACTGCCTGTTTTTGCAAATAAAGATTTGCTGGAACACATTCCCTCCCATTTATTCGCAGACTGTCTGTGGTGCTTTTGTGCTACAAGGGCAGAGCTGGGTAGGTACAACGGAGACCAGAGGGCCCGCGAAGCCTGAGATGTCTACTATCAGACCCTTTAGAGAAGAAGTTGGCCCACCCCTGAACTAGAACGTTGGGGCTGATGTATATGTAGTGATGTGGAAAATCTCCAGGATACATCTTTAAGAGGAAAAAGCAAGATGGAGCATAGTGCACGCATTTCCATTTTTAGAAATAGCAAACAAAAAATGTATGTATACGTAGTGTGTGTGTGTTTGTGTGTGTGTGTGTGTGTGTGTGTGTATACACATGCACACCTGTGTACATGCTCTGTATGTGATGGGTAGCTCTAGAAAGATGCATTAAAAAGTCACCATGGGGCTTCCCTGGTGGTGCAGTGGTTGAGAGTCCGCCTGCTGATGCAGGGGACGCGGGTTCGCGCCCCGGTCTGCGAAGATCCCACATGCCGCGGAGCGGCTGGGCCCCTGAGCCATGGCCGCTGAGCCTGCGCGTCCGGAGCCTGTGCTCCACAACGGGAGAGGCCACAACAGTGAGAGGCCCGCATACCGAAAAAAAAAAAAAAAAAAAAATCACCATGGTTGCCTGGAGGATGGGGGTGGGGAGACTCAGTTTTTATACATTTCCTCTGCGTGCTTTTTCATTTTACACCACTTTATATGTTCCTTATTCAAAAAAAATGAAATAATTTTGTTCCAAAGTACATTGAGGCCAAAGAGTTGAGATAAGGAAGGTGCAGGAAGGAATATCTTTTGCCTTATTTTCTTTAACTTTTTTGGGAAGATGGAGCTACTACGTTTTTTTGTTTTCTGGTTTTTTTAACGGGACTTTTTTTTATTTGAATGGTATTTTCATAACAGACTCCTTCTGGGACGAAGCCGGCAAGAGAAACTCAGAATTGTCAGTTATATTGAAATAGAAATAAATCTCCAGTTGACCCATAGAAGTAGAAAGCGTTTCTCCATCTCATGCAAACTGATCTGTGCTCCTAAGCGGGTGCATCCTGGTACAAGGAGCAGAGCATCTTCATCTTCTAGTGACGAGGCCTGAATTGGTGTGGAGTGATGAAATCAGGGCCCACAGCTGCTGGGAAAATATTGGAAAGCCCTCGGTACTGTCCATGAGCCGCTCCCACCGGCAAAGGTCCATGCACCGTGCTCAGACCTGCCCTCTTCCAAGGATGGTTCAAATTGTTTCTCCAGAGAGTTCTGACACTGTCAAATATTCTACCAGTTTGCCAACCCACCAGAAACCCACCTTTGACTTCAGAGATAAAGGGGATCATTCTCTTTTTAGCTGGTCTTTACATTTGCGGCTCTCAGCCCTGGCCTGCACAGCGGATGGCCTGGCACACTTCCGGATAATACAGAGGCCCTGTCCAGTGCTGTGCAGCCCTGGTGGGGGGAGTGAGGCCTTGGCAGCAGGCTATAAAGAGTGTGGGGTTTATTCAGAGCACAGCAGGCAGCCTCTGAAGGGCTATCATCAGGGGAGTGTGCTGTGATCAGCCTTCTGTCTTAAGTTATCTAAGGGACTTCCCTGGTGGCGCAGTGGTAAAGAATCCGCCTGCCAACGCAGGGGACACGGGTTCGAGCCCTGGTCCGGGAAGATCCTGCATGCCGAGGGGCAACTAAGCCCATACGCCTAGAGCCTGTGCTCCACAGCAAGAGAAGCCACCGCAATGAGAAGCCCGTGCACCACAATGAAGAGTAGCCCCCGCTCGCCGCAGCTAGAGAAAGCCCACGCGCAGCAACGAAGACCCAGCACAGCCAAAAAAAAAAAAAAAAAAAAAAGCCTAGTTAGAGGTGATCATTCTGATGCCATTAGCCGACTCTCATCAGAACTGCCCCATTGTGTGGGTTGTGCCTTGGGGTGCAAGCTGGGGCAGTCGCAGGCATCTGGCTCTGGGGTTCTTTGAATCCTTAGTCAGTGCCCAGCTGCACTTCTTTCTAGGGGCAATGCTAGAGGATAGGGACTCAGGAAAATGGAGGGAGACTCTTCGAGATCACCGTTGCCTGGAGGTACCCAGGCTGTGCAGAAAGGCAAAATCGAGAGAGCGGGGCAAACATGGATGGAAACACAACACGGCTGGAAACTCAGCAACAAGGGAAGCAGAGAAGACACAGTCTTCCCAGAGCTTGCTGGGGACGGTGGTATATTGAACTGAAAAACAGCTCAGACACAGAGACACTCCTGCTGGTTGAGGCCACCCCAGGCCCACTCAGGCTCTGGATGGCTTCAGCCTGGCGCAGCTGCCCGTGCTCGCCATCCCCGTACAGAAAAATGGAGCCCAGTGAAGCTGGGGATCTCCAGGCAGCAGCTCAGATGCTCTTCCATGCAATGTTTTGGGTTTTATTGTGTTATTTATTTACTAACTTACTGTTTTTTTTGTTTTTTGTTTTTATTTCGCTACGCGGGCCTCTCACTGTTGTGGCCTCTCCCGTTGCGGAGCACAGGCTCCGGACGCGCAGAGCTCGGCGGCCATGGCTCACGGGCCCAGCCGCTGCGCGGCATGTGGGATCTTCCCAGACCAGGGCACGAACCTGTGTCCCCTGTATCGGCAGGCGGACTCTCAACCACTGCGCCACCAGGGAAGCCCCTAACTTACTGGGTTTTTTTGGCCACGTTGGGTCTTCATTGCTGCGTGCAGGCTTTCTCTAGCTGCAGCGAGCAGGGGCTATTCTTTGTTGCGGCGTGCAGGCTTCAGTAGTTGTGGCATATGGGCTCAGTAGTTGTGGCTCGCGGGCTCCAGAGCGCAGGCTCACTAGTCGTGGCACACGGGCTTAGGTGCTTCGTGGCATGTGGCAGATCAGGGTTTGAACCCGTGCCCCCTCATTGGCAGGAGGATTCTTAACCACTGCACCACCAGGGAAGTCCCCTATTGTGTTTTTATTAAATGAGTAATGTATTCTAGTTGGAAAAGTTTAAACAAAGTGAATATACAGGAAAAACACAAGTATGGCCTTTCACCCCCATCCTTCTGGTCTCTGCATTTAGACGCATGTTTACGTGCACGTGCATTTTGAGGTTTTTTTAAAATAAAAATAGGATCCTATCCTACACTGTCTTGTTCTGAAAGCAGTTTTCGTGTAATTGTACCTTGAAGGTGTTTTCTTGTCCGTGCGCGTTGGTGTGTTGCGTCCTCTGTGATGGCAGTGTTGCTGTTTACCCATGTGCCGTCGTGCATTTATTGCATCTCCTGCCTCCAGGCAGGCAGGTTATTTCCACGCTTCCTCGTTAGAAACCACGCTGTCTTGAACACCCTTGCACACAAGGAGAGACGCCGAGTAGTGTTCCTTAGAGGGTTTGCACATGTATATCTGTGTGTGTAAACACGCACACGCATGCACACACAGCTCCCTCAGCTTTCCTAAAAGCTTTCACCAGTTTGTACGTTTGCAACTGCATGACCACCCGCTTCTCAGCATCCCCAGCAAGGCTTGGTCACGGCTCTCTCCCCTTTGGCCGGTTCGCATTCTCCTGATGACTAACGAGCGGGACTCTCTCTGGGTGTGTTGGGTCCTTCTCTGGGACTCATTCATTCCACAAATCGTCCTTGAGCACTACTGTGTCATTGTCTCTACATGCTGGGTTACAGCCACGAACCAGACCCACATCAACATAACACGCCAAGTGACAGTGCAGAGTAGCGGGGGAGAGGTGGGAGGTGGGCGGTGGCAAGGAAGGCAGCACCGAGCGCGTCCCAGAAGAGGGAAGACCTGGAGGAGGAGGGCGAGAACCCGGCAGGAGATCCCTGCAGGCTTTGGGGTGAAGAGACAGTAACTGCAAAGGCCCCGGGACAGGCGTTCACCCAGCCCCCGCTGCGGAGCCCAAGGCAGGGAATGGAGTGAGGAAGGGGACGCCCCGACCCAGTCGGGCATGGCCCGGGAGAGCACTGTAACCATTTTACTCGGCGGTCGGTGGAAGACTGGAGATTTTGGAGCAAAAGAGTGCCACAGTCGGGCTTGTTTTGTTAGCTGGATTGCTCAGCGCTGGAGGACAGTAGAAGCAGGCTGGACACGGGAGGGCAGGTAGGGGGATTCAGGCGAGAGAAGACGGTGCCTGGGGTCACGAGGCCACCTCCCCAAGAGCAGGGGCGCTGTCTGCTACGTGGCACGTAGTGTGGCTTGAACAAATAGCAGAATTACTGAAAAACCTAAAACCTGTTTCTTTTTCTTCTGTCACGCGCTCACTGTATCCCTTCCCTGTGTGCTGTTGGGCCGTAGCCTCTTTCTCGTGCGTTTGTAGGAGCCCTGCACACACGCTGGACATTTCATTCCCCGCCCCTCCCAGTCTGTCTGTCATGTAAGGGAGTCACATTTCGCAGTCTTTTCCTTCACGTATTTCTGCAGATGGTATTAGGTCTGTTCCCTCCACGCCGAATTTTATGCCACTTTAATGTTCTCTTTGCACCCCTACTGTCATAACCACTGTAGCTTTTGCCTGATGGGACAAGCCTGGGTGATGCTTTGGACGCAGTTATTTTTCTTATTACCAATGTCATAAAAGTAATATTACCTCCACTTTCTATGAGAGAAGTGAATATGGATTATTACTCTTGTTTTTTCGAATTGAATCACAGAGGCATTCAACGGCTTTCTCACGGTCACATGCTGGTACTTTATAGAGTCAGGTATCAACCTGGGGCTTTCTGATTCTGAGGCCTCCTCCTCTGAGTTGGGTGAGGACAAGGTCTGGTGGGGATGAGCTTGGCGTTTGCAGGCCACTTTGACCTCACCCAAAAGGTTAAGTGGACCAGGCACAATTCTAGGCACTGGGGTTAGGTTGGTAAAGATGATACTTCAGAGAGTGACGGGTACTGTAAAGAAGCTAAAACAGTGGCGCATGACTGGCGGTGACTTGAGTGAGACTTGAAGGAGGACTTCCGAGCAATCCAGGCGGTCTCAGTACAGCTGGAGGAGGTGAGGGTGAGGTGTAGCCCTGGTAAGGATTTGACTGAATGCAGAGGGGAGCCATGGAGGTGGGGAAATAACGGGATAACTTTGACGAGTTGCAGAGGAGTCAAGTGGAAGCAGGGAGAACACATGGGAATATGTCGCGAGAGTCCAGGCAAGAGGTGATGGTGGCCAGACCTAGGACGGTCACAGTGGAGTGGAGAGAAGTGGAGTATCGAGCGTGTGTCTACAGGTAGAACCCAAAGGGTACATGGATGGATTAGGTGTGGAATGTAAGGGAAAGGGAGAAACCAGGGTGATGTGTTCGGTCCTGGTTTGAGCAGTGGGGTAGGGAATTGCACCATTTACAAAAGTGAAGACCAGAGAAGGAACAGAAGTTGGACGGGGAAATCAGAATTCCCATTTTGGCCACATTCAAGGTAGGAATGCCTGTCAAACATCCAAGTGGAAATGCCAAAAAGTCCAAGGGGTCCATTGACTCTGGAGCTTGAGGGCAGTCGGGGCTGAAGCGTAAATATGGGAATCCTTGGCATTCAGACGTATGTGATGCCGTGGGTCTGGACGAGATCCCACCTAGGCACTGTAGACAGAGACAAGGAGAGAAGCGAGGCCTTGGGACCCTCCACAGTTTAGTGGCCAAGCAGCAGAGTCTGGAGGAGCATCAGAAGAGGATGGAGATGCTGCTGGGGGGTCAGGGTGACCACTGGCTTTGACAACGTGGAGGTAGCCAGAGGGGCTCGAGGCCAAGGAGGGCTTTAAGCTGAGAGATACCAGGACATGGTGACATTTGAAGGGACGGTGCAGGAGGGGGCAGGACAGGGCAGGGCCAAGTCCTTGAGAAAGTCCTGAGGGAACTGCCCCTGGGCCCCATGGAGGGCTTGGCCTCAAGTAGGAGCAGGGATAGGTGATCCTGTGTCACAGGGAGGAGAGGAGCCCCCCGGCTGCTTTCTGGGTGACCTGCCAGGCAGAGCGTCCAGGACGGAGATGGTCTGAGAAGAGGGAAGGAATAAAATAGTCACTTCAGCGAGAGAGGGAGGGGCCAGGTGGGGAACTGGGGCAGGATCGTTGGGGCCTGTAGGGTTAGCCGTGAACCGAAAACGCAGCCAGCCAGCCAGCCCCGTCTTGGGCTTTTTCCTCTCTGGTCTGCTGCTCGGCTTAACCGGGGTAGAGTTTGGCCAGGCTTTATGATCGGGGAGAGCACCACAAGGGGGTGGGCAGTGATTAGCATGGAGATGTGATGAGGGCTGACCTGTGCGAAGGGGATTGAGAAGGGGTCAGTGGCAGGATTCAGAGAGGGGGTGTTGAGGAGGGTCTGGCAGAGGAGGTACTAGGGGGAGCAAGCAGGAGAATGATCCAGCCCCTTTGCGGAAGAGCCTTTCAGGTACTGGTCCCCAACCTAGGACATGATGTACAGACCTCCTGAAATGTCAGCTGAGTCAGATCAGGAGCCCCGGAAGCCCCACGCCGGGTAACAAGGAGCTGTAACTGAAGAGGCTCCCAGCCAGGCACCCGGTGCAGCCCCGTTAGCATCACGGCCATTTGTAACGATCAGAATCTCATCTGTCATGGTTTGTAGCCATGAAGTAATGAAAGCTGATGTGTCTGGGCTCACAGGTAGGCAGTGCAGTGTTTGTATGGACTTGTGCGATCTTCCTGGCAAAAAGGTAAAACGTATCTTTACTGTTTTAAATAGCATAATTTATCCCAGAGATACACATGCCCCCATCCACCTGTCACTTTCTGTCCCTTCCCCCCCAAGCTCGGCCACTCCCTGTAATCCAGTTTCCAAGCATAAACAAAACCTGCTCTCACTTCCCCCATCTGATCAGTCATGGAGCCCTAGGGATGCTCTCTCTTCAACACCTTTGGATCATCATCCCCACCCCTGCTGCACTGCCACTGCCCCGTCTCGGGTCTGTCCTCAGGATCTTTCTCCCAGGGGGGCTACACCAGCCCCACAAGGCTCCCTGTCTCTGGGGCTCATCTCTGTCCTATGGCTCCCGGCCCCGTCAGGAGATCTTTAGAAGCTGTACCTTCAAATGCAGCCCGCAGTGAACGGACCTGTTATAATTACACATCGTCACTGTCACGACTGTTTTCCAGGCCACATCACCAACATCTGTGGCATTCCATGAACAGAATGCCTTGATTTAAAAGAACATCAGATTTCAAAGCAGGTTTATTTAGGAAGTAACCATTTTCATATTGAAAGAGCCACCATAAGAAATGCACATAGAAAATGACCTGAAAAATCTACACTCCTGCACTAACAGTGGTCGTCCACGGAGGGCAGGATTACAGGCTATTTCTGTTCCCTTCTTCACACCTGCATGTATTGGTTCCATTTCCTCCCCTACCATGAGCCTGTGTCACTACTCTTTAACGTCTGTTAATGATGAGAGGGTTCTCTACATCCTCTGCTTCCCTGTTTACCATCATTTAACTTGTGTGTATTCAACTACCAGGCCAGAGCTTGGAGTAGAAAAATTTAAAGCTAAAATATTAAAAATCCGTCAGCAGAGAGCAGCAGTTACATCAGAGCACTATTGAAAGCACGTGCGGAGGATCTTGAGAATATAATACGGGATTTACTGAAATGGGGTTTGTGGTCACCTGGTGACAGATGCGCCCTCCGTAGTTCCAATTGTTTCCAAAGGTCAGACGGTCTGTACTGAAGGGACAGCCTCTCAGACGAGTACCAGCGGCCCCAGCCTGACTGCGTGGTCTCCTGTATCATCTAGTTGTGGGCGCTGGGGCCAGACTGCATGTTCAAGACCAGCCTCTGCTCCTCACTTGCTCAGGGGACCCCGGACAAGTGGCTTCTGCGCTTTGATGTCCCCAGCTGTGAACCACTCCTCCTCCACAAGGCTGGCGTGCAGATTTCATGAGAATTGGTGTAATTTTTAGCCCAGGACCTGACAAGCAGTGGTCCCCTTTAATCTATCCAAAAGGGTTAAATCACCAAGTGCTTTATTGGGGTCAGGAACTGTGAGGACCCAAAGAAGAACCAGACCAAGTCCTGCCTTCAGGGAACCCTTGGTACTGCCACGGCCATTTCTGGGTCACATCCAGATGGTGACACTCTTTAGACCCAGGTCAAACTGAGGGACAGGAAACAGAGAGGAAATGCCACATAGGCCTCCTTCCTCAAATCCACAGGGTACAGCTCACAGAGAGAAATCTTCATGGATGTTAGCAGAGTGACGGAGTGCGTGGGTAGAGGTGGGTCCCCATCGTGTGGTCCTGAGCCTGAAGATGTGCCTACGAGCCAAGTCAAAGGCTGACTAGCCTGGCGCACCTTGACTGATTGGGGGGGGAAGGGCAAGGCCTCCCCTCCCATCCCACAGACCGGAGGGCACGAGATGCAGGGTGTGCACATCCCGGAGGCAGTTCTCCCAACTCCTGCAAACACAGGCTTTGTCAGAGAGCCGGGTACAGGAGGACGGCAGCCACATCTTCTACAGAAGGCCGCTCAGTCGCAGCTGTGTTCCAGGGTCCAGCCCAGCAGCAGGCGTGGCCCCTGCAAAGCCACCCTCCCAGCTGCAGAAGGCAGCTCCCAGCAAATGGAATATTGACCGGCCCTTGAAAGCCACTTTACAAGTGAAATGAACAGCAAATCTCTCCTCATGGTCATTTTCACTGAGGAGTGGTTGAGACCGGCGGATCAATGTCACCGGTGTGCTGGGGACGGAGACGCCATGGCAGTGTGCCCCAGAGGCTTATTAAAAGGAACTGTCCCCCCTGAGGCTCCTGGCAGGGGCCACCTCCACAGACACGGACTCCCTTGGCACCTTGATGGTAGCCAGCAGTGGGGAGAGAGTGTTGCTGAATGTGTCTGAGGAACGGAAGACCTGACAGGAGGAGGGGGCTCCAAACATCCCTGCCAAATACCCATCTCTCTTCCACCTCTATAGATTTTTAGGGCACCTGTTCCAGAAAGCCTAGTATGGTCTCTTCAGAGAAGGTTCCTTCCTCTGCCTTCCAGCCTCCTGCCCCCAGGTCAGACAGATGGAAGACTTGAGTTATGCTGCGGAAAGGAATGGGAGGTTTTGAGGTATATTTCTGTAGTTTTTAAAATCTTTGTAAAAGCCTCTATCCACTTCCCTTGATATATTGATGCCTCAGTCATCAAAGTTCTTAAGATTTTGGTGGCCAGACTTTGCCTGTGCCTCTTTTATTTCAGTGATCTACGGGCCTTGAAAGAGCCAACTCTATTCCTATTTGTAACAGACTCAATAAAAATGTGTTGAATGATACATGAGCAGTAGAAAGGACCAATATTATGCCCATTTCACAGATCAGAAAACTGAGTCTTGGGGAGGTTACAGATCTTCCTCAAAGGTCCTAAGGTGTCTAACTGAAGGCACACAGGTTTTCTGACTTTGAATATGGAGCTTCTATTACTCCACACGGCCTTTGGAAGTCTATTTTTATGGTGGAAGTGGGGCCTTTCTTGCTCTCCACACTTCCCTTTTCTTGTCTGCAAAACTGGGGTAGACATACCTCCTGCGTTAAAACAGAATCGGGTGGATCAGGAACGTAATTTTACCTTGCTCAGTGGTTCTGCTCCTGCCCAGATCCAGAGCCACCAGCCTGCTTTATTATAAAAACACAGGCCGGAGGAAGGAAGAGCTGCTCCGTGGCCTGATTCCTATCGATGGGGCTGGGTAAGAAACGGCACTATCCTCCTTTAAATCTCACTAGTGCACGAGGCCAACAAAGGCTGTGAGCAATGAGAATTTCAGCCTGAGGACACAGAAATGTGATGGCATGCACGGTGGCAGCTTCAGTGAGCTTTGGTGTAAAAAAAAAAATCAATCAGTGGTCCTTATTTAAGGCTCTCCTTGCAACCGTGAGACCTTCCTGCTTCCCTGGAGCTGCATGTGCACAGCCCTGGGCTCTGCTGATGGACCTCAGTCCTGGGGTGCATGTGGCCTTGGCCCTGGCTCTCTCCTAGAGGGAAGGGACCGGGGAGAATCCCAGCTCTCTTTCCCATTCAGAGCAGGCCGCCATCATTTTCTCCATCCACCCCGGACCCCTGTCACCTCCCAGTTTATACTTACCAACAATCCCATGCCTTCAGATACTACTGTCAAACCATGTGAAATTGCCGATACTAGACTTATTTTTTGTTGTTGTTTTTGTGGCAAGAGGATTTAACCTGAGACCTTCCGCCTTCACAAATTTTAAGTGTACAATACAGGACTGTTGACTGTAGGTAGTGCTGTACGGCAGGTCTCTAGAGCTTATTCCTCTCTTTCTTAAATTTAAATTTTATATTGGAGTACAGTTGACTTACAATGTTGTGTTAGTTTCAGTTATACGTATACATATAGCCATTCTTTTTCAGATTCTTTTCCCTTATTACAAAATACCGAGGATAGTTCCCTGTGCTATACAGTAGGTCCTTGTTGATTATTTTATATATATTGGGTTGGCCAGAAAGTACCTTGGGTTTTTTAGTAAAAATAAGACGTTTTTCATTTTCACCAAGAACTTTATTGAGCAACGTAGTCACCCTTTTGTTCTACTACTATCTGCCGTTTTTCAGGCAACGTCGTAAAAATCCGTCTTCCCGAAACTTTGTGTCTTTCTGAGCAAAGAACCGTGCCAGGTGCCTTTTACAGTCTTCCAGGGAATTGAATTTTTTTCCATTAAGAGAATTTTGGAAAGATGAAAATAAATGGAAATTCGAATGTGCAATGTCTGGTGAATACGGCGGATGAATCAGAACTTCCCAGCCAAGCTGTAACAGTTTTTTGCCTGGTCATCAAAGAAACATGCGGTCTTGCGTTATCCTGATGGAAGATTATGCGTTTTCTGTTGACTAATTCCGGATGCCTTTCGTCGAGCGCTGCTTTCAGTTGGTCTAATTGGGAGCAGTCCTTGTTGGAATTAATCGTTTGGTTTTCTGGCGGGAGCTCACAATAGAGGACTCCCTTCTAACCCTACCATATACATAGCATCACCTTCTTTGGATGAAGGTCGGCCTTTGGTGTGGTTGGTGGTGGTTCATTTCACTTGCCCCACGATCTCTTCCATTCCACATTATTGTACAGTATCCACTTTTCACCCCCTGTCACAATTTGTTTTAAAAATGGAACGTCTTTACGTTTCAGTAGAGAATTGCTTGTGGAAATAGGTCAAGAAGGTTTTTCTTCACTGAACTTACGTGGAACCCAAACATCAAAGCGATGAACATAACCAAGCTGGTGCAAATGATTTTCAATGCTTGATTTGGGTATTTTGAGTATGTTGGCCATCTCTTGCGTGGTATAACGTTGATTGTTCTCAATTAATGTCTTGATTTGATCGCTCTCAACTTCAACTGGTCTACCCAACCGTGGAGCATCATCCAGTGAGAAATCTCCAGCACAAAACTTCGCAACCCACTTTTGACACGTTTCATCAGTCACAGCACCTTCTCCATACACTGCACAAATCTGTTTTTGCATTTCAGTTGCGTTTTAACCTTTGAGATAATAAAGCATAATATGCTGAAAATGTTGTTTTCTTCCACCTTCAATATTAAAATGGCTACACAAAAATTCACCAATTTTGATAAGTCTTCATTTTTAAGTGCACGCTGATATGACAGCTGTCACATACAATCTAACAAAATTGTTTTGAATGAAGTTAAAGACAACTAAGTGCTACTAGAGCCATCTTACGGAAAAAAACCGAAGGAACCTTTTGGCCAATCCAATAGTAGTGTGTATCTGCTAATCCCAACCTGCTAATTTATCCCTCCCCCCCCAACATTTCCCCTTTGGTAACCAAAGTTTGTTTTCCAAGTCTGTTTCTGTTGTAAATAAGTTCATTTGTATCATTTCTTTTACGTTCCACATAGAAGTGATATCACACGGTATTTGTCTTTCTCTGTCTGACCTACTTCACTTAGTATGATAATCTCTAGGTCCATCCATGTTGCTGCAAATGGCATTATTTCGTTCTTTTTTATGGCTGCTATTCCATTGTGTATATGTACCACATCTTCTTTAAACATTCCTCTGTCGATTTACATTTAGGTTGCTTCCATGTCTTGGCTATTGTAAACAGTGCTGCAGTGAACATTGGGGTGCGTGTGTCTTTTTGAATTATGGCTTTCTCTGGATATATGCCCAGGAGTGGGATTGCTAGATCATATGGTAGTTCTGTTTTTAGTTTTCTAAGGAACATCCATACTGTCCTCCATTGTGGTTGTACCAGTTTACATTCCCACCAACAGTGTAGGAGGGTCTCCAGCATTTATCGTTTGTAGGCTTTTTGGTGATGGCCGTTCTGACCAGTGTGAGGTGATACCTCATTGTAGTTTTGAATTGCATTTCTCTAATCATTAGCATTGTTGAGCCTCTTTTCATGTGCTTTTTGGCCATCTGTATATCTTCTTTGGAGAAATGTCTGTTTAGGTCTTCTGCCCATTTTTGGATTGGGTTTTTGTTTTTTGACAGAGCTGCATGAGCTAGCTGTTTGTAAATTTTGGAGATTAATCCTTTGTTGGTTGCTTCATTTGTAGATATTTTCTCCCATTCTGTGAGTTGTCTTTTCATTTTGTTTATGGTTTCCTTTGCTGTGCAAAAGCTTTGAAGTTTAATTAGGTCCCAGTTGTTTGTTTTTATTTTGATTATTCTAGGAGGTGGATCCCAAAAGATATTGCTGCGATTTATGTCAAAGACTGTTCTGCCTGTTTTCCTCTAGGAGTTTTATAGTATCTAGTCTTACATTTAGGTCCTTAATCCATTTTGAGTTTAGAACTTATTCATCTTATTTAACTGCAACATTATGCCTGTCAGTTGGTAACTCCCTACTTGCCCCTCCCCCTGCCTCTACTAACCACCATTCCAGGCTTTGGTTCTCCAAGTTTGACTATTTCAGATGCCTCATATAAGTGGAATCATACAGTAGCTGTCCTTGTAACTGGCTTATTTCACCTAGCATAGTGTCCTCAGCATTCATCCATGTTTTCACATATGTCAGAATTTCCTCTTTTTTTTAAAGGCTTGAATATTCCATTGTATGGATGGACCACATTTTTTATCCATTCACGGAGATTAGGTTATTTGCACATCTTCCCTGTTGTGAAGAGTGCTGCGGTGAACATGGGGGTGCAGAGAGATTTCTTCCAGATCCTGATGTCTGTTCTTTTGGATAAATACTTATTCTACCCTAGAAGCCTTGGCTCAAAGCCAGCAAGACACTTGCCTAAGGAAACGCAGCTGGTTAGTGGCTCCGCGTGGGGTGAACTCTCCCGCCGTTGCCACAGCGCTGTGAGGGCCGAGCGATCATCATCCCCATGTGGCAGGCAGCCCAGGGCACGAGGCTCAAGGGCAGCGAGCAGAGCCCGTTGGCGGGGGACCCGAGGGTGTCCTGGCTCAGAGGCCCCGCCCTCACCCGCTGCGCTACTACCAACACAGGTGCCTTTGGTGAAACGAAATAAAATACCAGAGTCCTGGCCCCGCTGTCTCGTAACTGTCCCCTCGCGCCAGCCAGCCTCCCGCCTCTCCCGGGCCCTCCCAGGAGCCAGCTCTGGGGACCACGGGCTCTGGTCACTGTGGGCAGAGGTCCTCCTGGCCTCACACATCATGCCCAGTGATGACAGCAGCCATAGGCACAGGGGCAACTGGCTGGACCCCTGACCCCGGACAGTGTGAGGGGAGGCCAGTGGTTTACAATGACCTTTACACCTGAGCCCACCTGCACACTTGTAATCAACAGCCCCTCCCAGGGGGGCAAAGATTCCTTCCAGCATCGTCTGCCCATCCTCTAAGCGGCGTTCGGGGATAGAGAGGCTTTTGGTAATGTGTTTGGGAAGAAGAGAGGGCCGTGACGGCTTTGGGCCTGTGGCCAGTGTCATTCTGAAGGATGTACCCAGAGGATTTGGAGCAGCTCCAGCTTTGTTCAAGGTCAGATGCTTCTCTTCCCTCCACGTACAGAAGATAAGCACACCCTGGCTCCCATGGGAGAAGGTGGTAATTAGAAGGATTTTTCACTTTATTACCTTACTGAGATGTCCCAAATGGGAAATGAGGGACATCTCACTGAGCACAGTGTCTGGGTCCCTGAAAAGGCGTGAAGTGGCCATTTCAGGGACCCCTGCGGGGACCATTCCTCTTTGGATATGATCCATTCCTTTGCTTATCTGGACTGCGCCTGGAGACAGCTGGTGGTGATCCTGGATCTGCCACTTACTAGCTGGTGGCTGTGTCCTCCCTGAGCCTCGGGGCTCAGCTCTAGCTGGGCTCTGTCTTCCCTTGCAGAGTCCTCTAGGACTTGCGCCCGGAAAGCCCTTGGCACAGAGCCTGATGCCACAGAGACAGTCGGGATGTGCGAACAACCTTTAATCTTTGTTTTTTAAAAGCATTTTGTATCAGTGAGATATTTATTATCAACGTTTTCTCTTATTTCTCTTTTATATTTTGTCAGCTGTGATCTCACCATTTAGAGGCAGTTATTATTCCATTACCAAGTCGTGTTGATTCTACTTTCTATTCAAATTTCAGTCTGTGGTAGACAAAATGACACCCCCCCCCAAATTCTGCACCCTAACCCCTGGAACCTATAAATGTGTCCCCTTACATGGCAAAGGGGACTCAGTAGATTTAAGGATTGGGGCAGAGGGGAGATATCCAGGTGGGTCCAATGTGATCACAAAGGTCTTTATAAGAAGGAGGCAGGAGGGTCAGAGGGAAAGAGAGTTGAAGATGCTGCCCTGTTGGCTTTGAAGATGGAGGCAGGGGCCACGAGCCGAGGCAAGCAGGTGGCCTGCAGGGGCTGGGAGGGGCCAGGAAGGATTCTCCCTTAGAGCTTCCAGGAGGTACACCTTGAATGTAGCCTCATAAGACCCATTTGGGACTTCTGGCCTCCAGAACTGTAAGACAGCACAGCATGTTGTTTTAAGCCACCACGTGTGTGGTAATGTGTTACAGCAGCCGTGGGAATAAGACAGAGTCTATCACCTCTGCATTCACAGCCCCAGCCCAGGCTTCTGCACGTGCCTGGAGCAGAGGCCTTGGCATCGGGCACTTACAAGTGCAACCAGATCATGGAGCCCCCGCCACCGAGGGCCCTCCAGCAGATGCCCTTCACCCTCCAGCTGCTCCCTCTCTGCCTCCCCCCGTGCTCCAGGTGCCCAGAGCCTCCTGGCCCCAAGCTTCACCCAGGCTGGCCCCCTACACCCCCTCTCGGGCACTTCCTGCCATGCCCCAGGCTCCCTGCTCAGGGAGGCGCTGGTGGCATTTGTAACCTAAGTCTTTGAACGTGTGATGTTTTTAACCCTCCTTCGGACTATGAGCTCCACGGGTCCTGAGAGAATCCGTTTTGTTCACCATTTATCCCCAGTACCTTGCACAGTGCTCGGCCCACATGGATGCGCCAAGATTCACGGAGTAAACAAATGTATCCTTCAGGTGTTTTCTGTACACGGCGGGGTCCCTACTGTGCTTTAGCCTGTGTTGGAATCACACGCCCTTACGGGCTCATAAACGCACTCCCGTGCCCCTGTGCGTACCGGCTGCTGCTGTCTCGCGGTTACAGGTGTTTTTTCACCAGTATATCCAGTATCAGTGATGCTTGCATTGGACGCACAAGTTGTTCCGTATCTTTGACTCTTTTACATACTGCTGTCGTAAACGCCCTTACAATTGGACCTTGGCAGGCATAATTCCCTCTCCTGTGTTTGTGCATCTTTTATGACTTTAAATGCAGTGTTCGCCCAAGCATTTTCTTTCTTGGATTGAAATGCGCCTTTGCTGGAAGATCAATGAAGACGGTGAGAAGACAGCCGGGGCCAGAACCGTCTTTCGTTGACTTAAAAGCGGGTCCAGAGCTGCGGCCCCAGAGCTGTGCTGGGCGCTGTTGACGGACAGGAAGTTCACACGACAACGTGGACGCCCCTCCCCATTTCTCCACGCCGCTCTTGCCCCCCAGCCAGGCAGCAGCCATGCCCCGGAGGCCACTCCCACTGTCCACCCCACCCCCAGCCCCTGCTGCCCTGCCTGTAGCTATTTGCACTTGGAACCCTGACTTAACCCGATTCTCCCCGCTCTGTCTTACAGTGACGTCGCCCCTCCCGGAGAACCGCTGACCAAGAACAGCCGGCCCAAAGTGGCTTCCCGCTTCCCCAAGCTGTCCCGAGGTCACCCCAGGGAGACGCGCAACGTGGAGCCCCAGAGCGGCGACCTCTGACCTCAATGGCCACCCAGACTCGGGCCCTACGTGCTGCGCCAGCTGCCTCCACCCAGGCCACGGCAGCTGGCCCCTTCCACCTCGGAGGGACAACCCTGTCCCCCCGGTGAACCCCAGAGAGCACACCTTCCCCGCTGGTCCCGTGACACCCTGATTAAACTGGGCCGTGTGAGAACAGGGCAGCTCCTCGCGGGACAGACGCAGACATGTGGGCCCTGCTCTCCCCTGGGCCATGAGGGCCAGCCATTCCCCTCCCTCCAGCTCAGGGGCCAGCAGGAGGGTGGGCGCTGGATCGGGCTCGGAGCCCCCTGGTTGAGATGCACCGAGTCTGATGTCTCAGTTGGTCAGAAGGTTCATTGAGAAACCCCCTCTTAACTCTTGCCCATGTGGGAATTTGAATGACTGGTTTGGGGTTTTTTCCCCCTGTTTAATGTAATTGCCTGTTACTACCTATGGACGTGAAGGGTTTGGATGGAGGCTAGTTCCTTCCCATGCACTCCCCACCAGTGGTCAGTAGACACCCTAGTTCTTGCCACCGTGCTCCAGGGAGACAGTCCCGTGGCCTTTGTGTGAAGGAGCCATTAGAGGGATGTGGAACTGTGGTTCTTGGAGAACTTCCCTACCTCCTTATGGTTGGTTCTGGAAGGACCAGCCCCTTTAGGAAACCTGAGGCCCCCTAGGCCCATGTGCACCTGGTCAGGCCAGCCAGCAGCAGCAACCCAGTGACCTGTATTGGAGAGCTCTGGGCTATCCAGGAGTCGGTGGCCTTGGCCTCGAAAGCCTAGAGGAGAGCCCTCAGGCTGTTAGAGACTCAGCTCCGGGAAGCATTCCAGAAGGTTCTGTGGACCTCGGGCTTTCAGACCTGGCCCCAGGGCTCCCAGGCGCTCAGCGTGGCTGTGAACTTGGACACAAGTGTCCACTCTGCACAAATCATGATCGTCCCCTAAAGACGAGGGTGTGCAACACAGCCTCTGTCAGCCAGCATGTTCTCAGTGGGAGCAGGGCCCTGTGTGCCCGAGATCAATCCCTCTGCTCCTCGCATTCAGAGCGGGGGCCCCCCTGGCAGCTCGCCCCATGGGACCAGAGCCATTTAGCCAGCTTTAACATCCAGAATCGTGGAACCTTCTCCCACCCTGGGCAAGAGCCGTCCTCAGCTGCTGATACAAAGAGAGGCATTTTCTGGGGACAACAGCCGGTATCAATGTGTGTGAAAGATGGCCGGTAGAAGGCTAACCACCATCAGCTTACAACTGGGTGAGCGGTGTGGGTAATCATTGAGCATTTCCTAGATAGCGGAAAACTCAGGAAGGAATGGCCTGGAAGGTTTGTGTTGCGTGTTCCTCCCATCAGCCAAAAGGAAACTCATCAGAGCCGTTAAGCAGAGCTGAGATCATCTACGCACAGCCCTCCAGAGGCTCGGAGGAGGCCCGAGTGACTTCTGAGGGAACATTCTGCCAGGTGAGCCAGGTCCAAGTGAGCGAAACAAGCCGGCTGTTCTCCGCAGATGGAGTGGGGAGTGTCTGGGGGCCCTGCTGTCAGCTCGTGGGGGTCAGAGGACCCGAGGGACCCTGCGTCCTAGAAAGGCAACGTGGTTTCTCTCTTCCGCGTGTGTGCCGACGGAGCCACTGCACGTGCACTTTGTTGGAATCCCGAGTCCCACAGCGCTGCCTTCAACACAGAGCCCTCCTCGACCAGGTCCTCCAGGACTGTCTGGAAGCTCCAGCTGCCCCAGATCCCAGCCCCCCGCATTTGGGTCCCTCCACAGCAGTCAGTTTGACGCCAGCTGACAGGCTGCACAGCCGGATCTGTTCCCAAGGTGTCTCCTCTCCGGTTGTACTAGACCCAGAATGGAACCACTGCCCCGACACCCCCCAGGGCCAAGGGTTCCGATCAGCCAGCCTTTTCTGGCGCCTGACCCGAAACACATCTGAGTGCAACTCTGGTCTCGCCTTCTCCAGCCACCCCACCAGGAGCCAGCTTTGACATTCTGTGCACGGAGTTAAAAAAAAAGAGCCAAAAAAAAAGGCATCCATAGCTACGGCGGACAGATGCTGAGCTGGGAGATACAAATGCACTCGCAGCCCATATTTAAAAAGGAGAAACTCTGCCTCCCCATTTTTTTTTTTTTTTCCCTGTACGCGGGCCTCTCACTGTTGTAGCCTCTCCCACTGCGGAGCACAGGCTCCGGACACACAGGCTCAGCGGCCATGGCTCACGGGCCCAGCCGCTCCGCGGCATGTGGGATCTTCCCAGACCGGGGCACGAACCCACGTCCCCTGCATCGGCAGGCAGACTCTCAACCACTGCGCCACCAGGGAAGCCCTGCCTCCCCACTTTTTAAAGCTTAATTATTCATGGAAAACTTGCCCTGTTCTCCCAAAATGTGGATTGTAAAAAGCATGTTCCTGGGGGACCCACGGGGACCCTCCAGGCTGCTTGCTCTCTGTACCTCCGTTTTCGTGATCCTGCAGAAACCCTGATCTTCAACTGCTTTGATTTCAGCTCAGACACGCATGTGACATGCACATTACAGCACCTCCTCAAAGCCTTAACTTCGGAATCACATGGAATGTTCTGCAGTGATTAGTCCATCCACCTGCTCAAAATACTCCTGCCCTGCTCTCCAGGGTGGCGGGATGGACTTAGAAGGGGCAGACTCCCCAGCTCCTAGAGAAAGAATAAAACACCGAGATCCAGGACAAATGCCAGCCCCTGAGGATGTGTCGTCATCTGCCCATCAATCCACCTCCAATTCAGAGGGTGGGAGATCCCCTGGGACCCATCGCGGGGAAAGGCAGCCCTTCAGAAAGGAGCAGCTGGCATTGCTTCTCTCTCCTTGATCAAATTAGAAGATTGTTTGGAGCCTCCAAAGTCGGCGTCTGAGAGAGGAAGCCACCCCCCATTCTGAAAGGAACTGAAGGTCCCGTCTCTCAAGACGGCCTTGACCCTCTGGTACCCCACCTGTACGGGGAGGGAGAGGCCCCTCCAGGTCCCCTCTGCAAAGCCAGGCTGTCTGCTCGGGGGCGGCTTCAGCCAGAATGGGCCGCAGCATCAGCCGGGTCCATCTCTGCCATCATCTTGTTTGCTCCCTCCTTTTCCCCCAGATAAAGGAGACCCAGGAAAAGCAGGGCTGGGTAGAGACATCTCTCCTTAATAGAGAAAACCAAAGCTCCCAGAAGGGCGGTCCGAGGCTGGTGTAAACCTCGCCCAGAAGCGAGCTTTCCCAGCTCCTACTGCAGCTGGTCTGGAATCCTGGCTTGAAACAACCCAGCCTCTCTCCACAGTCAGGCCCTGGGGGAGGCGGCGGCTTTCCTGGAAAAGGCTGTTAAACCCCGCGGTGGTCGCCTTTAACAGCGTCACCAGGCCCATCCAAGGGCTTCGTGGCTACAAAAGGCATCACCTGATTGAGCTGTAGAGACAGTACCGTCTTGTGAGACCTGGCAAGGGCGTGAAGGGTGAGGCGGAGGGACGCGGACCAGTGTTTGTGGACAAGGTCTGGTCACACAGCATGGGGCCTACTGAGATGTGTTCTTTGATAACCGCTGGATTTTACAGGCTGTGCTGTGCCTTTAAAACAACAGAGGCAATCAAAGCTGTTTAAGTCTGTCCGTGGGATTGATAACAGATGCAGCTAATGCCCAGAGGCAGCAGGCACTGGAGGCCCAAGAATTAATCCCCAGGTTTTGGGCTCAGAATCAGGAAACAGGAGTGAAGACCCACCCGCCAGCCCAGTTGATCCGAAGCACTCCAAACACCCTGAACTAGGGCTCTGCGGCCCGGGCGAGCCGGTGGCCTTCCCTCCGCTTTTTCTCCTATTTCCTCAGGACACAGTTTGCCCACTGGAGGACCAGGTCACAGGGTTTCAGGCCTTGGTCCCCCACACCACCTGCTCACCCTCACAGGGGGTGCCACCAGCTGGCCCCCTCACCTGGAGGCCAGACCTCCCCTAACCAGTCACGTCTGGCATCCTTCCTTCATCCCTCAGCCTGGCAAGTTGGTACCAGCGCCCATTCATGGGAGGTGCTCTCCCCCAAAGGGGGCACCTCGCCTGGGCGTGTCACTGACAGTAAAGAACAGGCTGGATTCTCAGCCTCAAGCTGCGTGGGCATCCCCCAGGACCTGCAGAGAAGGAGCCTGCCTGGGAGCATCAGATCGGCTAAGAGGCATCCTAGAAGGAGCACGCCCTGCTCAAGCTTCAACCCCAAAGGCAATAACTACCTTGACCCTGTCTCGGTGTTTCCCTCGGGACACTGCCACCTGCACTGGACCTTCCCCCAGGCTGGGCGCTTCTGGCACGCAGGCATCTGCTCACGAGCAAGGCCTTTTGCAACGATCATTTTTCACAATATTGTGTATTGTTTCATTAAAGCTAACATTAAATGTTTGCTGTTCAGATTGGCTTCTGTGCTAATTTTGCACAATTGTAGCACTGTATATTTTATCTAACATTCCCATGCCAAAAAATTCATTTTTCATGTTTCCCTAACACGTGGTCTTGATTACGTTTCCAAAATAAAACTTCGGCTACTGGATCGATAGAAGTGAGGGTGGAGCCTTTCCGATCTCCGTGCTCTGAGCAGAGCAGCTGTCGGCTCATCCCACAGTGACTGAAACACCCCTGCCCAGTTCGTGGCGGGATTTCTGACCTTCCCTTCCACCATGCCCGTTGCCTGGATGGGTAGTTCTCAAGTCTGTTAAGGAGCCCTTACTTTCATCTCTGAATCCTAATAACTGCATTAAATGGGTTTCCTTATCTACCCAATCAGTTTAGGAAGAGAAGTGGGGAAAAAAAATCTGGTTTCTCTAAAAGATGGTTGAGGCTATAGCAAGGATGAGCAACCCCACTCTAAGGACAAGCTGGATCCATGAGTGTTTCGAGGTCCAGGGATTCAGTTCTTACTGGCACATAAATGTTTTGCCATCATCACTGAAAACCACTAGCTGACCCGCCCAGGCTCCCCGCCTGCCCTCGAATCCCATCAGGTCTGCCTCCTGCCTTCATGAACTGCAAGGGAAGAAGCCATGCACCTCCGACGATTCTTTCCACCATCACCTGAGACCATACAAGGGGACGCCCTTGCAAAAACTGGGACTGAGGACATGGAAGGTTACAAAATGGGGGATCACACGTTTGCACCCAGAGTTGCTAGCCCCTCCAGAGATGAGCTGGAGAACAGGCATAGCCAGGAGTGAGGGGGTGGTGGATTTTTTATTATCTAGGATTCATCCTAGAAAGAATGTCTTTGCCTCTGCAGCCTTGGTGGCACCATCCCTGGCATCGCCATGTGGTAGAACACTTTGCTTAACTCATCACATGCTGACTTCTTGGAGGAGGGAGTCTTCTGACTACACGTGCCATGGTGACCCACCCGTCACCCACGATCGGGTCCCAGTGAGCCGTCTGTCGCAGGGAACAAGGCGAAAAATCTAGAGTCTAGTGTCTGGATGTGAGGCCTAGAAGCCCGCGGATTCGCTCTGAAACACATAGTATTATCTTAACTACCCTATTCTGTTAAGGTTTACACAATAGAATTTTTAAACAAACGTGTTTAATTTTCTAAAATCTCTTGTATTAAAATTTTCTTTTGGAATAAGCTGTGGTAATTTTGTTACAATCTGGTTAAGACACACCTCTTTACAACTGACAACATTAAAACAGTGACATTTTCTAAATTAGATACTCGGTTTATGGTCTCTCTGATTCTTTGTGTCCATTCTTTTTTCAGCAGTTGGGGATTAGGTGAACTTTCAATATACATGTTATAAAAAAGTCCAGAAAGGTCCTTCACCATTGCACATGTTATCCTGAACAACAGGATTTGATTGGACGAACATCACTTGTATTTGAAGTGGAGCAAAATCCTATTTTGAGTTACTAGGCAGGTCTGTATTAATTGGAGATGTAGAATCAAAATTCTATACAGAAGAAAAAAGCCCCTCCTATTCACTCAGACAGTTATCGGGCACCTGCTATATACCATCATGCGAGGCACTGGGCATGCAGCAGTGACCAAGACAGAAAAGACCCCTGCCATTTTGGACTCACATTCCAAGTAAGGCAGATGGACAATTATATGTATATTTCTTCCTATCTATCTCTCCGTCCATCTGTCTGTCTATACACATACACACTTCTTAAACTCAGCCATCCAGGTAATTACAGACCACGGTAAGTGCCATGAAGGAATAAGCAGGGCTTGGAGAAAGGATCTCCTGTAAATAGTCCAGGCCAGGCTTTCTCACCCTCGGCACTGCTGACATTTGGGGCTGGACAATTCTGTGTCAAGGGAACTGTCCTGTCACTGTAAGATGGTCAGCAGCCCTGGCCTCTAAGCACTAAATGCCCCTAGAACCCCTTCCGTACTGACAACCAGAAATGTCTCCAGATGTGACCACACATCCCCGGAGTGAGGAATGGTCCCCCCTTGAGAACCATGAGGCTAGACCAAGGGGTTCTCTTGGCAGATGTGACATGTAAGCTGTGACCTAAAGGATGAGAAAGAAACACTACACTCTCCCCTGCTCCCTACCCCAAATTTACATTGGCTTAAAAATCCATACCCTATAGCAAGGTACTTAACCTTTTTAACCAGGATGATAAGAGCCTAGGCATAAAGTCAGTATATAAAAGTCATACCCGCAGATCCTGGGGAGGTTCTGCTCAGGGCCCCACGAAGGGTGCACTGCAGACTACTGAGCCCAGCTGTGGAAGGGCACTCCAGGGCTGATAAAGCAGGAGAAGGGGTGGGACCAGCTCTGGATTTTGAGGGCACATTCATGAATCGCACTGCGTCCTGTGCTCTACAGCCTCCAGGTTACTTAACCCTATGCCAACCCAGTGTATCCTGTATTTGAACATATGAGAAAATTACACGCAGGTTGAGTGCTGTCCCGAGGTCCCCCAGCCTCAGGGTAGAAAAGAAACAGAGGACCCCAATAAAGATATTAAAAAAAAAAAAAAAAGAAAAGAAACAGAGGACTGTTTCCACCGTGCCCACAGCCTGGACTGTCTTGGCCACACTCTAATCTGTTCTGGTCTCCCCTCCCTCGCTCCCAGTACGGAACAAACTCCCCGATAATCCTCAACCTCTCCTCCCAGCTTCCCAGCCCTCTCCAAGCATGGCTATCTCCCAAGGGCCCTATTCACTCGAGCTCCCCCAAGGAAAGGCTGTCTTTTTTATTCTCCCTCAATCCATATTCCCAATTCTCAATTTCCCTGCTTCAAACCACTTTGCCTCCTTAAAAACATCAATTCCTTTGACGCTCATGCCATTCACCTGTAACACTCTCTATGCCTACGCTTGGACTTGTATATTGACCTCGGAGCTGCTTCTCACTCACTGATGATTAACGCCTCACTCATCAGGGGCCCCTCCATCCCCTCCAGCCACACCCCGCATCTCGCTTCTCTGAGCTTCTTCCTCTCCAGAGGCTATTCCTCTGTGCCACTTGCAGCTCTTCTAGACCAACGCGGCGGCCATCACTGCACCACCTCTGTAATCTTGACGTCAGATTCTCTGCTCTGATCCACTCTGTCCCCCCAGCACTTTGCTCTAGTGCCCTCACAGCAACAACTGTTCAAATTTTTCAGGCCTGCAATCTGTCATTTTTAAAAACCTGTCCTCCTCACATACTCTTGCCAAGCACCCCATCCCAGTGCTGGTTCTGTGGGCTATGACGATCATCGCTCCCTTCGGGGACATCCGTGAGTCCCCTGCCCCTCTTTCACACTTGCTTGGCAAAAACCTAGCCCTAGTCAAGCCCAACTGACAAGCTAGTCTAAAAGCTGGTATTACTTGTAACTTTGGTTTGTAACTCCACATTTTGTTTTCTTCATAATTTAAGAGACTAATGCATTTAAAAAAATTATTTATGTTTGGGAGCACACAATGTACAAAGATGTATAAAGGGGTGGGGATGGAGCTGTAAAGGAGCAGGGATTTTTTTGTTACTAAAGTTAAGCTGATGTAAATTCAAATCATTATTCAAAGTAACTTTAGGTTGTTAAATGTAATCCTCGTGGTAATCACAAAGAAAACAGCTATAGAATATACACAGAAGGAGATGGAAAGGAACAGTTCATGCGAAAAACTAAACACCAAAGACAGCAATGCATGGAATAAGGGACAAAAAAGCTAGAAGGCATATAGAAAATGAATAGCAATGACAGAATAAGTCCCTCCTTATCAGTAATTAAATTTAAATGGATTAAACTTTCCAACCAAGACAAAGATTGGCAGAATGAATAAAATCACATGATCCAACTATATTTTGTCTAAAAGAGATTCACTTTAGATCTAAAACCACAAATAGATTTAAAGTGAAAGTATGGAAGAAGATATTCCATGCAAGTAGTAACCAAAAGAGGAGTGGCTATACGATATCAGAAAAAATATATTTTAATGAAAGTTTCAATACAGGAAGAAGATATAACAGTTATAAATATTTATACGTCTAATAATAATTATCAAAAAATAGAAAGCAAAAACTTACAGAATTGAACAGAGAAACAGACAGTTCTACAATTATAGCTGGTGACCTCAATAACCCACTCTCAATAATGGACAGAACGACCAGACAGAAGATAAGTAAGGAAACAGAGGATTTAACACAATAAACCAACTAAATCTAACAGACATACACAGAGCACTCTACCCAACAGTAGCAGCATATACATGCTTCTGAAGTGCACATGGGACATTTTCCAGGACAGACTATATGTTAGGCCACAAGTCTCAACAGATTCTAAAAGATAGATTTCATACAAAGTGTCCTCTCCAACCTGATGGGATAAAGTTAGAAATTAATAACAGAAGGAAAATGGAAAAATCACAGATTTGTGAAAAACAGTACAAACAACCAATGGATCAAAGAAATCACAAGGGAAATCAGAAAATACTTCAAGACAAATGAAAATGAAAACACGACATACCAAAACCTATGGGATGCAGCAAAAGCAATGCCAAAGGAGAAATTTATAGCTATAAATGCCTATATTAAAAAACTGGAAAGACCTAAATCAGCACTCTAATCTTACAACTTCAGGAACTAGAAAAAGAACAAACTAAACTCAAAGTTAACGGAAGGAAGGAAATAATAAAAATTAGAGCAGAAATAAAACAGAGAGTGGAAAAGCAACAGAGAAGATTAATGAAAGTTGTTGAAATGTATCAACAAAATTGAAAAACTTTAGCTAGATGGACCAACGAAAAAAGAAGAAGTTTCGATTTACTAAAATCAGAAATGAAAATGGGGACATTACTACTGAGTCTACAGAAATAAAAGGATTATGAGTACCATGAACAATTTTATGCCAACAAGTTGGATAACCTAGATGAAATGGACAAATTTCTAGAAACACAAAACCTACCAAGACTGGATCAAAGAAATAGAAAATCTGAATAAACTTATGTATAACTAGTAAGAAGGTTGAATTAGTAATCAATCTCCGCAGAAAGGAAAGTTCTGGACCTGATGACTTCACTGGTGAATTCTGCCAAACATTTAAAGAACTAATGCCAATCCTCAAACTTTTCCAAAAAATTGAAGAAGAGGGACTTCTCACTCATTCTATGAGGGCAGTATTACCCTGATACAAAGGCAGACAAAACAACTACAAAATAAAACTACAAACAATATCCCTGGTGAACACTGATGCAAAAATCCTCAACAAAACACTAACAAAGAATTCAGCAGCATATTAAAAATATTATACACCATGACCAAGTGGGATTTATTCCTGGAATGCAAAGATGGTTCAGCATGTGAAAATTGATTAATATGCCACATGAACAGAATGAAAGGGGAAAAAACCCACTTGATCATCTCAATAGATGCAAAAAAGGCATTTGACAAAATTCAACACCCTTACATAATAAAAACACTCAACAAACGAGGAATAGAAGGAACATACCTCAACATAATAAAAACCATATATTAAAAAAAAAACACAGCAAACACCACATATATTCAGCAGTGAAAGACTGAGAACATTTCCTCTAAGAACAGGAACAAGATGAGGGTGTCCACTTTTGCCACTTCTATTCAAACATAGTACTGGAAGTTCTAACCAGAGCAATTAGGCAAGAAAAAGAAATAAAAAGCATGCAAATTGAAAAGGAAGAAATAAAATCCTCTCTATTCATAGATGATAGGATCTTATATATATAAAACCTTAACGATTCTGTAAAACAAAACAAACAAACAAAAAACCCCACAACTGTTAGAGATAATAAACAATTTCAGCAAAGTAGCAGGGTACAAAGTCAGCACACAAAAATCAGTTGCATTTCTGTACATTAGCAATGAATAATCTGAAAGGAAAATTATGAAAACAGTTCAACTCACAATAGCATCAAAAAGAATACTTAGGTATTAACCAAAGAGGTAAAAGACTTGTACAATAAACTATAAAACATTGCTGAAAGAAATTAGATAAGACATAAATAAATGGAAACACATACCATGTGTAATCTTCATGGATTAGATGATTTAATATTGTTAAGATGTCACTACCCAAAGTGATTGACTGATGAATGCAATCCCTATCAAAATCCCAATCATCTTTTTTTTTTTTTTTGCAGAAATAGAAAAAATCCATTTTAAAATTCATATGGACGCTCAGGGGACCCAAAATAGCTAAAACAATCTTGAAAAGGAAGAACAAGTCTGGAAGACTCACATTTCTTGATTTCAAAACTTTTAACAAAGCTACGGCCATCAAAACAGTGTGGCAGTTGGACTTTCCTGGTGATCCAGTGGTTAAGACTTTGCCTTCCAACGTGGGAGGTGCAGGTTCAACCCTTGGTTGGGGAGCTAGGATCCCACATGTTCACAGCCAAAGGGCCAAAACATAAAACAGAAGCAATATTGTAACAAATTCAATAAAGACTTTAAAAATGGTCCACATCAAAAAAAAGTCTTAAAAAAAAAAAGTGTGGTAGTGGCATGAAGAAAGACATACAGACAAATAGAATAGAGTAGAGAACCCATAAATAAGCCCTTGCATATATGGCCAAATGATTCATTGATAAGGGTATCAAGACCATTTGATGGGGAAAGGACAGTCTTTTAACAAATAGGAAAACTGGTTGTCCATGTAGAAAAGGAAGTTGGAGCCTTACATAACACCATATACTAAAATTATCTCAAAAGGGATCAAAGACCTAAATAAATGTATAAAACTCTTAGAAGAAAACACAGGGGGGAAGGCTTCACAACACTGGATTTGACAGTGATTTCTTGAACATGACACCAAAGGCACAAGCAACAAAAGAAAAAATAGATTCAACTTATCAAAAATTTTAAAATTTTGGACATCATAAGACAATATCAACAGAGTAAAAAAGCAGCTCAGAGGATGGAAGAAAATACTGGCAAATCAAATTTGTGATAAGGGATTAATACCCAGAATATGTAGAGAACTCAAAACTCAACAACAACAACAAAAAAACCCAATTCAAAACTGGTCAAAGGACTTGAATAGACAGTTCTCCTAAGATATACAAAGAGCATGTGACCAAAAGCACAAGAAAAGATGCTCAACACCAGTAATCATTACAGAAATGCAAATCAAAACTGTAATGAGATAACACCTCATACGCATTTAGATGGCTACCATTTTATTTTATGTTTTTAATTTTTTTTTAATTTTTAAATTTTATTTATTTTTGGTTGCATTGGGTCTTCATTGCTGCATGCAGGCTTTCTCTAGTTGCAGCAAGCGGGGGCTACTCTTCGTTGTGGTGTGCGGGCTTCTCATTGCAGTGGCTTTTCTTGTTGCGGAGCTCAGGCTCTAGGTGCATGGGCTTCAGTAGTTGTAGCACGTGGGCTCAGTAGTTGTGGCTTGCAGGCTCTAGAGCACAGGCTCAGTAGTTGTGGCGCATAGGCTTAGTTGCTCCGTGGCATGTGGGATCTTCCTGGACCAGGGCTCAAACCCGTGTCCCCTGCATTGGCAGGCAGATTCTTAATTTATTTATTTTATTTATTTATTTTTGGCTGTGTTGGGTCTTCGTTGCTGCGCGCAGGCTTTCTCTAGCTGCAGCAAGCGGGGGCTACTCTTTGTTGACGTGCGTAGGCTTCTCAATGCGGTGGCTTCTCTTGTTGCAGAGCATGGGCTCTAGGTGTGTGAGCTTCAGTAGTTGTGGCACATGGGTTCAGTAGTTGTGGTTCGCAGGCTACAGAGCGTAGGCTCAGTAGTTGTGGCTCACGGGCTTAGTTGCTCCGCGGCTTGTGGGATCTTCCTGGACCAGGGCTCGAACCCGTGTCTCCTGCATTGGCAGGCGGATTCTTAACCACTGCGACACCAGGGAAGCCCCTGGATGGCTACCATTTTTACAAAAGCGAACAGAAAATAACAAGTGTTAGTGAGGATGCAGAGAAACTGGAAACTTTGCGCATTGTTGGTGGGAATGTAAAATGGTGCAGCTGCTATAAAAACAGTGTGGTGGTTCCTTAAAAAATTAAACATAGAATTACCATGTGATTCAACAATTCCACTTCTGGATATATATCCAAAAGAATTAAAAGCAGGGTCTTGAAGAGATATTTGTACACAGCAGCATTACTCAGAGTAGCTGAAACATAGAAGCAACCCAAGCGTCCATTGACAGAATGGTTAAGCAAAATGTAGTATATACATACGATGGACAGTACTCAGCCTTAAAAAGGAAGGAAATTCTGACAACCTACAACATGGATGAACCATGAAGTCATTATGCTAAGTGAAATAAGCCAGACACAAGAGGACAAATACTGTCTAATTCCACTTACACGTGGTACTTACTATAGTGAAACTCACAGGGACAGAATACAATGGTGGTTGCCAGGGAATGGGAAGAGAGGTTGAGGACTATTGTTTAATGGGTACAGAGTTTTAGTTTTGCAGAATGGAGAAGTTCTGGAGACAGATAGGGGTGATGGTTGTACAACCATATGAATGTACTTAACGCCACCAAACTGTATACTTAAAAATGGTTAAGACAGTAAATGTTATGTGTACTTTTTCACAATTAAAATAAATAATTATCCTGATTTCATAGAAGAGATTATTAAAGTCCAGAGGAGTGATTAGCTTGCCCAAATGTATACAGCTGGGGATTCAAGTCTGCCCACACCCAAGCGTTAGCTCTTTTCACTAAAGGGCATTAAAAGAATAATGAAAGAAAAGTTGAATGAAAGTTCACTAATGTGTGGTGTTTTCTATCCTATGCTACCGAGGGTCTCTCTGTCACTAATTTGGACTTCGAAGTTTGAAGACTTTAAGTCAATATAATGGAAAAACTTATAACAGAAACATTTTTCATGGGCTGTATAAAGACTCCTTGAAAGAGGTAAACTTTGTGATCAAATAGAAGTGAGTGGATCACTCTCAAGCGGCTGCTAGAGAATTACTACTCAAGCTGTGGGCTGCAACAGACGACTTCTAAAATCCAGGCATACTTTGTTTTAGTGCACCTCACAGATATTACGTTTTTTTAAAAAAAAAAAATAGAAGGTTTGTGATATCCCTGCATTGTCAGATGACAGCATTTTTTAGCGATAAAGTATTTTTAAATTAAGGCATGTACATTGTTTTTTAGACATAATGGTACTGCACACAATAAACTACAGTATAGTGTACACAGAACTTTTATATGCACTGGGAAACCAAAAAATATGTGCGACTTGAGTTATCGCTATGTTGGCTTGATTGCAGCGGCTGCCTCTATCCTAACAGTCCGCAGGGAAGGGAGATGGGCACGAACCAGGGCCGAAAGCATTGAGGAAAGGAGAGAGAGGCAGGGCCGGCTCCTCTGAGAAGCCCGCCTGCCATAAAGGGCCCCTGGGATTTCCCTCTTTGATGACACGGCCGGCACTTATTGGTTCCTCAAACTTACTCACATAAACATGATGCTCAGACCCAGAAACGCTAGGTGAGTGAAGAAAGCCCTTGAGCACCTCTGATGCAAAAGCATTGACCCCTGCAAGGCAGTGACCTGCATGCCAGCTCTGCCACCTCCTGTGTGACCGTGGGCGCCTCTCTTGCCCTCTCTGGGCCTCAGTGTCCCCATCTGTGAAATGAGGATAACAGCACACCTTCCTTATGGGTCATTGTATTAAGTGTGTAAAACACACAAAGCCCTTAGAGCACCAGCCCCGCTCAGACATCCCCAGCATCCGCCAACACAGATGCTGTTCAGCGTCTCACATTCATTTATCGTTACCTGTTGATCGTGTATCTTCCCCTGGGCTGCACATGCTGGGTGTACACATTTTTTTTTTTTTGGCTGCATTGGGTCTTCATTGCTGTGTGCGGACTTCTCATTGCAGTGGCTTCTCTTGTTGCGGAGCATGAGCTCTAGGCACGTGGGCTTCAGTAGTTGTGGCATATGGCCTCAGTAGTTGTGGGTCATAGGCTCTAGAGCACAGGCTCAGTAGTTGTGGCGCACGGGCTTAGTTGCTCCGCAGCACGTGGGATATTCCTGGACCAGGGCTCGAACCCGTGTCCCCTGCATTGGCAGGCGGGTTCTTAACCACTGCGCCACCAGGGAAGTCCTGCCGGGTGTACACTTGTTCCTCACTTTCTCTGCTGTGACCCCACTGCTCTGCCAAGACGCCCCTGGCACGTTTCAGGAGCAAGAACGTTTTGTAAAGCAAGTGCACTACCACATCTCCACGTCCGCCACCTTAACTTATTTAAAATCCTCACAATCCCACGAGGTGGAGATAACAGATCATCCCCATTCTACCCCGTGGGGAAGGGAAGCGCCTTGCAAACCCAAACACTCTGAAGAAGCTCAACAAAGATCCTGTAAGGACATGGATTGAGACTCAGGCAGACGCTCACCCCTCTGCAGCCTCAGGCTACCTGTCAGGTGGGAACAATCTTGTTCGCCTCACAGGGTGAATGGGAGAACCCAGAGAGAGGACAGTTACAGAGCATGAGCGTACGGCAGGTGCTCAATAAATGGTCCTCACCCCCCCTTGCTGTGGAGACTGGGCAGCCCCATTACAGCGTCCCATGGAGGAAACAGGCCCAAAGAGGTATGGCAACGTGCCCAAGGCCGCACAGCACTGAGGGCCAACTTAAACAGAAGCACAGCCTGCTTGTGGGGGAGGGGCTGCTGGGTCCAAGCCTCTCCTTTGCCTGGACTCCCTCCCCGAGGATTGTGGGCGTGCGGAAATGAGCAGATCCACCTCGATGTGTCCTTTCCAGAAATAATAATAATAATAATAATTTCCTCTCATTTCACACCGCTATTCTGTGACCGTTCTGGCTTCTGCATCATCTATGCCCCTGCCGTGTCCCCTGCTCTGTTTCCTTTCTCTTGCTGTTTCCTAGGCACAGTATTTATCATGTCGTGTTCCTTGTCTTTATGTAATCAGAGTTTTCCGGGAAACAGCTAAGTGATGGATCCAGTAGAGGTCCTGTGTGCGCAGGTTTTTAAATTTGCACACCCCCCGAGGTGGCCTGACAAGCTGTCACCTGGGACACTGGCTGGGGCTGAGGCCCAGGCCCAGGTGGCCCAGAGAGGCCACCTTCCGCCTCAGGGACGCCCACATCGTCCCCATCACTCTGGGGGACGGGGCACCTTTCGTGATGAGAACAGGGCCACCCGAGGCCGACAGCCCCGGGGGGCCGGATCCTGGCCCCTCCAGTCCACGACGGGCTTCTTGCACTAAGCATGATGCTTTCAAGGTTCATCTCTATTGTGGCGCGTGTCAGTACTTCATTCCCTTTTATGTCTGAATAGTATTTCATTGTATGGATAAACCACATTTTATTTACCTACTGTTACTTTTTGTGGCTTTGTGGGCTCTTCAGTGCTGACAGCGTCTGGCCCTCAGCTCCTGGTTCCCTGTGAGTGATGCTCCGACACCCCCCGCCCTCAGTATCCTAGTGGGTCTCACATTTGATGGTACATTGCCATCACACAGATGTTAAAACCCAGTCGCTGGGCCCCACCCCCAGAACTGCTGCTGCGGGACGGCTGGCTGAGGCTCGAGAACGTGCACTTCTAACGGGCTCCCAGGCAACACCCCTTCCCCCAGTCTGGGGACCACCCTGGAGGACCTGGGCAGCAGAGGTCACAGCAGCAGTGACAGGAAAAGAAGTATTAGGCACAAACAGCTACTGAATGACTGCGAGATTCTGGGCCCTGAATGGAGTCCTTCACATAAATATCTCATCACTCCTCACCCCAACCTTGTAAGGCAGGCGCTGTTACTACCCCCATCTCACAGATGAGCAAACCGAGGCCCAGGGAGATTAAATGGCCTTGCTGCTGAGTCTAGGAGTATCTGTACTGGGGACTTCACAGCCTTCCCAAACCAGTGGGGAGGCAGGCATCTGGGTAGAAGGGCACTCATGGCTCCTCCCACAAGGGCAAATGTTCCAAGACAATGGGCCGCAGATCACCCCACTGGTGACAGCCAAGGGCAGGACTAAAACCCAGGCCTGGAGTCTCCGAAGGTTGTGTTTGCATCTGGAGACGTAAGGATAGTCCCACGAATCCTCTCTGTGCCTGTCTCCCCACCTCCCCTCATCCCTTCTACTCCTGTCCACCCACCTTCTTGATTGTCCCATGGCTCAAGCGTGCTAAGCCCTTACCTACCCCAGTCCCTTTGCACAGGCTGGTCCCCCCCCCCCCCGCCTGGATTGCTCTTCCTGCCTTTTCTGCCTGGCTCACTCATTCTTTGGGTCCAACTTGAACATCACTTCCCCAGAGAAGCCTTTCCTGACCTCCTGGTTTACCATTATTTCCAGTCTCTCATAAACTGTGTAGTATATATCAATACTTAAACATTTATTTGTAAGTCTGCTTACTTATGATGGCAGCTAGCTGCCCCTGCTCTAGAGGGAATGGACCATGTTGGTTTTATGCACCATTGCACCCCCATTGCTGGAACGTAGTAGACACTCAGTAGATATTTGTTCAGTGAATGAACAGTGAAGTGAATGATCACTCACTTTTAGGACTCTTCTCCGTATCTCCTGGTTACAAGGAACAATTATCTACCTTCATCTATGAGACTTCTCTGAAAAGCTGGCCAAGATGCTGATTGGACCTTGGCCCTAACTGTAATAGCCCAGAGAGTAAAGGCTCAGACTTAAGCCTTATTGATCACTGCATCCCAGCTCATGCCCGGCCCCCAAGCAGATGCTCTGCGAATGGGGGTGATGTGTTGGTCTTCTCAGGTTCACCCATCTTTAAACACCCCACCCAGGTGGCTATGAAGCCTGAACTAGGGACGGGGTGCATGTGGGCCCCAAACACATCACTGGGACCATGAGACATCAGTTTACCCTCATCCCCGAGGGGCACTCCATAGACTTTCTCCAAGGATGGGGCTCCCTGTATTCTGTGCTGGGGGATCCTGTGTCTGCCAGAGAGCAGGTCTCTTGAAAACTTTTTTGTGGTTCCCTAACCCTGACTAGGAAGAGGAATGCAAAACCTGGATCCCCCAGAGGCCGACAATTTTCTGATGCTGAATATTGTAAGAGCTTTTTCATTCTTTACAAAACATAAGTGTTTCCCTGTCCCACTTGAAATGAATTAGGTGAATTTGAGTGGGTTGTTTTGTCAAGTTACATGAACACGTGGACAATAATTCTGACTTATCTCTGCAGTACAACTACAATGTCTTAAAGCCCACCTTTTTATTGTTATTACAGTAACTTGCATTTCTGTGTCTGTGCGTTTGAAGATTCACAAATGCTGCTGGGACTTCCGTCTCTACATTTTGAAACCTCTCAGCATTAAGACTCAAGAATGGGTACTGAAAAAAAAAAAAAAAAAGAATGGGTACTGGCTTCTTCTTTTCTGAGGATCTTACCCATTGCTTACTGTCTATACACTCACGATACCCCAGTTTACATTCAGGTCCCACGGGAATGTCTAATGGGCATCTCCAACTAAATATGCCCCAAATGGAACTCCTGAGGCCTCCCCCAAACTTGCCCCTCCTCCTTTCCCCTGTGTAGGTGAAGGGCGCCTCTCCCCGGTCTGTTCAACCTGCAACTTGAATCACACGACTCCTCTTCCATCACCCTCTTCCCACTACATTCAATCCATCAGCAAGTCCCTTCTACTCTGCCTTCAAATTCTATTCATACTGGTTGTTTCACGTCCGCCCGAAATTCATGTCTACCTGAATCTCAGAATGTGGCCTTATTTGGAAATGGGCTCTTTACAGATGTAATTAGTTCTTAAGATGAGGTTACTGAAGTCGGGTATCCTAACTCCAATGACTAGTGTCCTTATAAAAAGAAGACGCACAGAGACAAAGCCTGTGTGAAGATGGATGAAGAGATTGGAGCGATGCAGCTACAGGCCAGGGAACACCAAGGATGGTTGGCCACCACCAGAAGCTGGAGGACGCAGGAAAGGACCCTTCCCTAGAGCCTTCAGCTGGGGCGTGGTCCTGCCAGAACCTTGATTTGGGACTTGTAGCCTCTAGGATTATTGGAAAATAAGTTTCTGTTATTTTAAGCCATAAAGTTTGTAGTAATTTGTTACAGCAGTCACAGGGAAGTAACACACTATCCAAATCTATCTGCTTCTGCCATCACTCCCTCCAGGTTACCATCACCCTCACCTGGAGACCCAGCAGTCTGCCAGCTGGTCTCTGTTCTATTCCCACATGCATATGTACGTATGTATGTACATATGTATACACACACATATACACATATATATACACACAATACATACAAATTATATATAAGTAGGTATGTAAATGTATATGCCATGTGTATAATATACACTAGTGTATCACATGTATATTACACCTAATAAGATAGAGTATTTCCTTCTTCCCAGAAAGTTCTCTCCTATGGATGCAGCTATAGATTATCATACTAAGTGAAATAAGTCAGAAAGAGAAAGACAAATACCATAGGATATCACTTACATGTGGAATCTAAAACATGGCACAAATGAACCTATCTAGGAAATGGAAACAGACTCACTGACAGAGAACAGACTTGTGGTTGTCAAGGGGGAGGGGGGAGAGGAAGGGATGGACTGGGAGTTTGGGGTTGGTAGCTGCAAACTATTATATATACAACGGATAAACAACAAGGTCCTACTGTACAGCACAAGGAACTATATCCAAACTCCTGGGATAAACCATAATGGAAAAGAATATAAAAAAGAATGTACATATGTGCATCACTGAGTCACTTGGCTGTACTGCAGAAATTAACACAACATTGTAAATCAACTATACATTAATTTTTTTTTTAAGTCTAAAAAAAAAGGAAGTTCTCTCCCGCCCCTTTCCAGTTAATTCCCGCCCTACCCCGCCAAGCACCCACTTTCTGATTTCTATCACCGTAGATTAGTTTGCCTGTTACTTGGCATCATATAAATCAAATCGTATAGTATATACTCATTGTATCCGGCTTCTTTTACTTGGCATAATCTTTGGGAGGCTCATCCATGGTTTTGTGGATATCAATAACTTAGTCTCTTATTGCTGAGTTATTCCACTGGATCAAATAATGTTTTAAAAATACAATCAGACCATGTCATCCCTGTGTTTAAAACTCGCTCACAGCTCTCCGTGGGCTTAGGTTGAAATGCAATCCCTGACTGTGGCCCTGAGTCCTGCTGACCACGCTGATCCTATGACTTGGCATGACCTGCCCTGTGGCCTCCTTCCTCTACCTCAGATATGCCCACCTCACCCTGGACTCTTAGTCTGATGCTCACATCTCTGAATCTTTCTCATTCTCTGTTCTCAAGTCATGTGTCTTCTTCTCAGAGCAGCCATCCCTGGCCATCCTGTTGTAAAACAGCATCACACATACCCTCCACCATGTTCTATTTTATTCTGAATTATCTTACCATTTGCTTGTACATGACTGGTCCACCCCTACTCCACAAGCTCAGCCTTGCTCACCATTACAATCTCAGCCCCTAGAGTAACTCCCCAGCATAGTGGGATATTATTCAATATTTGTTGAATAAATGAAGTGATTTGCAAGAAAGTTTACATAGAGGTTATGTTTTCTGTTATTCATTAGAGCTATTCATTGATATTGCTGGTTCCCTCCTTCTGGACACTCTTTGATGTTAGGCATAGCCATGTGACTTGCTTTGGCCTGTGAAATTTGAAAGGAAGTGATACATGTCTATTCCAGGTAGAAGCTTGCATGGTTGGCGCATGATTCCCCTCCCTTCCCTCTGTGATAGTGCAAATTTGTGTTGAGAGAGACCTTCTACTGGCCTGGGCAACAGGGTAGCTCCAAGGACCAGCACCCTCTTGCTGACCTCTACTGAACACATATTATGAACAAGAAATAAACTTGTATGAAGACAATGACATTGGGGGATGTTTGTTACTGCAGCATAACCTAACCTGTCGTATCCTGACTTGCTCTCTTCTCCAATGCGTTCTCCACATTCCTCTCCTCCCACTCACTCTATTTTTTTTTAGAAACAGGTTTTGTTTTTTTTTTAAACAAGTTATTTATTTATTTATTTTCAGCTGCATTGGGTCTTCGTTGCTGTGTGCAGTCTTTCTCTAGTTGCAGCAAGCAGGGGCTACTCTTCGTTGTGGTACGTGGGCTTCTCATTGCGGAGCACGGGCTCTAGGCACGCGGGCTTCAGTAGTTGTGGCATGCGGGCTCAGTAGTTGTGGCTCACGGGCTCTAGAGCACAGGCTCAGTAGTTGTGGCACACGGGCTTAGTTGCTCTGCAGCATGTGGGATCTTCCCGGACCAGGGATTGAACCTGTGTCCCCTGCATTGGCAGGTGGATTCTTAACCACTGCACCACCAGGGAAGCCCCCCACTCACTCTTGAGCCCCTCTGATCTAGCATTTCTCGGCCTCTGACCTCAAATGACTCTGTTAAGATTACCAATGACCTCCCCATGGTGAAACCTGATGGTCAAATCTTGGTTCTCATGTGACTTGACCATTACAGCATCTGATCATTCTCTCCTTGTAACCTTTTCTTCACTTGGGAGACAGGATGTCACACCTTCCTGGCTTCCACCCTACTTCTCTGGATACTCTCATCCGTTCTCTCTTGCTGGTTCCTCCTCATCCCCCCCAACCTGTTCCTACAGAGCACCCCAGGGCTTGGTCCCAGACCTCTCCCCGCCACTTATGAGTGACTGCATCAGTCTCCTGGCTGCCCCACGCTGATGACCCCCAGATGTATGTCTGTCATCCATGCTGCTCCCTGATCCCCAGCCTGTATTTTCACCTGCTCACTTGACAGCTCCATGTGACATCTCATCAACATCTCAAACTTAACACGTCCAAACAGAGCTCCTGATCATCCCTGTGAGCCTGCTGCATCCCTAACTGTTCCTTCCTCAGGGTCCCTGAGTGACTACAATGAGCAGGCCAGAAACTCTGGACTAATCTTTCAGTCCCTTTTTCCCCCCCACGGCTCACAAATCCTGTTTATTAGCAATTCCTGTCAAAATATATGCAGGGTCCTACCTCTTCCCACCACCTCCTTGGCTACCACCTTGCTTCAAGCCACCTGCCCCTCTCACCTGGATTATTGCGTTAGCCTCATAACTGCCCCGGCTCTCACCCCTGCCCCCATACTGATGATTCTCAACCCAACAGCCTAAAAAAATCCATCAGAAAATGTCAGTTTTTCTTAAATCCTTCCAGTTTCTCCCCATTTCTCTCACAATAAAACCTACCCTGTTCTAGAATCACAGATGTAGAAAACAAACTTAGGTTACCAGGGAGAAAGGGGGAGTAGAGGGATAAATTGGGAGCTTGGGATGGACAAATACACACTACTACATCTAAAATAGATAACTAATAAGGACCCACTGTATAGCCCAGGGAACTCTACTCAATACTCTGTAATGACCTATATGGGAAAAGAATCTAAAAAAAGAGTGGATATATGTATATATATAACTGATTCACTGATTCACACCTGAAACTAATACAACATTGTAAATCAACTATACTCCAATAAAAATTAATTCTAGAAAAACCCTACCATGTTTAACAATGGCCTATAAGGCACTAACCATACAGCCCCGAACACCCTCCTCCCCGGCCCCAGCCTTGCCTCCCAAGACCCTCCCTCAGTTTCTCCAGCCACCATGCCCTCCTGGGGTATCACGCTCCCCCTTCAGAGCTTTGCAGTTGCTATACCTTCTGCTCAGGACACGTTGTCCCTAGATCCTTTGCTCAAACGTCACCTTCTCAGTAAGGCCCTCTCTGATCAGTCTATTTAAATGCTTGGTGGGCAGGATTCTAAGTCCCCAGTGACCATCTAGAGGGGCTGAAACCTATGAAATGATGGGGTGTCAGTCCAGTGATTACATTATCTACACAGGGACAAAAGCGGTTTTGAAGATATCATTAAGGTTACTAATAGTTAATTGAAAGGGAGAGCTTCTTGTGGGCCTGACCTAATCACAAGGGCCCTTTAAATCTGGCTCTAGAGATGGGAGAGAGGAGGCCAGAAGTCCAAAGCATGAGAAAAATCTGACACCTGTTGCTGCCTTTGCAGATGGAGAGGACCACATGGGAGCGGCTCCCAGCTGACAGCCAGCAAGGAAACGGGGACCTCAGTCCTACAGACGGAAGGGACTGAATTGGCCAATAACAAGGATGAGCTGGGAAGTGGATTTTCCCCATATCTTCTAGATGAAAACTCAACCCTGCTGATACCCTGATTTAGCTTGTGATGCCCTGAGCAGAAAACCTAGCCAAACTCTGCTAGACATCCAATCTACGGATGTGAACTGACACATATGTGCTGTGTATCACCAGCTGTGCTTGAGGTAATTTTCTACGCAGCAATAGAAAACTGAAACAAATGACAACCTTCAAACCCCTAGAGTGGAAGAATATATTCGCAATCAACATAACCCACAAACAGCTCAGATCCAGGAGATAAAGAACTCCTACTGAACAATAAGAAAGAGACAGACAACGCAACAGAAAAATGAGCAAAACACCTGCTCAGATGTTTCATGAAAGAGGGTACTCAAGTGGCTGACAAAACATATGAAAAAGTATTAAATGTCATCAGTCATCAAGGAAACATAAATTAAAACTGCATATGTCGCGCTTCCCTTGTGGCGCAGTGGTTGAGAGTCCGCCTGCCCATGCAGGGGACACGGGTTCATGCCCCGGTCCGGGAAGATCCCCCATGCCATGGAGCGGCTGGGCCCGTGAGCCATGGCCACTGAGCCTGCATGTCCGGAGCCTGTGCTCCGCAATGGGAGAGGCCACAGTGGAGAGAGGCCTGCCTACCGCAAAACAAACAAACAAACAAAAAAACTGCATATGTCTGGAGAAAACCATGCTTCAAATAGATACATGCACCCCAGTGTTCATAGCAGCACTATTTACAATAGCCAAGACATGGAAGCAACCTAAATGTCCATTGACAGGTGAATGGATAAAGAAGATGTGGTACATATATACATTGGAATATTACTCAGCCATAAAAAAGAATGAAATAATGCCATTTGCAGCAACAGGGATGGATCTAGAAATTATCATACTAAGTGAAGTAAGTCAAAGATAAATATCATATGATATCACTTATGTGCAGAATCTAAAAAAATGATACAGATGAACTTATTTACAAAACAGACTCACAGACATAGAAAACAAACTTACAGTTACCAAAGGGAAAAGGTTCGGGGGAGGGATAAATTAGGAGTTTGGGATTAACATATACACACTACTATATATAAAATAGATAAACAAGAAGGACCTACTGTATAGCACAGGGAACTATACGCAATACTCTGTAATAACTTATATGGGAAAAGAATCTGAAAAAGAATAGATATACAAATATGTATAAGTGAATCATTTTGCTGTACACCTGAAACACAACATTGCAAATCAACTATACTCCAATATAAAATAATAAATTAAAAAAAAACTGAAATGAGACAGCATTCCACAACTACCAAAATCTTAAAATGGAAAAAGACAGGAAATACCAAGTGTTGGCCAGGATGTGGTACAGAATTTTCATCCTGTTGGTGGGAGGACAAATCACTAGAAACACTTTGGAAGACTGACATATCTACTGAGGTTGAACATACGCATCCCCAAGACCCAGTAATTCTGCTCCTGGGTATATACCCAACAGAAATTAGTACACATGTCCAATACAAGTCAGGCATAAGAAAATTCATACATGCATTGTTCATACTGACTTACAATGGCCAGGCTCTCCAAGGCCTCTCTGACCTCACCTCCCCCTCTACTCTCCCCCTTGCTCCCCCGCTCCATCCTCGTTGGCTTCCTCGCTATTTCTAGAACACAGCAGGAACTCTCCTCCCTGAGCCCTTTGCACTTGCTGTTCTGTCTGCGTGGGAATCTCTTGCCTTGGAGCAGTAGTCTGCAATTAGGGTGTGATTTGGCCCCCCAGGGGACATTTGGGATGTCTGGAGATGGCTTTGATGAGCACACCTGGGGGGTTGCTACTGGTATCTGGTGGGTAGAGGCTAGGGATGCTGCTAAACATCCTACAGCGCACAGGACGGCCTCCACAACAGAGAATTCCCCAGTTTAGAATGCCCAAGGTGCTGAGGTTGAGAAAGTCCCCAACTTCCTTCAAGTCTTTGCTGGAATGAATGTCACTCCCCCAGTGAGGCCTTCCCAAACCACCCTGCTGAAAATTGTAAATGACCCTTGAACAGGACACTCCTTCCACACAGCCCTGTCTTTGCTTCTCCATAATAGTCATCACACCATATATTTTACCTATGAATTTATTAGTGTCTCTCTCCACTCATGGAAGGTACGCTTTTACAAGGCAGTGATTCTGGTTTGCTCTCTGCATTCCTAGCCCCTAGAAGAGGTGCTCCATAAACATTTGTTGGATGGATACCACACTAAACGAGAGGAAAAATAACCAAACTTTACTACTGTGCCCCGCAATTTTATTTACTCTCCTACACTGACAGCAAAGATTGCACTGAAAGGTAGGAGACTATGGTTGAGAAAGCACCAATAAGCAACAATCAAAAGGAAGGCTTCTCATCTGCCTATGTGTTACTTGTTACAGTTTGCTTTCAAGGTCTAGTGTTTTGCTATTGAAATTGGACTTTGTTCAAGGCAGCTGGCCATCATTGTCAATAAAACAAACTCGGGGGGGGGTAAGGGAAAAGCAGAGGCAAGGATCACTCGTGTTCAGAGATCAGATCATGACACTATCTGGATATAAAACGTCTGACGGCCAGAGGATACTCTGTGCCGGATGGTGTGATTCCACTAGACAAATGCTTTCCTTTCTAATGCCATTCATCTCACTCCCTGAGCAGAAGGAGTTGAATTAGCACCACTTTAACTTTACTGTGGAAGATAAACACCGCCCCCCGACCCCCGCCGCCCATGGTTCTGATGCGAGAGTTTTAGGTAAAGGGACTCAGAACCTGGGCTGGTTCTGACAGACAGGAGGAGCAGAAGGAGGGGCCTGTGAGGGGCCCTACAATGACGTCTGCTTGTCTTTGGTGTGTGCTTCCAAAACCCTTGATCATGTGACCTTGTCTGCAAATTTCTGAGCATGAACTCACAACAGTTTTTTTTAATTTAGAAATTATGAAATGTGTTCAAATACGCTGTTTATAATACATACAACCTCCAAAGAAAAGTTTTCAAAGAGTGAGATTTTCAAAAGTGAAACTTTTAGGTTTATACTACTCCCCAGTGAACTGTCTTAACAGTCCTCTGGGGCATGTGTACTCCGTCTTGGCAACAACTATGTTAAGTGCAGTTTCTAAGATTCTTCTCAACTGGCTCCATTACAGCAATTACAGCAAATGAATTGGAGGCCCAGCAGCAGAAAGTTTTGTCCCAGGAGGGCCATTAACCTCACAGCTGTCAGCAGCCACATTCATCATGATAAGAGGCTTTGGAACTAAGAACAAGAGAACAGGGCTAAAGACATCTGAGACCATTTCCAGCCTTTCTTTTCTTCTATACATCCTTCACCTTTTCTTCCACCCCCTTCTAGAGCTTCCTATGTAAGACTACTGAATGTGGCTGGGCCAAATTCAAGTTCATCCAAATTGGATGGGCTGAGGAAACATGATGGGCCACCTGCACATAGAGGTCAAGGACCCCTCCCCAATGGCCAGCCAGTGTGTTTCTGGAGGCTACTGTGGCAGAGACTTGAAATGCCTCAATATCCATTCTTCCCTCCTTCTATAATGACAGAACACCCAATTTTTATGGGACACCTGCCCACCCACCCAGGATATAAACTGTATTTCTTAGACTCTTTGAAGTTAAGTGAGGCCATGTGGCCAAGTTCTGGCCAAGAGAATGTAAGCAGAAGTGAAATGTGTAATTTCTTTAAAAAGAAAGATGTTTGTCCTCCCTCTCTTCCTTCCTGCTGGCTAAAGTGTGGCCATGAAGGGGGGCCATCATCTTGGGCCATGTGGACAAGGGCAACGTCTTAGGCGTGGCAAAGCAACAAGATGGAAGGAGCCTGGGCCCTTGACAACTTTGCAGAGCAGAACCATCTCTGTCTTGTTCAGGCTGCAGGTATTCTGAGTCTCTTGTTTGCAGCTGAGACTATGTAACACAGATAATGACAAACTAGATAAAATCCAGGAAAAGTTCACCATATAATGAGGGGTCTGGGTCTTATGTCTTAAAAATCAACGTTTGAAGGCCTAAAAGCTGTTTTAGCCCAGAAAGAGAAGGTTGAATCGAAACATGGCAACTGTCCTCAAACACCTGAAAGGCTGTCCCCAGCAACAGAAAAGGGTGGCCTCCTCTGTGTAACTCCAAAATATTTGTTGAATTGGTTAATGAAAGATTGAGATTTGATGTGTGGCTGTTTCAGTGGGGCATATGTTGGTTCCAAAAGAAAAATCCCTTTTAAACAATTATGATTAATAGAGAAGAAAGGGAAGAAAAGTCACGTTTGAGGACCTGCTGTATTCCAGGCAAGGTGTTAAGTGCTCAGCATCCTTCATACGATGTCACTGCATTCTGACCTGCCCTCCGGTGTGACTTTCCAAAGCACAAATTCATTTATGGTGTACACTTTAACCCAAAGTCCTTCTCAGTTTCTCCAAAGTTGACAAATGGCCAATAAGCACATGAAAAATACTCAACATCATTAATCTCTAGGGAAATGCAAGCTGAAACCACAATGAGATACCACTCTACACTTACTAGGATGGTCATAATTTAAAAGGCAGACAATAACAAGTGCTGACAAGGATTTGGAGAGGTAGGAATGCTTAAGCATTGCTGGTGGGAATGTTAAAGGTGCAGCTGCCTGGAAAACAGCCTGGCAGTTCCTCAAAAGCTTAAACATGGTTACTATACAACCCGGTACTTGTTCTCCTAGGTATATATCCAAGAGAACTGAAACATGTGTTCACACAAAAGTCTGTACACAAACATAGTAGCATAATCATAATAGCCAAAAAGGTAGAAACAATTAACATTAAACAAAAGTTAGAAACAACCTAACTGTCCATCAGCTGATGAATGTATAAAAGAATGTGGTCTGGGCTTCCCTGGTGGCAAAGTGGTTAAGAATCCGCCTGCAAATGCAGGGGACATGGGTTCAAACCCTGGTCCGGGAAGATCCTACGTGCCGCGGAGCAACTAAGTCTGTGCACCACAACTACTGAGCCTGCACTCTAGAGCCTGCGAGCCACAACTACTGAGCCCACATGCCACAACTACTGAAGCCCGTGAACCTAGAGCCCATGCTCCACAAGAGAAGCCACGACAACGAGAAGCCTGCACACTGCAACGAAGAGTGGCCCCTGCTTACCGCAACTAAAGAAAGCCCGCCTGCAGCAACGAAGACCCAACACAGCCACAAATAAATAAGTAATAAAATAAAAATTAAAAGAAAAAGAATGTGGTCTATCCATACAATGGAATAACAGTTGGCTATAATAGGGAATAAAGTACCAATATCCATTACAACATGGATATGCCTTGAAAACATTATGTGACAAAAACCAGACACAACAGGACAAATATTGTCCGAGTCCATTGATATGAAATGTCCATAATAGGCAAATTCAGAGAGACAGAAAACAGACTGCTGGTTGCTAGGGGCTGCGGAGAGGAAGGGAATGGGGAGTGATGATCAATGGGTGTATCAGCTTTCTTTTTGGGGTGATGAAAATATTGTAAAATTAAATAGTGATGACGGTTGCAGCATCCCTGTGAATATACTAAGAATGGCCTGCTTTAAAGGAGTAAACTGTGTGTTATGTGAGCGCTCTCTCAATAACGCTGTTTCTAAAAACTCCTTTGGCAGCTCTCTGTTGCCTTATGCTATATCCACATGCACCATTATTTACTTAATATTTTCCTTTAAAGCCACTCATTTTTTTTTTTACTGAATATTTCTTTTAAAAAGAAAAGTGTTTATTACTCTCTTAAATGAAAGGCTAATATCACTTGAGAGAAATAAGGGAACTATTGACAAGCTCAATCTGTTCCGACTGGTCAGCGTCCATGCCACCCGTTACTAAATATTTTGAATTTAAGTAAATAAAACCCATGACTAACTTCTAAGGTGCGTTGTCTGAAGCCTGCTCTCAATTTGTTAAAGAAAAGAAAAAGGTGCGGGGTGGGGGGGGGATTAGTATTAGGTGTTGAGGACAAATTAGCACCTACAAGAGAGTTTCTCCTTGGTGTGATCAGGCTAGAAAGGGACAGGAAAAAGGAATAATTTCCCCTTTATGTGATTTGATAATTTAATGTGGCCGCCGTGATGTCTACCTGAAGGATATACCAACCCTTTTGGAGACACTGACCTTGATGAGAAAGGCTAGCGTCCAGCCCTAAATACATTTAAACTCCTTGGGTGTTGTGACAGTGTCTCATTCATCCCTGGATCCCCCCTGTGCCTAGAATCCTTTAGAAAACACGCTTAGCACTAAACATACTCTAGTTGTTGCTGTCAGTCCCCCCAGGGGTCTCCTATGGATTTGTGTTACTCTAAAGGCTGTGGTTTCAAATTTATAGTTACCAAACTCTACTCAATGTCTCGTAACAACATACAGTGGAAATGAATCTGAAAAAGAATGTGTGTGTGTGTGTGTGTGTGTGTGTGTGTGTGTGTATAACTGAGTTACTTTGCTGTACACCTGAAACTAACACAACACTGTAAATTAACTACGCTTCGATTTAAAAACAGGTCTTGAAGAAAGATAAAGGCTGTGGTTTCTCTCAATCAGGGTTGAGTTTTCCATGAAGAAACTCTTTTCATGTAGAGGTGAGACATCATCTGTCAGAAATATGCAATGGACTCCTGGTACAGGAGCGCCTGTGATCTTGGACAAGCCCAAAGACTCTTCCAAGACTAAGAAGAATGAATATACATGAAACCACCCACGTCTGCTTTCTGCGAGGAAAGAGCAGAAAGAGCACAGCCTCTGCAGGCAAGGAGCTGTGCTGAGTGCTGTTAGCTTAGCCATCTCCCCCAAACTCAGTTGTTCCATCTGTGAAATGGGTACACCATGCCTAGCTTTCAGGGCCATTTTAAGGATTAGCTATATAACTGAAAGGTGGAGGATTCAGGGGGAAAAAGGACAATAGGAAGGCTCTGAATTGTGGCCAAACCAGTTTTCAAGCATCGCCCTGGTCCTGAGGACAAGAAGGGAAAACAGAAAAAGCAGACCCAGGAGCCTAGTGTCCTCACTGTGTTTCTTCGAGATAGAGGTGAGCTAAGGTTTTGGCTCCATCTTCACTTCTCTTATCAACAAGTACTTCACCTCATCAGGCTGTCCAGAAGTGGAAATACTGCCCTCTCTTCCACCTCCAGCCATGATGGGATAACTGGGACCCAAATAACCCTCCTCCGTAAACAACTATAATACTGGCAAAATATATGAAATAACTGTGCCCAGACTTCATGCAGCTGACTGTGCTGGACTGTGATCCCTGAGACACAGGGAACAAGGGAGTGCCCAGCTCTCTGCCTGAGATCCCTTCTGTTCACAGCAAAGGAAGGCAGAGTCCAAACAGAGCAAGGAGAGAGACTGGAGATTGGAGGAGCTGAACTGGCTGGAATCTGTGGGGAAGGGTCCTGGAGAGAAGGGGCTGCAGAGATCAGCAACAGGTCCCTTGAGTATTTGACTGAGCACGAGGCTGTGAACGCAAAGGCCAGTCCTCCAGGACGATGGCAGTGAGCACCTGCTGGGGAAAGAACTACCCAGGAAATAAATATACTAGGGAGCTGTGAGCTGAACAAATAGCAGAGCTCAGAGGTCTGGGAAGCATTCGTGTTCCAGCCATCCAGAGTGAAGAGGCCCCACTGAAGACATGGAGCTTTCAGGAGAGACCCCAGGGAGGCTGCACTTAGGAGTAGGGCTAATCTAGGCTTAGAGCAAAGGCTAGTCGAGATGCACACTAACAAATTTCTAAAGGATCGAGCTCATTCGCGAGTAACTGCCTGCTGAAAGGCCAGAGAATCCAGACACTCAGCAACACAGCATCCATCGTGTCCAACATACAATGAAACACGCACTACATACGAAAAAGCAGGAAAAGGTAGCCATAACCCAGAGGGTCATCAGTCAATAGAAACACATCCAGAAGTAAGACGGGATGGAATTAGCAGACAGGGACTTTAAAACACCTGTGATCAATACATTCCAGGATTTAAAGGGAAATAAGAGCACAAAGAGGGAACAAATAGGGAATCTCGATACAGAAATGAAAATATTACAAATAATAAATGCTGGAGAGGGTGTGGAGAAAAAGGAACCCTCTTACACTGTTGGTGGGAATGAAAATTGGTGCAGCCCCTGTGGAAAACAGTATGGAGGGTCCTTAACAAACTAAAAATAGTGTTGCCATATGATCCTGCAATCCCATTCCTGGGCATATATCAGGAGAAAACTCTAATTCAAAAGCCTATGTGCACCCCAGCGTTCACAGCAGCACTATTCACAATAGCCAAGACATGGAAACAACCTAAGCGTCCATCGAAAGATGAATGGATAAAGAAGATGTGGTAATACATATACAACGGAATATTACTCAGCCATAAAAAGAACTAAATAAAGCCATCTGCAGCCCCATGGATGGACCTAGAGATTATCATACTAAGTGAAATAAGTCAGACAGAGAAAGACAAATACCATATCACTTATACGTGTAATCTAAACAAATGATATGAGTGAACTTATTTACAAAACAGAAATAGACTCACAGACATAGAAAACAACTATGGTTACCAGAGGAGACAGTGGGGGAGGGAGGGAGATAACTTAGGAGTTTGGGATTAACATATACACAAAGATACATATACATATATATATGTCTATCTGAATCACTTTGCTGTACACCTGAGCCTAACACAACATTGTAAATTAACTATATTTCAATTTTAAAAATGGTTAGAAAAAAGAAATGAAAAAAATGTTTTTAAATTAGAAATTTTAGAAATGAAAACTACGATATCTGGGCTTCCCTGGTGGCACAGTGGTTGAGAGTCTGCCTGCCGATGCAGGGGACGCAGGTTCGTGCCCCGGTCTGGGAAGATCCCACATGCCGCCGAGCGGCTGGGCCCGTGAGCCATGGCCGCTGGGCCTGCATGTCCGGACTCTGTGCTCTGCAACGGGAGAGGCCACAGCAGTGAGAGGCCCGCGTACCGCAAAAAAAAAAAAAAAAAAAAAGAAAACTACGATATCTAAAGTAGAGATTTTTCCCGAGATAGAATTAAAAAATGATCAGACATTGCGTGGAAAGAAAGATTAATGAACTTGAAAATAGAGCAATAGAAATTATCCAAACTGAAGCAGAGAAGGGAATAAAAGAAACCAGAGCCTTGGGGACCTGTGGGAGAAAAATCAAGGAGTCTAACTTGTGTCGGAGGAGAAGAAAGATTGGGGCAGGGTTTCGATTGTTACAGCAGTGCTTAGATGGAATGTATAGCTCTAAAAGGAGAAGTCTGTGAAACCAGTGATTCAGGTCTCTATCTTAAGACGTTAGAAAAAAGAAGCATAAATTAAACCCAGAGCTAGCAGAAGGAAGGAAGCGATAGAGAATGAGAATCAATGAAAGAGAAAACATAAAATAGAAACTTCAATTAAAAAAAAGAGACATGGGGAGGGGGAACTGTAATCTGGGACAAAGTGAGAGAGTGGCATGTACATATATACACTACCAAATGTAGAATAGATAGCTAGTGGGAAGCAGCTACATAGCACAGGGAGATCAGCTCGGTGCTTTGTGACCACCTAGAGGGGTGGGATAGGGAGGGTGGGAGGGAGATGCAAGAGGGAGGGGATATGGGGATATATGTATATGTATAGCTGATTCACTTTGTTATAAAGCAAAAACTAACATAACATTGTAAAGCAATTATACTCCAGTAAAGATGTTAAAAAAAAAAAAAAGAGTTGAGGAGGTATCTGATTGCGGTTTTGATTTACATTTCCCTGATGATCAGTGACGTTGAGTATCTTTTCATAAGTTACAAGGATGTAATGTATAGTAGAGGGAATAGAGTCAACCTTTTATAAATTTGGATGGAGTATAATCTATAAAAATATTGAATTACTATTTGAACCCCTGAAACTAATATTGTAGGTCAACTATACTTTTTTTTTTTAAAAAAAGCTGGAAAAAAAAGTTGATTCTTGGAAAACAATGATAAAACTGATATGCCACTAGGCTAGACTGATTAAGATATAAAAAGAATAAAATTAATCAACATTAGGAAAAAAAGAAGGACATCGCTACAATCTTAGAGATGTTAAAAGGACAGCAAGAGAATTTTATGAACAATTATTTCAATAAATTTGACAACTTAAATTAAAAAACCAATCAATTCCCTGAATGAAACAAATTACCGGAACTGACCAGGAATAGAAAATCTAAATAGCTCTATTAAACTATTCAAATTCGTAATCAAAATGCATCCCACAAAGAAAACTTCAGGCCCAGAGGGCTTCAGTGGTGAATGTTATCAAACATTTAAGGAATTTTGTCAAACCATATGAATGCTATAGAGACCTCTATCTCTCTAGACGCACGGGCTTCAGTAGTTGTGGCACGTGGGCTCAGTAGTTGTGGCTCACAGGCTTAGTTGCTCGGCAGCATGTGGGATTTTCCCGGACCAGGGCTTGAACCCATGTCCCCTGCATTGTCAGGTGGATTCTTAACCACTGTGCCACCAGGGAAGCCCGGAAATGCAATTTTAAATCAATAAGATACCACCGCACACGCATCAGAATGGCTAAAATTGAAGATCATCAACCTCATGTTGGCAAGAATGTAGAGCCACTCAACTCCCACACACAGTGGAGGTGTGTAAAATGGTACAACCAGAATGACCGTTTCTCATAACATCAAACATAAACCTTCTCCATGATCCAGAAATTTCACTCATAAAATAAATGAAAATACAAATCCAAAAGAAGCCTTGTACAAGAATGGTCACAGCAACTTTCTTCATTGTAGCCAAAACCCAAGAATTACCCAAATGCTCAACAACAGGTAAATAGATAAATGATGCTACATTCATACAGTGGAACACTGTTTAGCAAGAAAAGAATGGACTGCTGATAAAACTCACACCATGGAAGGACCCAAAAACAGGCTGCATGAAAAAGGCTGGACTCAAAAACAGGACACACTGTATGATTCTGTTACATGAAGTCCTAGAAGAGGCAAAACTAGTCCACAGCAAAAGAAATCGGAACAATGGTAGCCACTCAGCTGGGGGTGGGAGTTGACTGGGAAAGGACATGAACCATCTTCTTGGGGATGAAAACAGTCTATATCTTGGTAAGTGTGTGGGTTACACAGATTTGTGAATCTGTCATTGAATTGTATGCTTAAGATCTGTGCATTTTCCTGTATCTCAATCTTAAAAAGATTTAAAAATTAAAAACAAAAAACACTTCTGCCAGTCCTGAAGTTTCTAGTTCCCTTGAGCCAAAGTTCCAGTGCAGAGAAAGCCATATTGTAGATTTCTCGTTTCCATCACCATCATAGCAGCCCCCGTTTATTGAGCACTTACTATGTACCGGGCACTCTTCTAAGTGCGTTATGCAGATTAACTTCCCAATATTCACAAACGGTCTTCGTGATATTTATCATTTTCAGTTTATAGATGGGAAAGAAGACCTACACATTCCCACTGGCAGACTCACCTGGGAGACCTTTACAGATTTCAGTTAACGATGGTGGCGGCACCACATCCTGGGGTGACCTGGCTTTGCCATTGGCAAGGTGATGTCACACTTTGTGTTTAATTAAATCAAGTTCATGGGTGAAGGTTGTAGTCCTAAGAAACAAAGCTAATCAAGACAAGACTGAAATACAGGTTTTCTGGAGCACATGATGCACTGGTCCCCTGAGGAAAAGGACTATTTGGGAGGCTGAGGCTGGTGAGGAAGGGTACTTACTGCCCGGGGGCCATGTACGGGTCATGCTAGGTCCTCCCATCCAATCTTTTACATCCTACATGCAACCCCACCCAGACCATGAGGGACAAACCCAACAGGGCAGGCTGTCATGGAGGGACTTCAGGAGAACCCCAAAGTCCCATGATGTCAATTTGTAAATTTACCATTTACCTTGGGAAACAGCTGAGTTATAAATGGAGTCCATTATTTTTAAGCACACCAGTAACTGTGTGTCCATTGCTACATGTGGCCAAAAAGTAAGAAAAGTGCTTTAGGGTCCCTGCTTGCTTTCCAGGTATCTGTTGGACATTGAGGGAAAACTTGCCCCTCACTACCCCAAATACATTAAGAGAGCTCTGGTTGCCTGTAACATGCACTTGTGCAAATGAAAAAGACGTGTGTCTCCCCCTGGGCAGATGCAGCCCCACGCTCAAATGCACACACTTGGCAAGTGGGTAATGGGTTGGGTTTCATCTCCCATTTGCCCCACCACGGGACATCCTGGGGTTATGTACGACCTGCCCAGTTACACCCAGCAGCCCTTAACAGAGGTCTAGGATATTTCCATCCAAGGGTAGGTAGAAAAAGGGATCAGAACCCCAAACGGTTGCTGTCTCTTACCCACACAGCTTACCTACGGTAAGTGAACCTCTTTGTAACCACACCTCAAACAAGAGCCCTGCTTAGACAGTGAAGAATCCACCTTTGGCTGATGGCAAAGGGCTGGCTGCTGTGTGGATAATTATGAGTGTTACTGGTCAGTCTCCTGATACCACAAAACTTTCTCCCTTCACAATGAGAAGAATCAAGGCAAAACCAAGCCTACAGAGACAGGCTGGCTGGTGTTTTATTGGGTTCCCAGATCCTGGATTCCTTTGCTCAGGGAACGTCTGTCTTCTTCTCATTCTCACCCAACAGATCCCAACTTGATCCTGTTCATCTTACCTGGTTTAAGTAAAAGTCATTGGTTTTTGTTTTGTTTTTTAATTAATTTAAAAACCACTCTGTAAGGTGAGAAATGAGACCCAAAGAGTAAAGGTGTGTCCGCAGTCACACAGCTGATGGAGTCACAGCCAAATTTAGGCTCAGGGCTAAACTCCAAATTCAGTGGTCTTCCCATGTGTCCATCTCACTTGGGGTCAAGACCAGGAAGGCACCCCCAAATATCAATATTAATGACACTTAAGAAAACGGTGTTGATGCCTCTAAACCCAAAATATGCATCAAGTGAATCCAAATTAAAACCATAATGATCCATCATTCTACACATGCCAGGTTGGCAAAAATTAAAGTCTAATAAGTTGTGGCAGGCGGAAAAATGGCCCCAGAGACGTCCATGTCCCAATCCCTGGAACATACGAGTATGTTCTGTTACGTGGCAAGGGCGAGTTAAAGGTGCAGATGGAAAGAAGGATGCTTGTCAGTTGATCTGAGATGGGGAGATTATCCGGGTGGGCCCAGCATCGTCACGGGGTCCTTCAGAATGGAAAAGAGAGACAGAAAAGGGCAGAGAGATGTGATGTGAGAGGATTCTACCTGCTGTCACTGGCATTGAAGGAGGCGGGAGGGGCCACAAGCCAAGGAGTGCAGGTGGCCTCTAGAAGCAGGAAAGGGCAAGGAAACGCATCTCCCAGAGAGCCAGAAGGAATGAGGCCTTGCTGACACCTTGATTTTTAGCCCAGTAAGACCCATTTCAGACTCCTGAACTACAGAACTGTAAGATGATAACTTTGTGTTGTTAAGCCACTAACTTAGTAATAATTTGTTACAGCAGCAACGGGACACCAAACACCCAGCATCTTTCCCGGCACATAGTAGGTGCTGGGTGCTATGGGAACATAAGATCACCAAACCCAGTCTTGGGGGAGAAGAAAGGGGTAGAATCAAGGGGAATTTCTAGAGGAGGCAATGTCTGAGCTAAAGCTTGAGGTTCAAGCCACAGAAGGAAGGGGCTGTGGTTTTCACAGAGATCTCTGTGGAAAGGCGAGCTAGGAGGAGGTGCCCAGGGCATTACAAGCCGTTGGTTCTCTGCACGGGAGGATGGAGCGGACACTGAACATGGATGTGGATGGTGGGCACGTTCAGGGTCATGGACTTTATTCCCAATGCAGCGGGGAGCCTGCAGGGGATTTTAGTTGGGTCGTGCTTGGCCTCATCAAATTTGCCTTTTACACAGCCCACCCTGGCTGTGTAGAGTAGATGGGAAAGTGGGACTGGAGGCAGGCCGACCACACAAAAGGCCACTACAGCATCCAAGCAGACGGCGACAAAGGCCCCGGACCAGGTGCTGGTCCAGATTCATGCGTTCATGGCGGCGGCTCACCTGGACCTGGGAGGGGGGGAGGAGCTATGTGGAAGTCTTGTTTGAGGTTCTTGGAACGCCCCTTCCACATCCTTTCCACCACAGCCTACCTTGAGTCTCCAAAAGCTGCCCTGTGCTCCCTGAAGCCACCGCAAGCTCCTTCCCTGTCCCCAGAGAAACGTTTGACGCGGAACATGGGTTGTCATTTACCATCTGCTGAGAAAGGCCCCAGCGGAGGACGAGCATGTTAATTAGAAGGGGGGTAGAGGAGAGTGAACGAAAATGACCGCCATCTGCTCTGGTGCTTCGGGGGAAGGGGCAGGACTAGGATGGGGAGACGGAATCGGTGACCCCAATTTAGTTAAAAGTACAGCGGTCTCGAGGTCTGAGCTAGAGGGACCCAGATGTCCTTGGCAGTGCCCTTAGCAGACAGACAGAGTTTCCCACCTAGAAAGTGGCTCTGGGCCTTCTCAAACAGAGCAGGGTAACCGGGTAGGGTCTGTCCACACAGTGAGGTCGAGGGGCGGGGGGGGTGGTCCATGGAAGGGCACCTGGACAGGAACCACAACCAGGTAAATGTATGGTGGTGGGATGATGAGTCTGCTGGCGACAGAAGATGCTATGTACAGGGAAGAGGAGGAAGGAAGGGTGGGAAGCTGGCTCCAGGACAAACAGATTCAGGGTCATTCTAAGAAGGATGGAAACCATTTTCCAGGCAAAGTTGGGAAAAGGGTAAGAGATTATTTTATCCTAAATACAGTGTGAGTTAAGAATTAAAAAAAAAATAACTCATTTAGTCTTTACAACAATCATACGGAGGGAAGGGGTGAGTTCTATTATTATGACCATTTGATAGATGGGCAAACTGAGGCCCAGACAGATTAAAATGTCAAAGCTAGTCAGTGCACAAGACTGAAGTTCTGATCTGCGGCTCGCACGTACTTTATCTGCAAAGTGGACCGTAAGCTTCCTGAGAGCAGGGCCATGTGTGTCGATCCTGTGACCCCCTCTCCAAACACTGGGCCCATAGCAATTATCCTTACTGGCTGACTTGGCCCATCGAATGAACCTTTGCTAGCTCTGATTACACAGCTGATAACTGTAAATCCCAGCTCAGGAAGAATTCGTTGCTCTAAGCCAGGGGTTGGCAAACATTTTCCTTAAAGGGCGAGTTAGTATTTTAGGCATTGCAGGATGTTAAACCTTCATTTCAACTACTCAACTTGGATGCCTGGGCATGGCCATGTTCAAATAAAAGTCTATAAAATGGGAGGACTGGCTGGATTTGGCCCACAGGCCCACACACTATAAGCGATTTACTAAAAAGCCAACTGTGGGGATGGGGGCAGATATTAGATCTCAAATAATGAGGCTCGTGTTCTTTCTTCATCCCTTCTGTAAGAAAATGAGCAAAATCTGCACTGAAGACAGGAGAACAATGACATTTACCCATAATTTGGTGTCTACTGCCTGTCTGGTGCCTTATAGGCATTTGTTGTAATCCTCAAAATCATTCTGAGGAAGAAGGGTTTAGCTCCATTTTCCAGATAAATGAAGATGCTCGGAAAAGTTAAGGAAGTTGCCAAAGATCATACAGCCAGGAAGGGGTAGAGTCAGGATTCCAACACAAAAGCCTCCTCTCTTCCCACTATACCCTGCTGGCTCTCATCCGGTCCTGGCCTCAGTCCCCCTACATTTGGAGTGGCTTCGTGATAGCCACTGATGACCCTGAAAGGTCACTGCTGGGCGTTCAGGGCACAGCAGACACAAAAGCTACAGGAGGCGAAAAAATAAGAACCACAGTGCTTTTGTGTCTGCTGTGCCCTGAACGCCCAGCAGGCTGTGTGCTGACCACTTCAACCCAGATAAGAACTTGATGCAAGCATAAAATCAAAGAGGTCATAATGAGGTCATAAGAAACCTCTAGAGATTTGGGGAAATTTCGGAGGGTACTTTTTTTTTTTTTTTTTAGTATTTATTTATGTATTTGGCTGTGCCGGGTCTTCAGTTGCGGTGCATAGGTGCTTTAGTTGCAGTGTGCAGGCTCTTAGTTGCAGCGTGCAGGATCTAGTTCCCTGACCAGGGCTTAAACCCAGGCCCCCTGCATTGGGAGTACAGAGTCTTAACTGCTGGACCACCAGGGAAGTCCCTTGGAGGGTACTTTGAATTTCCCCAAATCCATGGAATAGGGGGTTTAAATCAGTCTTACCTAGATCTTAAGGGGCTAGGAGACTCCCCAGCTGACTTTGGGGCTTCCTACCAAAATATGTATAAAATTAATGAAGGGGGCTGTTCTGGTTGAAATAGGAGATGACAGACTCGGGAAGCTGTTTGCCGCATTTCCCCCTTCTCCCCTGCACAGACCAGGAGATGACCATCACTTGTTAGCCAGAAAACACTTGGGTTTTTCTGCCGTTGAACTCGAGGACTGTGAGATGGATTCTTGCTCATTTCCTTTCCACACCCTGCACCACCCCATTGGTTCACAAGCAACCTTCCAAAGGCCACAGGGTCTGGGGTAAGCTATCCAAGAAGAGACTTAAAAAAAAAATAGTGCCTTCATGAAAAGACGCTCACCATCACTAATCGTTAGAGAAATGCAAATCAAAAGCACAGTGAGGTACCACTTCACACCAGTCAGCATGGCCAGCATCAAAGTCTACAAATAAGAAATGCTGGAGAGGGTGTGGAGAAAAGGGAACCCTCTCACACTGTTGGTGGGAATGTAAATTGGTGCAGCCACTATGGAGAACAGTATGGAGGTTCCTCAGAAAACTAAAAATAGAGTTACCATATGATCCAGCAATCCCACTCCTGGGCATATAACCAGACAAATCTATAATTCAAAAAGATACATGCACCCCTATGTTCACAGCAGCACTATTCACAATAGCTAAGACATGGAAACAACTTAAATGTCCATCAACAGATGAATGGATAAGGAAGATATGGTGTGTATGCACATACACATACACACACACACAGGAATATTACTCAGCCATTAAAAATAATGAAATAATGCCATTTACAGCAACATGGATGGACCTAGAGATTGTCATACTGAGTGAAGTAAGTCAGAAAGACAAATACCATATGATATCACTTATATGTGAATTCTAAAATATGACATTGGGAATTCCCTGGCGGTCCAATGGTTAGGACTTAGTGCTTTCACTGTCGGGGCCTGGGTTCAATCCTAAGGTCCCACAAACCACAAGCCATGGCCAAAAAAAAAAAGTGACATAAATGAACATATCTACGAAACAGAAACAGACTCACAGACATAGAAAACAGATCTGTGGTTGCCAAGAGGGAGGGGGTTAAGGGAAGGAAGGATTGGGAGTTTGGGATTAGCAGATGCTAACTCTTATATATAGGAAGGATAAACAACAAGGTCCTACCGTTTAGCACAGGGAACTATATTCAGTATCCTGTCATAAACCATACTGGAAAAGAATATCTATATATCTATATCTATCTACATATATATATATATCTGAGTCACTTGGCTGTACAACAGAACTTCACACAGTATTATAAATCAACTATACTTCAACAAAATTTTTTTTTAAATGGTGCCTCAGGATGAAAGCCGCAGTCATGCATACTTGCTTTTCTTTTCGGGTGCACGTGCTAGTTTTTGACAACGGTGTGCAACATCAGTCTGTCACCTGAAATCAGCAAGAACCCCGATTCTGAAATGTAATGAGTGCTTAACTGCATGTACTAATCTCTTGATATGTGAGCCCCAGATTTCTCATAGACACAGTTCATATTTCATGGCCAGCCAACTTTGTTTACCTCAGGGCGAAAAAAACTATAGATGACCATGGTGTTAGTTTAGCAACGTCTATGTTATCTAAGAAAACAAGAGTAACTTTACACATCTATGTGGATATGACTCAACAGGAAATACTCAATGAAGAGGAAGGAAAGAGCTGGCAAAAGAGGTAAAGGGTCTAATGGAAGCAACCTAAGTGTCCATCGACAGATGAATGGATAAAGAAGATGTGGCACATATATACAATGGAATATTACTCAGCCATAAAAAGAAACGAAATTGAGTTATTTGTAGTGAAGTGGATGGACCTAGAGTCTGTCATACAGAGTGAAGTAAGTCAGAAAGAGAAAAACAAATACCATATGCTAACACAGATATATGGAATCTAAAAAAAAGGTTCTGAAGAACCTAGGGACAGGACAGAAATAAAGATACAGACGTAAATGGACTTGAGGACACAGGGAGGGGGAAGGGTAAGCTGGGACGAAGTGAGAGCGTGGCATGGACATATATATACTACCAAAGGTAAAATACATAGCTAGTGGGAAGCAGCTGCATAGCACAGGGAGATCAGCTCGGTGCTTTGCGTCCACCTAGAGGGGTGGGTTAGGGAGGGTGGGAGGGAGATGCAAGAGGGAGGGGATATGGGAATATATGTATATGTATAGCTGATTCACTTTGTTATAAAGCAGAAACTAACACACCATTGTAAAGCAATTATGCTCCAATAAAGATGTTAAAAAAAAAAAAAAGAGGTAAGGGGTCTACATGTGATTTGTCTATTTCCATCCTAAGAGATTATGGAACACTAAGGATGATAGCTATGATAATAATACCAACTAGAAAAAGCCAAAATGTATTGAGCGCTTTCAGTGTGCTAGGGATTGTGATTTATGAGGTGTCTGCTGGGGACACCATAACAAAGTACCTCGGGCAGGGTGGCTTAAACAACAGAAATTTGTTCTCTCACAGTTCTGGAGGCTGGAAGTCCAAGGTCAAGGTGTCTGCAGGGTTGGTTTCTTCTGAGGCCTCTCTTCTTGCCTTGTAGACAGCCTCCTTCTCCCCATGTCCTCGTGTGGCCCTTCCTTTGTGTGCACACAGTTTTGGTGTCTCTTCCTCTTCTATTGGATGAGAGCTCCACCCTCATGACCTCATTTAACATTAATTGCCTCCTTAAATGTCCTATCTCCATATATTCTTTTTTTTTTCTCTTTTTTTGGCCATGCCATGCAACCTGTGGGATCTTAGCTGCCCGACCAGGGATGGAACCCGCGCCCCCTGCAGTGGAAGCACTAACCACTGGACCACCAGGGAAGTCCCTCCAAATATAGTCACATTGGCAGTTAGGGCTTCCATATATGAATGGGGGGTGGAGGTGGGGAGAGACACAACTCAACCCATAACACATGGATTACCTTAATGCTCACCACTATCCCACAGGTAGGTACTATTACTATCCATTTGACATTTCACAGCTATAGTAACTGAGGCTTTATGTACACAGTGGGCAATCTGAGATTTAAACTACTCACTATGAGTCTAGAGCCTATACCCTTGAGCACTGGGCGGTCCTGCCTTTCACAGGCCCTAGCGTGCACCTCCTATCTGTCAAGAATACTTTTAGGAAGGTACCTGGGCAATTCAATGATCAGCTAATTTGAGGACCAGGAGTTAAGAAACGCAGGCTCTGCCCTCACCAGTGGGTTGTGACGTGAGTAGCTACAGAACAGCCTTAGGTCACGTCATCTGCACATATGGGGTACTGATCCCTCCAATGCATGACTGTGGCAATCAAATCAGATGGCGTGTATCAGAGCACTCAATCAGAAGAGATATGCAAAGGATTCCATTGTTATTCTCAGTCTTAGTGTAAGAGTTCTTAGTGATGAAAAAGACCTTAAGAAATCATTTGTGTCTAAATAGAGCCGCGCCCAAAGAGTCCCTTTTTATAGAAGAGATGAAGAAGTTGAACCAATGACTCAACAGCATTGGAGGTAACGAGCAGAACTGACCCATCAGACAATTCATTTGCCCCACAAAGCAGAAGAAAGGCCAGAAAGCAAAGGAGAAGATAATGATTAGGGGGGAGAAAAAAAGAAGAGTGACCTTTAAAACTGTTGGTTTTCCCAAGAAATTAAAACAGAAAGAATAAACAAAGACATAGTTGAGGAAATTATTTGGCCCTGAAGAACATTCTTAAGGTTTTTATTATGAGGAAATAAATTCTGAAAATATCCAGGAAGATAAAGGTTAACCCACAATAGGCCAGAAATTTTTCTGAAAAAAAAATCAGAATACAATAGAAAGAAATCTAAAGGATTTTGAGAGGAAAAGCCATGATGTAGCAATTTAATGCCCAACCAAGCTGTTGTTTGTTCTTAAAGCTGAGAAAAAGACATTATCAGAAGAATAAAAAGGCAACATTAAAGAAAAAATGAATAATAATTGGTGGTGACTAAGCCATCCATATATTAAAACAATATAAAGCTGCAATAAATAGAGCAGTGTCATACTAGTTTAAGAATTAATCCTCCCATCAATGGAACTGAATCAATAACCTTAAAATGGATCCCAGTATAATTTTGTAAAAGTTAGAGACAATGCAAAGATTCATGCTATCTTTCTGCTACTTTTCAAAACTGTACTGGAAGTTGTAGTCTATGTAAGAGGAATAAGAACTTTTAACATAGGAAGGGAGATAACAAAGCTAATTATTTACAAAAGATATAATAGAAAATATTCCCTAGAAAATTCTAAGGGAACAAATAGACAAACCCTTTATAAGTAAGAGAGCAAACTGGTCAGATATTAGACAAACATAAAAACAAATAGAAGATTAAAAAAATGGAAAGCTAAAATCTAAAAAACAAAGTAGAAGATGCAATAGGAAATTTTTTAAAAATTGAATAATAACAAAACTTTAAGAAATAAGATCTTTATTGAGACAATGCTAGATCTTTACTGAAAAAGAGAATTCTAAGTGGGGTGATATACCATGTTCATGAATAAGAAGACACATAAAAATGTTAGTCAATTCTTCCCAAATTATTTTACAATTTTAATGCATTCCCAAAGTCCCAATAAGACTTTTCATAGAATTTGACAAGCTTATTCTGAAATTCAAAAGAACAGCCAAGAGAATTTGGGGGAGAAAAGACCAAAGAGAACCTTCTCCTACCAGATATCAAAAATATATGTATTATAAAGCTATGTGATACAAGCTATTGTGATACACAAACCAATGAAGAGAATACAAACCCAAGTAGAAATGAAGGTTTAATATGTTAAAAGGAGGTATTTCTCATGAGCAGAGAAAGACGCTTCAATAATCTGTGTTGAGACAATTGGCTGGGCATTTAGAAAAAATATAAGCTGGATCCCTATCTCATACGACACATGAAAATAAATTTTAGTAAAAACCAAAGCTATTAAAATATTACAATAAAATATGAGCAAATGTTTGACTTTGGGGTTTTAAAGGCCTGTAGAGATAAGATGTTTTAAAAGCCATAAAAAACCAATAAATTTCACCATACTAAAATGTTAAGGTTATGCGTAACAAAATATAAACAAAGTGAAAAGGCAAGCAACACTGAAGATATCTGTAGCATCTGTAACAATAATTATTACCTAGAGAATATACATACATACATATATATATATAAATAAAATTTGGAGGGGAGAAAGCCCTTTTACACTGGTTCAAATAAATCAAAAGGGAAAATTTGAGCAGTGGTTATGAATGACCAATTTGCAGAAGATGGTCATATGAAATGATTATATGAAAAGACATCCAACCTCATTAGCAATCAGAGAAATAAAAATTTAAACAATGAGATAACCTATTAAATTGCCCAAAACTTAAATATGATGATTACTTTCATACATTGCTGGTGGTAAATTGCTATAACCCTTTGAGAATATTTTTTTTTTTTTCCTTTGAGAATATTTTGGCAGTAAAATAAGTGCATACCCTAGGTAGGTTTAACTACCTCCCCCTGGAAAAGCATTTGCCCACGTTAACAAGAAAGCCTTAACAAGTGTGTCCATCACATCGCGTGTAACAGCAAAATCAGAAGACCACCCAAATGCCCAGCACTGGGTGAATGACTAGACAGACTGATGTATCTGTACCATAATACACTGTACAGCCGTTAGAAAGAAAGAAGTCTAAGTATATTGATATCATTTTGAGATATAAATGGTGAACAAAGCAAGTTGAAGAACAATACATACATCATATATGCATACCGTTGACACCAAACAAGAATAGATCCTAAGGGTATGGATATTAACGCGTAGGAAACGGTCTGGAAAGGCACACTCTAAACCAATGACAGAGATCACACCAGAGGAGGGAAAGGAGGGGAGACCTTGGATCATGGCTAGTGGTCCAAGATGACTTTAGTCTTTTAAGCCACCCTTTAAAACATCCAGGTTGTGATGAATGTATTTCTCTGAAAGGACTGAGAATACGTCACAAGTGGTCAATATGTTTAAAGTCTTGAAAAGGATCTTGAGAAATAGCTGCTTGAATCCTAAGAAAATAGGCAATGGATGTGAGTGTGGGACCAGGCTCAGGTGTGTGGGGGCGGGTCTACTTAACTCGAGGAAACAAATTTTAGGAGTAAGATGTTCTGCTTAAGTTCCTGGAGAATCAACCCAATGACCTAAGAAAGTAGTATTTCTTCTGGTCCCCAGTGACTCAGCACAAATCCAGTTACAAAAATCAGAATTCCCGTATTCAAGTGCCAACTCCATCACTTCTAAACTGGCAATCTTTGGGCAAGTCTATGATTTCTATATGCATAGAATGGGATAACGTGGCATGCCCCATCTACCTTCCTGGGTTATTTTGAATCTTACATGAGATAATACAAGCAAAAGTGTTACGGAAGGTGATAAAACTATAAAGACATAAAATATGACACCCCCCCAAAAAAAACCCCAAATACAACAAGATAAAGTATGCACATACTGAGTAATTAAAAATATTTTAAAATAGCTATTTTTCCTTCAGAATTTCTCATCAGTTCAATATCTCACACCATATTCTTTTAAAAAGGCCCAGATGAAATAATCAAATAGTAAAAATGAAACCATAAAAAAACCCCAACAATATGGTTTTTGAACACACAGGAAATATTTGACCACGCAAAAACTTTAAACTCCTCTACATCAAATTATATAAGCAAAAAATAAACGGCAGACAACAAACTTTGAAAGCAATAGATACCACATTTACAATCGCTCACGATCCAATGAAAAACACAAATTCTCTAATAGCAAAGTGGACATAAACAATTTCCAGAATTATAAGCTTATAAACACAAGAGAACATCTCACCTCAGGAAAGAAAAATTGAAAACAAATGAGATACTATTTTTTGGCTACGAAATTGTTCAAAATTTAAAATACCATTAATACTTAATGTTGCCAAAAATAAAGTGGGATGGACCTTCTACAAAAGTGCTGTCCAAGGAAATATATGCAAACCATATACATAATTTAATACTTTCCAGGATCCAAGTTAAAAATAAAAATAGGTGAAATTAATTTTAATAATATATTTAACCCAATATATTGAAAATGTTATTTTAACTTGCTATAATATTAATGAGATATCTACATTCTTTTTTGGAGGGGTACTAATTCTTTGATAGTATGAATTTTATACTTTCAGCATCTTAATCCAGATGCTAATTATTATTGGAAATATATTTTAAATTTTGTAACATTTTCAGTTGAAAACGGAGATTCACGTACCCAAGTTGCTCCAAACATACTTAAAAAATTTTTCCAGTAACTGAATGGAGTATCAGGTTTTAAAATTTATTCTAAATTAAAATTAAACCTCAGTTTCTCAGTCCCACTAGCCTGAAAGCCACATGTGCTGCTTTCTGACCAATATTCATGAATATTTTGAGACCTACCCTCCTCCTCGATGGATGGGTCCATCCAGACATTGTCTTCCATTCCTGCTGTGACTCTTCCCATGAGGGCCACAGCCCAGGCCATCACCGGCACACCTTGAGTTCTCAGGTTCTAAATGGTAAAGAACAATGCGAATTAAGAATAAGAATAATAATAAAGCACAATGGGTTCTACCTGTTGAGCAGACCATGGTGTCAAACGCTTTCCATTCTTTATCAATAACCCATACCCCTCCCGTTAACAGACAGGAAACTGAGGCTTAGAAAAGGAACATGTTAGGGTCAGGCTATCAGTAAGTGGCAGAGCCACTCACTGCTGGAACCAGAGCTGATTGTCCCTAGCCCCTGCCCTCCCCTTCCCCATGTTGTTCTGTTTGCGTGTTAAGGCTCCCTCCCCCCCCCCCCGATGAAGTCACCCACAGGGGCCCCCAACCCTCCTTGGGGGATCCGGGGCATTGGGATCCCATCCACGGCATTGCTTCTTCTCAGAGTGTCATTAGGCCAAGTTGAAGGAGCCACCATGTGAGATCCTTACTGGGTGGCAGGCCCTTTGCAATAGGAACCATCACTTCTCCCACTTTACAGAGAACAACCGACTTGCCTAAGAGCAAACAGCTAGGAAGTGGGGTGGGGGTGGGCTGAGATTTCATTGTCGAATCTGTGTTCCATGTGACTGGTGATGCAGGGTGTTTCCCCCCTGCCTCAGTCTCCACCTCTGAGTTTATATAACCTCCTCTGGGGATCTGTGGTCATAACTGAGTATCATAACCCATAACGTGTCAGGCAAAGGTATTCTTAATTATTGCTGTGTGTCTACATACGAGGAACCGTTTCAAAGGTGTGTCGGGGTGCATCACTGAGCACCTACTGTGCCCTTCCCCTGCACTAAGCATACACATGCATCTTCACGCCTAAGTCTCGTTAACAGCCCTGTAGGCTGGGTGCCATCCACTCCATTTCACAGATTAGAAAACTAAGGCTACAAACACTGGGGTGCATCTAAGATCACAAAGCAAGTGTGCAAATTGCAGAGTCAGGGTACAAAGCCCCATCCTGAAGCATGAGTTCACCTTTAAGGCTCATTCCTTCAGGCAAACATCACTTTTTGGCACCTACTATGGGTCTGGCTCTGACTAGGCAGGCAGGATACAGGAATAGGACAGACATGATCCCCAGTCGCAGGAGCTCAGTCCGTAACAGGTGGCTGTGCTGACAACATGTACTGACACCAGGTCTCCGTGTGCTGCCTCCCTCACCTGCCAGGCCCTGGCCCCACTGCAGCTGGGTGGGTGGGACCCTGTGATTGGGTCCAGCCTACAAGCTCTAAGTGGCAGTGAGGTGAGGCTGTCAGCTCCAGGTTGCCCCACTTAGGAGTTGAGGTAGGACCCTCAGCTCTCCTCACAGGCCGAGTACTGAGCAGGTGGAGCCAGCCTGGAGCCTGAGTCACCACGTGGAGCACAGCTGAGTGTCTTCACATGAGAGCAAGGCCTCGGTGTGTGAAGCCAGTAAGATGAAGGGCTTGCTTGTTACAGCACCAGAGCTTAACACATCTGGATAAGCACAGTGAAACAGACATTCAAATAGTTCACAAATAATTATAACTTACATAAGAAGGGCACAAGGAGAGATTTTTAACAAGGAGACTGATTTGGTCTTGCAGGGAAGACAAGGATTTGGAATGGGAGGATGGAGCTGAGACTTGCAGGTAATAATGCTGGCAGGTGACAGTCACTGAACATATGTGCCAGGCACTGTGCTGAGTCCTTCACAAACATCCAAGCAAAAGCCATTCCCGGGAGGAGTCTAAAGCCTGGGGGACTTGCAAGTCAGCCCTCCGAGTGTGGTTTCTCTCCCCTTTATCTGTCAGGCACTGAGCAGCTATTATGTGCCATGGAAAGCAAAGCCTCTGCTTTCACATCTCTCACACCCTGGAAGGTGTGAAGGGGGAAAACAAGGATGACATGTCAGGAGGTAGTAAGTGCTACGAGGGAAGAGAACAAGGTAGGGGGCCCATAGTGACCCAGGCTAGTTGAGATGGAACATACAGGAAAGCCTCTCTGCAGAGGTGACAATGGAGCTGAGGGTTGGAGGGGAACCGTGAGCCCTGGGCACGGGCATCTGGAGAAGGACATTCTCAAGGGAACTGTAGGTGCAAACGGGGTGCCTAGTGGGTTTGAGTACCAGCCAGGGGGCGATGGCGGCTGGAAGAGTGAAGCGGGGGAACATGACGTCAGACACAGGGCTCTGGATGTAACTGCAAGTGATACAGAAAGCTCTGGAGGGTTCTGAGCAGACGAGGAACATTATGTACTTCATGCTTCAGGAGGATCCCTCTAGGCGCAGTGGTTCTCAACCAGGGGACATTTGACCATTTCTGGAGACTTGTAACAAGGGGTTGCTACCAGACTCTAGTGGGTCAAGGCAGGGATGCTAAATGTCCCCAGTGCACAGGACACCCCGCCCCCCCAGCAAAGGATGATCCAGCCTCACATGTCAATAGAGTCAAGGTTGAGAAATCCTACTGTCAGGGCTTGATAGCAAAGAGACCGTAGCGGGGGAAGTGGATGCCAGGAACCCATTTAGGCTACCGAATAGTCCAGACAAGAAGCAGTGGTGATGGATGGACCTAGAGACTATCATACTAAATGAAGTCAGACAGAGAAAGACAGATACCATATGATACCATTTATATGTGGAATCTAAGAAAAACGATAAAAGTAAACTATTTACGGAACAGAAACAGACTCACAGACATAGAAAACAAACTTATGGTTACCAAAGGGGAAAGTGGAGTGGGGTGTGGGGGAGGGAGATTAGATTGGGATTAACACATGCACCCTACTGTATGTAAAACAGGCAACCAACCAGGACCTGCTGTAGAGCACAGGGAACTCTGCTCAGTATCTCGTAATAACGGAAAAGAATCTGAAAAATATACACGACTTAGTCACTTTGCTGTACAGTTGAAACTAACACAACATTGTAAATTAACTATACCTCAATAATGATAATAAAAAAAGAAACAGTAGTGGTTTGGACCAGGGTGGCCGGAAGTTATCAGACTGGGAATGCACTTTGAAGGAACAGCTCTGGACACTACTCAGAGTTTACTGAAGCCATGGCACTAAAATATGGGAGAAAGGGGGGATTCCAGGGCAATGTCAATGTCTACAATCAGAGCAAGGAGAGAAGAGAGGCACTTACATGCCAACAGTGTAGCTGAGGACCTCCTATGAACCAGACACCGTTAGGTGCCAAGGACACAGGAAGAAGAAAACAAAATCACTGCCCTCCTTGGCACTTAGACTTGAAGGGGGAAGGAAACTGACAGATAAGCCAACAGATTAGTAAGTCATTTCGGATCACAAGAAGCCCCCTGAAGAAAATAAAAAAGGTTGATGCGATAGAGAGGGGGTTACTTGGTACAGGGTAGTCGGGAGTTTCTCTGAAAAGCTGACATCTGAACGACTAAAGGTCTGGGGTGAAGGCATACCAGGCAGAGGGCACTGGAGGCAGAATGTGCATGGCATGTTTGCGCACGGCATGTTTACAGAACTGCAGGCAGACCAGTGCGGCTGGAACGACAGGGCGCTGGACAGGCAGGTTGGGGTGCAAACTCGGAAGGTCCTCTGGCCACACAAGAGTTCAGATTTCACGTCCAGGGCAGTTGGCTGCCATTCGTGGTTTCAGGCAAAGAACAGTATCAGCTGATCTTCGGACATCTTCCAAGGATGTCTCTTGGCTGCCACAGGGGAAGGGACCGTGGGGGCATCAGGGAAAGTGGGGAGACCCCCAGGGAGGCTGTGCAGGTATCAGGAGGGGGGATTCCCTCTCAGGACCTGGGAGTCAGATGGGCTTGCATGATATAAAGAAGAAAATGCCACCAGCCAGGCTGGGGCCTCCTCCGCGCCCTTGCTGGGGTCACGTGGGTGTGTTCAGGCAGTGACCAGGCCCCGCTACAAGGCGTCTCGCTCCAGGCGGGCTCACTGGGAGCAGTGGCTCAGAAGCCCATGGCCTGGGGGTCGGCCCTGCCCTGCCCACCAGACCCCGGTCAGTTCTGTGAGCTGTAACAGCCATGGTGCAGTGGTGGGGTATCCCCAGAGCTGTGATCAGGCAGACTCAGACTAGGGTCCTGATCCCGCCAGCCACACGCTCTAGCTCCCTCCCCTGTAATAATGGAAATAGCACCTGCCTCAGGGAGCCCAGCGTCTGCAAAGTACTCAGCCCAGAGCAAGTACCCAGGAAATTACAGCGATGATCATCTGTGTGGGTGCTGAGATTCGGCCTTATGATTTATGTGTGCTGCCCACCCTCTTTCAGTTAAGAAACATGAGGCCGGCAGAAGAAGGGGGCAGACGGGAAGGATAGACGATGGGTCTGTGTCCCTAGAGCTAGGATGCCTGGGTTGGGACCTGACTGAGGGCTCTTAACAGCTCATTTGAAATTGATGAACCTCAGTTTTCTCATCTGCAAAGTGGGAATAACACGGCAACTACAGTCATACCTCATCTTACTGCACTTCATAGATATTACGTTTGCTGAGACAAATTGAAGATTAGTGGCAGCTCTGCATTTAGCAAGTCTATCGGTGCCATGTTTAGCAACATCATTTGATCACTTCGTGTCTGTGTCACATTTTGGTAATTCTCGCAATATTTCAAACTTTCATTATTATTATCATTGTTATTTCATTATTATTGCTTGCCATGGTGACACGTGGTCAGTGATCTTTGATGTTACTATTGCAAAAAGATTACAGCTTACTGAAGGCTCGGGTGATGGTTAGCATTCTTTAACAAATAAAGTCCTTTTAAATTAAGGTATGCACACTGTCTTTTCAGACACACTGCTGCACACTTACTAGACTACAGTATAGTGTAAACATAACTTTTATATGTGCTGGGAAACCACAAAATTCGTGTGACTCGCTTTATTATGACATTTGCTTTATTGCAGTGGTCTGGAACCAAACCCGCAATATCTGAGGTCTGCCTGTACTTCCAGGGTTGATGAGAGCCCTTCGTGAAGGGATGCACAAAAGATGCTTAGCACCGCACCTGGCCATTAATAAAAAAATTATGAGGATGAACCTAATCCACATATTGGAATATACTGGAATATGCTATTTCCATTTCCAGAAATACTGTTCTTATTTTTCTTATTCTGGACACTAAGACAGTACTCTAAGGGTAAGCCCCAAACTGACAGCATCAGCACCACCTGGGAGGCAGCGCCGGCTTCGTAGATGTGCTTATGCAGTCATCCAGGCCCTACGCTCCGAAGGGCCCCCTGCTTGGTTTCATGTCCTGCTGTCACCATCCTGAGACTCTTAAACAAGGCACCATGTAAACTATGTAGCTGGGCCTTCCTGGAAGCTAGAGAGGCAAACTCTCGGTTCCCACTCCAGACCTACTGAATCAAACCCTGGGCAGGGGCCCCGCCAGCTGTGTTTAATAAGCATGATGTGCCTCACCATCTGTGGTAAGCAAGCAACAAGGCATCTTCCTGACCGCCTACGTAAGCCACGCAGAATTTCTCCACTGGGGCAAAACCACGGGCCAACTGGTGGGTTAAAGGGTCCTGTGCTTTCTGCTTCCAGCGTCTACCTTCCCTCTGCCGACATTGAGAGCTGTCCATCCAGAGACAAACTTAACACGAGGCTAATGATGTTTCAGCTTCCCTCACCGGCAAGGGCCAGTAACTGATTTTACATCTATGATTCCGCCATCTTTTCTTAAAGAGGCCCACCAAATCGTACAAGCTTCAGGCCCTGGAGCACCCAGACCTGCTGTGGTCTAGACAGGCAGGTGGAACTATCTGAGCTGTGACATTTCAGTTGCTAAGTAACTAGGTGACACTGCTTCTCAGACGTCCTGTGCGTCAGCATCACCCGGAGGGTTTGTTAAAATCCAGATGGCCGGGCCCCACCCTCAGTTTGTCAGGAGGCCTGGGTGGGGCCCGAGAATGTGCATTTCTAACAATCTCTGGGGCGATGCTGCGACTGCTGATCCGGGGACCACACTTTGAGAATCAGCATCTTTGAGGATTCTTCCCACCTCCACCTTGATTTCTGCCTCCGAGGGGCCAACCCCTGCTTGTCTACCCCCCTCCAGGAAACCCTCCCTCTCCTCCCAGGCTGGGCTTGGGGTGCCTTCTTTGGGCAGCTCTAGCCCTTTTCTCTCAAGCTATCTTGGGATGGTCAGTTGCCACCAGCAGACCATGAAAATCTGTCCTTTAACTGGATTCTCTGTGCCCACCTCCACGCCTGCCGATGAACAGAAAGGCGCCACTCTTGGACTTATGATACCCACTTCCTGCCCTTATGATACCCTGCTCCATCCCCAGCTAGGCTGCCGCATGAAGCCTCAGGCTCCTCCTGGGAGGACCTCCCAGTCAAGGAGAGAGAGGGGAGCCAGGTGGAGACACAGGTGCTGCAGGAGCTAGGGACGTAGAAACTGTGTCCCCCAGGCTGAGTTATTACCTGGGAGGGGGCAGCTGCTCCCAGCACAGCAGTCTCAGCTGCTTCCTAATTAGGTCGCAGCCAGTGCAGGGGACAAAGGGACAGGGCTGCTGCTCTCTTTTCCGCGCACCCCTCCCCTCTCTCTAACAACAGGGCCCAGAGTGCGGAGCTTACGGTTTAAAAAGCCTTCATATCCAGCATGGGGCCTCCGGCCCCTCCTCCCTCTCCCAGCAATTCTGTCCCTGCCTGTCCCTGCAGTGTCACAGGTGCCAGGGGTTCTCCTCTGCTTGCCCGTCACCGGCGCAGGCTAGCCTTTGTCCCCTCGGCCACCCCACCACACCCGTCTTCCCCTCTCCTCCCTACCCTCCAGCAGTGAGTTGCGTCCGGAAGTTGAGTGAAAGCTCAGAGGCCTGGCCCAAGGCCGGGTCTCCGGGGTCACAGACACACGTCTTAGGTCGACGGAGCTGCCCCAGCCCCACCCGTGTCCCCCTGTGGATGGAGGGGTGGGGGGCTACTCACCTCTCTGGCTTCCAGGGACATCCTCCAGGGCCTCCGGGAGATCCGGAAGGCCCAGCCACAACCGGCTCGGGTCACGTGGGCTTTAAACCAAGCCGGGTAATATGGCCCACACCTGGCGGAGCCCCGGGCCGACCCTCGGGCCAACTCGCGGCTGGCTTCTCAAGCCCCAGGGCCCGATCTCCATCACCTGGGTCAGATTCACCCGATTCCCGGCCACGCCCCCGCCCCCACCCCAGACCCACCGAGTCACGGCCGCTGCTGGTGGGGACTGGGGGCCCGCATTGTCACAAGCAACCCGACACACTCAGGGAACTCAGGACCACTGTTCTGAGATCTCCAGCATTAGGTGCCTGTTTTCAGGCTCTTTACTACCAGGTCATCTGAGGGGCCACGGCTGTGAGGGGTGGGGGGTGGGGGGTTTCTTCTTTCTTCAGGTTTTATTTATTTGCATTGTCTTAATGAGCAAAGGTGGGGAATGGCGTCAGCTCTTACCAGGAGCCAGAGGCTTCACAGACAAAGAAGCAAAGCTTTATTATTACAAACCACCCCTTTTAAAAATAGTGGTTCCCTCTGTTTATTCAAGTCTTGTACATCTTGCAAATTACATCAAATTATAAAAATAAAATGATAGTCACCTATAATCCCACTAGCTACAGATACCAACATCATTTTGATATATTTCCATCCAGTATTTTTCCTAATGCCTGTATTTTAACATAATGGAGAGTTTACCAAATACCATTTTTCTTAAAAAAAAAAGCAGCTCGATCAAGGTATAATTAACATATAATAAACCGCACATATTTAATGTGTGTAATTTTAAATGTTTTCACATGTGTATACACTCATGGAACCACCACCACAAAGAAGATAATGAACAGATCCATCACTCCCAATTTTTTAAATGGAGTTTTTATTTTGGAATTCTTTTAGGTTTACAGAAACGTTGCTAAGATAGTATAGAGAGTTCCGGTATAGCCCAGACCCAGTTCCCCCTAATATTAATATCCTACATACCATGATACATTTATTAAAACCAAGAATTTAATATTGGTACACTGTTATTAACTCAACTACAGACTTTATCTGAATTTCACCAGCTCTTCCACTGACATCATTTTTCTGTTCTAGGATCCAAGTTAGGATACCAAATTGCATTTAGCCAAATGTAGTTTGATAACTTAGCTTTCATTACTTAGCATTCGGTGGTGAAAATTTCTTGAAAAACTTGCTTTAAATGAATGCCTCATATTTCTTGATATCAATTTACTATAGTGCTTGACTTTCCAATTTTGCTCTTATTAACAATGTTGCCATGAAAATCTTTGTACCCAAATCTTTGTTCACATCTTATATTGCTTCCTTGAGATATTTTCCCTTTTTCTCCCCCAGCTTTATTGAGATATAATTGACATACAACACGATTTTCCTTGAAATATAACTAGTAGGTCAAGGACTTCCCTGGTGGCGCAGTGGTTAAGAATCAGCCTGCCAACGCAGGGGATACTGGTTTGAGCCCTGGTCCGGGAAGATCCCACATGCCGCGGAGCAACTAAGCCCGTATGCCACAACTACTGAAGCCTGCGCTCTAGAGCCCGCAAGCCACAACTACTGAGCCCGCACGCCAAAACAACTGAAGCCCCTTTGCCCTAAGGCCCGCGTGCCACAATTACTGCACCTGTGTGCTGCAACGCCTGAAGCCTGCGCCACCTAGAGCCCATGCTCCGCAGCAAGAGAAGCCACCGCAATGAGAGGCCCGCACACTGCAACGAATAGTAGGCCCTGCTCACTGCAACTAGAGAAAGCCCACACGCAGCTACAAAGACCCAATGCAGTCAAAATAAATAAATAAATTTGTTAAATAAAATAACTAGTAGGTCAAGTCCTTTGATATATACTTGCTTTTAATCCTTTCAACAATGAGGTAAGATTTGGCAACCATCATAATACTTGTTTCAGTGGAGAACTGTCAGTGGAAGCTAAAATGAAAGAGTGAAAGTTTGATAAGGAAAAGGATAGTCATATGGTCTCAAAATAACTCCCCACAGATCCCTGGTTGGTTACAAAGGCAGGAGTAGCCCACTCGACGGTGGAGAAAACCAGCAGGCACCACCTAAATTGGGCGATCAAAGTTAAGGACATCAGGATGAGACGAACCACACCGTGAGTCTCCTCCTCTGACCTGCAAAGAAAAACACAAGATCAGGTTGGGGCATTCCTGTCAAAGCTGCATTACCTGAATCTAACAATGAGAAAACGTCAGGCAAACCCAAATCGAGGAACATTCTACACGATAATTGGCTTGTACTCTGCAAAATGTCAGGGTCCTGAAAAGCAAAGAAAGGCTGAGGAACATTCTAGATGAAAGGCGATTAAAGAGACATGACCACCAAATGCAATATATAATCCTGGGTTGGATCCTGAATGAGAAAATACAATTTAAAAATTTGTATGTAGGGCTTCCCTGGTGGTGCAGTGGTTGAGAGTCCGCCTGCCGATGCAGGAGACGCGGGTTCGTGCCCCGGTCCGGGAAGATCCCACATGCCGCGGAGCGGCTGGGCGCGTGAGCCATGGCCGCTGAGCCTGTGCGTCCAGAGCCTGTGCTCCGCAACGGGAGAGGCCACAACAGTGAGAGGCCCGCGTACCGCAAAAAAAAAAAAAAAAAAAAAAATTTGTATGTAAAAGACATTATTGGGAAAATTGATCCATGGATTGGATAATGGTACCCCATCAATGTTAATTTCCTGACTTTGATAAATATTTTTTATGGTGGAAGATTCATGGACTTCCATCAATAAGGTATTCCAGAAAGACCCAATATTAGACTTTTTTTTTTAAGTATGGAGGCATGTTAAGATGCTTTAGAATTCAAGCTACAGAAAAGCTTTATTATCTCACCAAGGTGATGGTGAGATGCTTCCATAAAGTCTTGGAGTTTTCAACTTACATAAAAGTTGCACAGTTATAACAGAGAGCTCCCATACGCCTCTCACCCTTTATGCACGTTTTGATAATTACCCCGATGATGTTCTTTACGGCAAACCCATCCAATCCAGGATCAGGTATTATAACCAAGTTTCACACCCTTCTAGTCTTTTTCAATCTAGGATGAATCAGGAAGGAAGGAAAGAGTGGAGGGAGGGAGAAATGGTGGGTACAGATTTTTAGAGCATCCTTTTATTTTCTGAACATCAAAGTTTCTGAGTTGGAAAATTTGGAAAACACAGCAAAGCACCGAGAAGAAACTAGCTCAGACTCACTCCACCCAGAGATAAGCATTGTTCACTCTTTGATGAACCCCATTTTTTGTTCTTTGATCATATTTGAGATTACAGTGGATATATAACATCTTAAGAATGTACAGCATCTCTTGGTGAGCTTGTTAAAAATACAGATTTTTTGCCCTGGCCCTATCCCAAGTCTACTGAGTCAGGACCTGCAGGGCTGGGGTCCTGATGTCTGTATTTTTAACTAGATCCCAGGGATGCTGATACAGACCCGAGTTTAAGAATCACTCTTGGCATTCTATATTTGCTATTTACTATTATGTTGTAAACATGTCCCTTCACTGTTAGGAGGTCTTTTCAATCACTTATATGAGCATGCATTATTTATATTACCCAAATGACATTTTAAAAAAATCTTTTAAAGGCCAGCCTGCCTCATAATTCTGGTTAATAACTTGTGTTAGAGGATCTAGGTAGAGGTGGACACCTAGCAGGGGCTGAGGGAACGTTTGTGGAATCTCAAAGAGACAAGTTGGACCCACATATTAGGAAATGGAGTGAAGTGGATCCTGCCCCAGAGACTCTCACACATTTTGGGGAAAGAGTGAGTTGGTGCCATTGCATTGGGTGGTGATATCTACTGAAATTAAAAATACACTTAGCCATTGACCCAGCATTTCCACGACTAGGAATTGGTTTCCTATGGATATTCTGACATCAATCAAAGACGGATGATCTAAAGACCTCACTGAAGCATCACTTGTAATAACAAATGATCGGGCATAACACAAATATCATCAGAGGACCTGGAAATCAAGAAGTCATGGGGTGCTGGGCAGCCACGAAAAGAATGTAACAGTTCGTCATGTGGTGTTATTCGGAGATGTCCAAAATGCCTTATGAACTGGGAAAAATTGTGTGTATGTGGTTTTTCTGTTGTTTTTTTTTTCGTTACACCAGGTCTTAGTTGCAGCACTCGGGCTCCTGTGTATATGTTTTTAAAAATTGGAGACAATAACATTTGCACATTTGTGTATGCATAAGACATTTCTGGAAGGACACACAAGAAACTTAAAACAGCCATGGCTTGGGAGGAGGTGGCCTCAGAGGTCTGGCGTGAAAGGGGGATCTACTTTTTGTCATATATCTTCTTGTGCTGTTTGACAATTTTACCATGTGGCTGTATTATCTGCTTGATTCAAAAAAATTACAGGGAACTATATTCAATATCTTGTAATAACTTATAATGGAAATGAATCTGAAAAAGAATATATATATAACTGAGTCACTTTGCTGTACACCTGAAGCTAACATAACATTGTAAATCAACTACACTTCAATAAAAAAAATAAAAATGATTAATACTTAAAAAAATACTAGCAATAAAGGAATGAATGCATGAATGAATAAATGTTGATGAAACACTAGCTGGGGTGGGAAGGCAAGAGTTTTGGAGCGTGCACAGGTGCTGGTCCCAGCATGGAATTCCCAGGTGATCCTAATGGGTCTTGACACCTCCTCCTAATTAAAGTGGGTGAGCAAGGGGTGTCTGCTGGGTCCCGATGCATCTGTCACCAGCCTCCATCGCAGGGGGTGGTTTGCGTGATGAGCGTGTAGAAGGCAGAGCCCCTGCCCTGCCAACTCGGAAGCGCAGGTCCAATCCGGAAGTTTCCAGATCAGCTCCCAGGTCACTTGGCTTCTTCCCGCCACCTCTATGTAGCCCACTTGTCCTTTCAAACTCTTGACTCCTCCTCCTGGTTTAGGAAGTCGCTCCCGTGCCTTGAAGCCGACCCCGTGTCCAGTCTAATGTGGTGGTTATAGGTATAAGCACAGAGGGCAGAGACAGCAGGGTTTAAGGCCTGCTTCCACCACTTACTGTATGACTTTGGGAAAGTGACCCAGCTTCTCTGAGCCTTCCTTTCCTCATCTGTAAGATGGCATTAATACTAATATCTATCTGAGTTCCCTGGTGGCCTAGTGGTTAGGATTCGGCGCTTTCACTGCCGTGGCCCAGGTTCAATCCCTGATCGGGGAACTGAGATCCTGCTAGCCACTAGGTGTGGCCAAAAAAAAGAAAAAAATTATAATATCTATCTGTCTTAAGGGGCTGTAAGTATTAAATGAGATAATCTCTAATAAGAGCTCACCAAATATCAACTATTTATTTCATTAACAAACATTTATCAAGCACCCTAGCCTGTGCCAAATCCTTTGCTAAGAACTGGGGATTAAAACAATTTTTAAGGTGAAATGCTCTTTGCTCACAGTTTAACAGGAACAGGGTCATACATAATTTTTAATAGCTTTTTTTTTTCAAAATGCTTCCAGATTTATCTTCTTTAATTTTGATTACAATCCTATGAGGTAGCTCTGATTATTCATATTTTATGGATGAGGAAATGAAGGCTCAGAGAGGACCCGAGCAGTGGGCTGGGATGAAGAGGAGGCTTCTGGGAAAAGCACCACTGCGTTTCTCCCCTGCTCCCTCACTGCTACCACATTTTGCTTCTAACACCAGATGTGTGGGTTTTTCACGTATCAGGCAATCCTCTGCAACACCGGCTAGGTATGCTACAATCCACTTCTGACACTACTCAGAGTTGGTGCAGACCCTACAGATTAAAGGATCCATCCCACGCGACTGTCCCCAACAACTTCAGACAACAGTCAAAAGCAGTACGTCCCCAGGTTACCCACAAAGTCTGTCCAACTTGGCTGCAAATAGGAGGTTCCCATGACCCCTTCCTTGGGTTCCATCATTTGCTAGAATAGTTCACAAAACTCAAACAACAGATCACAGGTGGCATCACAGGAACACAGCTCGTTTGCAGGCTAAGAGATGCTGCAGTGTGTAGGGGCCAGGTACACGTGACCCTATGATCTCGCAAAGCTTCGTCTCTGCCTGGACCAAGTTCTGAGTCATGGGCTTTTCTGAGTGGGAGGGCTGCTGAGGGCATGGGCTTGGTAGTCAGGCACCCAGCTGTTTGTTTCCCCTTGGCCAGCCCTCCAATTCTCTTCTGAAAAAACGGTGCAATACTTTTGGGCTGCAAGTAACAGAATGCCTGGCTAAAAGTGGCCCAAACAACAAAGACATTTATTCTGTCCTTGAATGACCAGCCTGGCGGTAGGTGGTTCCAAAGTGCTTCGTTCAGCCCTTTGACGATATCCACACGGACTCTGCGGTAGTTTCCCTGCAATTTTTGTTTTCTTTTGTTTTACCTCCCTCCGAGGATTGCACAAACGCCACAGCCTCATGATGCCCAAAAGCGGGCAGGGAGGGAGGGGTTCCCTCGGAACACATCCTTCCTTTTAACCAAGGAGGAAACTCTTTCCCCAGAGCCCCTGCAGAATTCACCTTACATCTCATTGGCCAGAACTGGGTCACATGCCCCAGGCCTCAAAATTTCACCCTAAGCTTCTTTGCCATAGACATGTTTGCCTCAACCATTTTTGCTGCAAACATTTCACCACATAACTAAATGGCCATCAGGCAATTTTGCCACCAAAGATAAAATAACTGGTTGACAGTGTGTTTTGACAGTTTGGTTTTCAACTGGTTGAAATGTTTTAGCGCTTCTTCCATCAGTGACGTTATTGATGGCGTCACTGAGCTGACTGATGATGAGAATTTGCCCAAGAGCTGGTTTCTTATTTTGGAATACACACATCAAAGGAGAAAGAGACTGAGGGCCTTTGAAGGACCGGAGTTGAACCCGCATGTCCCACAGAACTATGGAATGTCTATCGATGAATATATGACCATACGCCAAGAACACAAACAGTGTAGAAGGTTTTTGTGTTGCATTACAAATATGCATCCTAGTATTGGGAAACTGATACTTCTCAATGAAGGAAGAAATTTTAGCAAAAATGCATGATGCTGCATAAGGAAACAAATCAACAAACAAACAAACAAACAAAAAAGCATAATATTATGAACAAAAGACCTGGAAGACAGCTGCTTTGGTACAACCCACAAAATAAAATCAGTTTTTTTGCACACTACTGCCATGAATCCACGCACATTTTAAACGTATTCAAATATTTTGTAGTTCATGATAAAGTCTTTTTAATTTTGTTAATCATTTCTCATGTTTCATCATGTCCTCTTTAATGTCCCTCTTTTATTTTTCATTATTTTATCTTTTACAGCAAAATTGCCTTACAGTCAATTGGTTACTCGGCAAAAATGTTTATGGAAAAATTGCTGCAGCAAAGGTGTCTATGGCAAAGATTCTTATGGCCAAAGTACCTAGAACCCACATGCCCGTGCCTGGACCAATCACTGGGTGCTGCCCGCCTCATCAAATGCCACTATCCCCATGGTGTTCCTTGCATGACATTGTTCCCTCCTGCTATAGGACCTCCTCAGTCCCTATGTTTGGAGTGGTCTCCCCTGTTAATACCAATGCACCCTTCATATCACAATTAAGTTTTTCAAGGAATTTACTGAACCGCTCTATGCCTCACTTTCCTCCTCAGTAAAATGCATTCCCATTATTTGCTTATCTGTGGGGAGGCTGTGCTCAGCTGGGTGGTCCTTCAGCTGCTCTCACCTGGTCTCATGCAGTTGCAGTGCAATGGCGGCTATGGTGGTTCTGACAAGATGACCTCACTCGCGCGTGTGGTGCCTTGGAGAGGACAGCTGGAGGGCTGGCACTTTTCTCTCTCTCCTCATGTGGTCCTTTTCATATGACTTGGGCTTCTTGGATCCAGAACTGGCATGCTGTTACTTCTGCCATATTTCACGTGGTTAAAATGAGTCACAGGACCACCCCTGGTAGGAGTAAATGTCTGGCACGGGTGTGAGGGGGGGATGATGGAAAGAGTGCCCCTTACTGGCCATTGCTAGACTAGATTTTCTTACAGGGTCTTCCTCGCTCTAACATTCCAGAATTATACATTCTTCCCTAAACCTTCAGTAGAACTTAGTGCCCACTTAATGATCTAACTCACGACACAATGGAAATATTTGTCTCTGGTCTCTGTGTTCCTTTTAAAACCTTGTACCGTCTGCTTCTTTCCTGATAAATGTAGAGACTATTGACTAGAGAGATTAACTTTAAAGCATTTACCCACATCTATGTGCATTTGTCCTGAAACTAATGATTTCAGGCTTGTGAGATGTGAGTCACCTTCTCTTCTTCTCCAGAAAGACACCGAAAAGCCACCTCTTGAGAGGCAGGGGGTCATTACCAACGGGAAAGGGAAGGACCCCTTCTGTTTAATGTGTGGATAAAAGTGGGATGCTGGAAATATCTTTTTAATATGTGACTGCAGAGGTGGGACAGGCTGTCACAGGCTTCAGCTGTCTTAGAGAGGAAGCCAAAGGTGCCACTGTGGGGAAGGGAAGCAGGGTGTGGAGCAGCATCCTCCCCAGGGCACCAGGAAGGCTGACAGCTCTCCCGCAGCTCTCCGCCAGTGTCCCTGCCGGGAATGGAGGGACGGGTCATGGGGCTGACCCCGGCTAACATTTCTGACAGCTTTATAATTACACCATCTGTTCGTTAAATTACTGGTAACCTTTTGATCCTCTCACTGGGGAGCCTGTGTGTTTTTGATGTGTCTTTTATCTTAGTCTGATAGTCTAATCATTGTTTTCTTTTTTTTTTCCCCTCTCTTATCTTCTTTATCATGTGGACCACAACCCTGGATTCTCAGGGCCCACTTGGCTTCTCTTTCCTTCTGCTTTTTCCTATTGTTGAATTACCTTGAATAAGCCTCATCACCTCTCTGAAGTCAGTTTCCCATTAATGAAATAAAATATTTTGATTGGATCATAAGAATTGGTGATATAGAACATCTGACTCGGCCTGCCATGTCTCTGTCCAAGTCCTCATCCTCTGTCATAGGTGGGACCATTGTCCAAACATCCCCAGATGGCATCCCCATGGGCATTTGAGCTCTGCCCCGCCCCCCCGAATCCAGTCTCCACCTGAGCCAGAGTGATCTTTTCAAACTGCAAATTGGATCATTTCACTCTCCCACACCATCCTCATACTTTCCAAGACCAACCTCCCTAACGTGTTCTCGGAGGCCCCACGTGGTCCAGCATCTGTCCACCTCTCCTACCTATTCCATGTCACTTCCTCTCTGTCCTCCAGCCATCCCAGCCTTTCAGGTCCCCATCCTAGAACAGGGGTTCTCAAACGTGGCTGCACATTACAATCAATATGGAAAGTTAAAAAAAAAAATCCCGATGCCCAGGCTTCACTTCCAAAGACCTTTTAGAGTCTTTGGAGGTACATTCTTGGCATCAGTATTTTTAACATCTCCTCAGATGACTCCAGTGAGCAGCCAAGATGGAGAATGAATGGTCTGGGGCACCTTGTTTCCTTTCTACATTTCTCTTACTAATCATCTCCTGCCATCCCAGAGGCCGTTGTCAAAGTGCCACCCCTGACCCCCACCTATGTCTGAGTTAGACCTCATGTTATTCCTTTCACAAAACCAGGGTCTGTACTTTCAGAGCACACACCTCAGTTTTCAATTGTACATTCATTAGTGTGATATTTGATTACTGTCACCACGACTGTGGTGGCCAGCCTCCAAGACAGCCTCCAATACTCTCAACTTCCTGGTATTCACACCTTGTGGGGTCTATTCCCACAAGGTACCAGGATTGGATTCTGTGACCAATAGCATATGGCAGAAGTGATGGTAGGCCACCTTCAAGATTAGGTTTTAAAAGACTAAGGCTTCCCTCTTGGGGATTCTCTTTCTCTTGGGTCACTTACTTTGGGGGGTGCCAGCCATCCTGTCAAAAGGACCCTCCAGACAGCCTATGGAGAGACCCATGTGTTGAGGACTAGGGCCTCTGATCAACAGCCAGCAAAAAGTTGAGGCCTGGTGCTTCCCTGGTGGTGCAGTGGTTAAGAATCCGCCTGCCAATGCAGGGGACATAGGTTCGAGCCCTCGTCCGGGAAGATCCCACATGCTACGGAGTAGCTAAGCCCATGCACCACAGCTACTGAGCCTGCGCTCTAGAGCCCGCGAGCCACAGCTACTGAAGCCCGCGTGCCACAGCTACTGAAGCCCACATGCCTAGAGCCTGGGCTCCGCAACAAGAGAAGCCACTGCAATGAGAAGCCCACGCACCACAACCAAGAGTAGCTCCGGCTCGCCGCAACTAGAGAAAGCCCATGCGTAGCAACGAAGATCCAGTGCAGCCAAAAATTTAAAAATAAATAAATAAATTTGTAAAAAAGAAGTTGAGGCCTGCCAAGAGCCACATGAGTGAGCTTGGAAGCAGATTCCGCAGCATTCAGATAATTGCTGTCCCAGACAACAGCTTGACAACAACCTCATGACAGACTGAGCCAGAACCACTCAGCAGGGGACCTCCCTGGTGGTCCAATGGTTAAGAATCCACCTTCCAATGCAGGGGACAAGCTTTCAATCCCTGGACAGGGAACTAAGATCCCACATGCCACGGGGCAACTAGGCCCACACGCCACAACAACTGAGCCCACGCACTCCGGAGCCTGCGCGCCACAATTGGAGAGGAGCCCGCATGCCACAAGTAGAGAGAAGCCTGCACACCGCAACTAAGAGCCCGCGTGCAGCAACAAAAAGATCCCACGTGCTGCAACTAAGACCCGATGCAGCCAAAAATAAAATAAATAAATATTAAAAGAAGAAAAAGAACCACTCAGCAGAGCTGCTCCTATATCCCCAACCTTCAGAAAATGTGAGATAATAAATGTTTATTGCTTTGAACTGGTAAGTTTTGGGGTGATTTGTTACACAGCAGTAAATTACTAACACATTCTGATAGTTCTGTGAGCAGGGAGACCACGGCTGTTACTACTCACCACTCTATCTCCAGAGTCTGTAGGAAGGCTCACCAAATATTTTTTGGAATTTTTCAATCAACAAACACTTCTTGAGCACCTACTCTGGGCAGGTGCTGGTATCTAGGCAAAGGAGATACAGTGGAGAAGGGGACAGTGTCCTGTCCTCAGGGAACTTACATTCCAGGGGGATTTGATGAATAGGAAGGGGAAACGGAGCAAGGGTGGGGAAGTTTGGAACACAGAGATGTGTGGTGGGGTAGAGGGAATTCAGTCATGAGCAAAGGGGTTTGGGGCTTCTCAGGCCCATGGATGGGCCTCAGGGAGGCCATGAACCCATTAGTCTTGTGTGTAAAATGATGTGCAGATGTGCCTTGGAAGATGGAGGGATTCTACATGGCATCAAATTCTCGAAAGGAAGGCTAAGAACAACTGGCCTAGATGAATGTTACAGGTGAGTGCTGTGGACTGAATGTTTGTGTCTCCCCCACCCCTGCAAATCCCTATGTTGAAGTCCTAACCCCCAAGGTGATGGTATTTGATGATGGGGCCGTTGGGAGGTGATTAGATCACTAGGGTGGAGCCCTCATGATTGGGATTAGTGCCCTTACAAAGAGATAGGAGAGAGCCTGCTTCCTCTCTCTGCTCTCTGCCATGTGAGGACACAACGAAAAGGTAGCCATCCACAAACTAGCAAGCGGTCCCTCATCAGACATCAGATCTGCCAGCACCTTGATCTTAGACTTTCCAGCCTCCAGAACTATGAGAACTAAATGTCTGTTGTTTAAGCCACCCAGTCAGTGGTAATTGGTTACAGCAGCCAAAACTAAGACAGTGAGGCAGGTGGTGACCTTCCAGTGCAGACAGTTCCTATTCTTGTTGTGGGCAGAAGAACAGAATGGGGAGAAAACTGGACTTTAAATATTTGCTCTGACATCCACCATCTGCAGACTCTGGACAACTTATCATCTAAAGCCTCAGTTTCTGCACCTGTAAGCTGAGTATAAGAGCAACGGCTTCATAAGGTTCTTATGAAAATGAAATACGATGTGTATGTAAAGTCAGAGCCCAGAGCCTGCTGTCTAGCAAATGCTTTCTGACAGCTGTTAAGTTCCTTAATGGGGTGAAAGAGATTTGGGTTCTGATACCTTTTTTCTCAATATTTTTAAATGAAAAAAATTTCAAATATATCTTCTTTATCCATTCATCTGTCGATGGACATTTAGGTTGTTTCCATGTCCTGGATATTATAAATACTGCTGCAATGAATATTAATCAGCCATAAAAAGAAATGAAATTGGGTCATTTGTAGAGACGTGGACGGACCTAGAGTCTGTCATACAGGGTGAAGTAAGTCAGAAAGAGAAAAACAAATGCCGTATATTAATGCATATATGTGGAATCTAGAAAAATGGTACAGATGAACCTATCTGCAGGGTAGGAATACAAAGGCAGACATAGAGAATGGACGTGTGGACCCGGGGGGTAGAGGAGGGTGGGATGAACTGGGAGATTAGGATTGACATAAATACACTACCATGTGTAAAATAGATAGCTAGTGGGAACCTGCTGTATAGCACAGGGAACTCAGCTCAGTGCTCTGTGATGACCTAGATGTGGGGGATGGGGGGTGAGGTCCAAGAAGGAGGGCATGTGGGTATGTGTATGGCTGATTCACTTCACTGTGCGGCAGAAACTAACACAACATTGTAAAGCAATTATACTCCAATAAAAAAATTTGTCAAATATAATGAAATGTTGTAAAGGTTTTGCAGTGAACATGAATATACCCACCACCTAGGTTCTACCATTAAAGTTTTGCTGTATTTGCTTTATTCCATATCTATCCACTGCTGTCTAGCAGACAGTGCTATTGCCAGACTGATGTTCTCAGACTGTAGTTAACTTTGATAAAAATCCTTACTCCTTCAAAACTCAATGGAACCCTGCCACAGGGGAATTCAAATGAGTCCCCTGCTCTTTTTCCTTTTCAAAGAAAAGCACATTGTGAAATTTATCAGTATCAATTACTATTTGTATATGCTCTAATTCTGTAGGTGTTGGACGGGTTTCCTTTCTGCTGGGTTCAATTTCATGACGATAAATGGTACCCAGGGGCACGATGATTGCATTGGTGGTTTGATCTGAATTTCTGATGCTTGGCAAAATTCACCCCAAAGCAGACAATTAGTGTTAGAGCCCATGAAGGACCCAACCTGAGCCAAGATCGGTGAGGTGTCCAGGACAGAGAAGCAGAGATGAGCTCCTAATTTCTAGTTCTCCAGGATCTGGTGTTGTCACCTTCAGAAAAGCACATCATGCACTGAAAGAGTGTTACAATTACCAGCCCTGTTGGGGAGATGGTGCTGAACTGTCTACACAACATCAAAAAGCTTGTTTTCTTCAATGATAATTAGAGCATCTCCATAGGAGAGCTAGTTCATAAAGACGCTCCCTATGACATTGCTCCCTGCACACAAACAAGCCAGATGGGAAACTGCGACCAGAAGGGCAGAGGCCGCCACTAATTAGTCGTGACATCAGCATTTAGACTTTGCTGGCCAATTACGTCGGGAGAAGTGAATAAAGCTAATGAAACTTTCATCTGCGCCAGGAGCTGCAGTGTCTCCATAGGTGAGTGGGGTTGGCCCAGAAACCCCCTCTGCTGGAGATCTTTGGGGGAATGTGTGACGTTATTGCTAGAATTTGTTGGAGAGAGGAAAAAAATACCTAACTAAATCAAACAGTTAAATGGATAAACTTGGTTCCATGTGTCAGAGGAGACATAATTTTAGCATGGAAAGAATTTGCTTTCCAAGCTGACTCCAAGATAAGCAGAAGGACTTGCATGTCCGAGGACAGGCTGGGGTCCTGTTTGGTAACACGGTCCTCCTTCCACTGCAGGGGGCTGGAGGCTTGCCCCCCTGTCAGCCCCCGGAGGACCACTTTGAGACCTGGGACAGTGTAGGGGTCATGGGTTCCAGAAACACACGGCTGGGTTTTGGTTCCCAGCTCCGCCACTTATGAGCTGTGTGATCCTGGGCAAGTTCCTTAACGTTTCTGTGCTTTCACTTCCTTTTCTATAAAATGGGGATAATAAAAGTATTTACTTTAGTAGGGTTGTTTCCAGCATTCAGTGAGCTCAGGCACATGAAGCGATTAGAAGAGTGTTAGAAGAGTGACGGGCCACTTAGCTGGCGTCCCCCTGCCTCGGCTCCCCCCTCCCCTACCGACCAGAGGGCACTTTCTTTTTTCCTTTCGAGGCTGAATTGTAAAAACACCAACTGCTGCTCTGCTAGTCATTGCACTTGCCTTCCCTCTGCCCTTCCCCAGTGCCATGTCCATCCTCACTGCCTGTTGTAATGATCACCAACGATGTTATCCTGGGAATTCAGGAATATAAATCTATTTTTATTTTATTTATTATTACTTTTAAAATTTATTTATTTTATTGGTTTATTTTTGGCTGCGTTGGGTCTTTGTTGCTGTGCGTGGGCCGTCTCTAGTTGCAGTGAGAGGGGGCTACTGTTCGTTGCTGTGCGCAGGCTTCTCATTGCGGTGGCTTCTCTTGTTGCAGAGCACGGGCTCTAGGCGTGTGGGCTTCAGTAGTTGTGGCTCAAGTGCTCTACAGCGCAGCTCAGTAGTTGTGGCACGTGGGCTTAGTTGCTCCACAGCATGTGGGATCTTCCCGGACCAGGGATTGGACCCGTGTCCCCTGCATTGGCAGGCGGATTCTTAACCACTGCGCCACCAGGGAAGCCCCTATAAATCTATTTTTAAGCAGTCACTCTAGGAGGCTCAGCACGGGAGGGGTTGGGGTGGTGTGGGCCCTTCGTGCTGCACTACTGGGCTGTATGCTGGGGTCGGCATCGTTACTCTCTACAGGCGCACATTCTGCATCTAATAGGCTAACACATTAAAGAAAAAGCTCATTTCATCTTTATGGGGAAGGTACTATATTGTACCCATTTTAAAGATAAAGGAACTAAGTTCCCCAAACAGGACCTTACCTGTCCAAGGCCACAGAGAGTGAGTGGCAGAGCCAGGACTCAAGCCCAGATGCGCTGACTCTGTCCCATTAACACGTTTTCCTCCCTGGCCTATAAAGACATACTGGAGGCAGGGAGATGGGCTGGGAGGCTGCGGCAATGGTTCAGTGACCTGGATGGAAGCCGTGGCTATGGGGATGCCATTCACTGAATGCCCACTCTGTGCCTGCCACGAGCTTGACATGCATTGTTTCACTTAATCCTCACCCACATACCAGTATTATCCTACAGATAAGGATGTGAAGGTTTGCAGGGGCTTAAAACACCCAAAGTTGGGCAACCACTAGTGGCCCAGATGAGATTTGGATTCAGTCTGCCTTCAGGGCTGTCAACCACCGCGCCGAGGATCTGGGGGGGCACTGGGGTGTTGGGAGTCGTGAGAGATTGGACACAGGGCAGATGGAGAGGGAGAAGCTGGGTTCCTGATTCACGGCAGAGGGTGGGGGTGTTGGCGCCTGTCAAAACAGGGAACAACAGAAGAGAAAGTGGTTTCAGAAAGGAGAAGGATTCAGCTCTGGAGATGGCGTGCCTGAGCCCTCTCTGGGTCTCTGTTATGCTGTCCGCTTGGCATTTGGAGGATGTGACTCATGGGCTTGGAAGTCGTCTCGTCTTAGAAATGGCTCATGTGGGAATTGTCATCAGAAAAGTGGCAACTGATGCTATTGGTGCTTATGCTTCCCAAGGACAGAAGGGAGCAGAGAGGGCTGCCCGGGATGCAGGAAACATCAATATTTAAATTGTCTCACTGCTCTCCATTCAGAGGCCAACAAGAGGCCGTCCTGTCCCCAGGGGCTCATGATCTTTTCTGACAAACAGCAAGGTGCAGGTCTACATGGTAAGTACCGTACAATGTCATTTACATGGCTTTTCAGGTAATCTGTGACAGCGAAAATAGGTGGTTTAGGGATACAATGCTCCAGTTTGGTAGTTTCCACAAAAAGCAAATCCAGTCTTTCGAAGACATTCTGTAAGAGATGAAATGGATGAATTTCTCCATGAAATCTTGAAAGAACATCTTCAGAGCCCAAGGGGAGACTTTGATAGGCCCGGGAGTAAGCCACACCCTGAATGTGCTCTCCTTCAATGTCTAAAACACATCCCATAGGATCTACCCAGGGCAGAGATTCTGTGAAAGCCAGATGGTCACCAGTCTATGCAGACGGTGGTCTTTTCCTGACAAGACAGAGAGGTGAACTGAGCATAAATCCAGAAAGTCTCACCTCTTCACAATGAAGCACAAGCACAGAGCACCTCTGAGAAACGCATTCTCGGGGCTCGGAATATGCCTGTCAATCAAACAACCAACCAGTCCATCAACCAACCAACCCCAAGGCTCCTCCACTCTTAGGGTCACCACCCTCTCCATCCTCCTCCCTCCTGTCTCACGGCCAAGGCTGTGCTCCTCTTCCAATGAATATCCCTGTTCCATCAGTAATTTCCTTTCCCATGTCCGTTTTCACCCTCCTTCTCTTGATTGCTTCTTCCTCTGTTAACATGCTCAACTCACACTTTCTCCACTTTGCTCTCAGTCTACTCCCCTCCCGAGGTCCCTGGAATAACTGGTCTTTGTGGATTCCCTTTTCTTTCTCACTATTCATTTTTTCAGCAACTTGTGGTGTGGCATCCATGTACTCAGTGAGGCGAGCGTTCATAGTCACCAACGGTCCTTATCCTCCCCGTATTTTTTGTGATCAGCGACGGCTGTTGGGTTGTATTGTTGGCATTTCTGGTTCTGGCCAAGGGGACCTATGGAGACTTTGTTGGGGTCTCCAGGAGATACTTTCCTCTCAGATAGAAAAAAGCATCTCTGTACGTAAAGACCCACCTCACCAGCCCTGTCTTCCTGTCTTTGAACACAGTTCTATAGGGATGTGATGCTTGGAGCTGGGCAGCCACCTTGTCAATAGGAGTCACGACGGCATCCTCGACATACAGACCTGACAGGTTGAGCTGATGGAACATCTCAAAACCACCGACTTCAGTTCCCTTTTAATGCTGAATAGTATCCCATCGTAGGAATGTACCACATTTTACTCATTCATTCAGTTATTGATGGACATTTGGGTTGTTTCTAGTTTGGGGTTATTATTACAAATAAGCTGCTATGGACAAATTTTTGGTGGAAATAGCCTACATTCTTGCTGGGTCAATACCTAGGAGTGGAACTGCTGGGTCATATGGTGGACTTTCATTTTTAAGAAATTGTCAGACTCTTTTCTAACGTTGTTGTACCATTTAATATTCTTGCCAAGAATGTATATGAGTTAGTGGACAGGAAAAAGGCTGGTTTTTCTTTACTCACCATTCACAGAATACTTCACTTCTGGTATTTAGGCTCACCATACGTGTGGGTTTCTTTTCCCCACACCAAGCAATTCTGCAACACGGGCTGGGTGTACTACAATGTACCTCAACTCTGAGATTATCTACCTAGAGATCACATCAGATCCCAAAGGTTAAGGGTTCAGTCCCACAAGACTGCCCCATGCCCCACTTTAGATGCAAGTCCAGGTTGTCATGTGTGCTTCTGACTCCTCAGCTCTAAAGTGGAGGTTCCCACAATGCCCTTGTAGGGTTAAATGAATTTGGTAGAGAGCTCACAGAACTCAGGGAAACATTTTAGTTACTAGATCATCGGTTCATTACAAAAGGATATAACTCAGGAACAGCCAGATGAACAGACGCATAGGGCAATCTACAGCTATACTACCCTGAACCCGCCTAATCTCATCTGATCTTGGAATTTACAAAAGGTCAGGCTGGTTAGTACTTGGATGAGAGGTGCACAGGGCATGGTGTGTGGGAAGGGGCAGAGCGTCCATGCTCTCTCCAGATGTGCCACTTCCAGCACCAGCACCCTGGAAGCTCCAGGAATCCCATCCTTCGGGTTTATATGGAAACCTTGTTACGTGGCATGATTGCTTAAATCATCATTTGCTGGTGATTAATTCCATTTCCAGCCTCTTGGCCCTCCCCTGAGGATGGGCAGTGGGCCTGAAAGTTCCAACCCTCTACTCTGGTTCCATTAACATAAATTCAGGTGTGGTAGAAAGGGGTTTCTTAGGAATAACAAAAGGCATCCTCATCTCTCTTTGCGTTTAGGAAATTCCAAGGGTTTTAAGAACTCTGCCAGGGACAGGGATGAGACCAAATACGTATTTCTTATTATGAATCGCAATATCACAGAGTCGTACCAAATTCTCACTAACATTTGGTATTACTCTTTTCCATTTTAGCCATTTGGGTGAGTGACAGATGGCATCTCATTGTAGTTTTAATTTGCACTTGCATGTTGGCTGTGATGATGAGCATTTTTCATGTGTTTGTTGGCCATTCATATATTTTCTTTTGCTAAGTGTCTGTTCAAATATTTTCCCCATCTTTTTCATTAGCCTTTTAAAAATTGAGTTGTAAGAGTTCTTTACATACTCTGGACACAAGCCTTTTATGTGATAAATGTGTTGTCAATATATCCTTCCCCCCTGTGGCTTGTCTACCATTTTCTTAGCGATGTCTTTTGAAGAGCAGAAGCTTTTATAAAGTCCAATTTGGCAATATTTTATGGCTCATGTTTTCTGTGTTTGCTGAGCAGCTGGAATTTGTAAACTTTTGTCTTTTACCAAATATGGGAAGTTGTTGGCTTTAGTTTCTCCACATAATTTTCTGCTCCATGATTCCTTTCTTTTGGGGGACTCACACTAGCTGTATATTAGACATTTTGACATTGTCCCAAAGGCCCCTGAGGCTTAATTTTTTTCCAACCCTTTTTCTCTTTCTCTTTAAACTGGTTGGTGTCTATTCATCTATCTTCATGTTCACCCATCCCCATTGTGATACTAAACCCATCCAGGGAATTTTTCAATTTCAGATATTGTATTTTTTCAGTTCTGAAATTTCCATTTGATTGTTATTATTATTGTGTTGTTTTTTTTGTGGTACGCGGGCCTCTCACTGTTGTGGCCTCTCCCGTTGTGGAGCACAGGCTCTGGACACGCAGGCTCAGCGGCCATGGCTCACAGGCCCAGCCGCTCCGCGGCATGTGGGATCTTCCCAGACCGGGGCACCAACCCGTGTCCCCTGCATCGGCAGGTGGACTCTCAACCACTGCACCACCAAGCAAGCCCATCCATTTGATTATTTTTATACATTCTATTTCTCATGTGAGATATCCTTTATATTCATTCATTTAAAGCATGTTTTTTAACTTTATTTCATTGAGCATTGTTATCATAGCTGCTTTACTACCCTAGTGTGATAATTCCAACATCTGGGGTATCTTGAGGTTGACTGTCTTTTCCTTTGTGAGTGAATCAAATTTTCTTGTTTTGCTTTTTTTGTACATCAAGTGATTTGGATTGTATCCTGGGAATCGTGCACGTCATATTGTGGAGAATTGGAATTCTGTTATATTCCCCTGAATGTTGAGGTTTTTGCTTTAGCAGGAAGTTAACTTGATTACTTAAGTTGTAAGTTCTCTGTTGCTTGCCTTAAGCAGTAGTTCAAATCTCAGTTCAATTCTTTAAGCTTTTGCTGCTCTATCCTGCTCATGTACACTTAGAGGTAAGCCAGAGATTTGTGTGAAGTTCACACAGAAAATCAAGGGATTTCCATTCCCACCTCTCTGGGATTCCTCACTCTCCAGTGACCTGGGCTTCTTCCCTGGCTTCTCTGGGCAAAGAGATGGTGGGTTTTGGGGAAACACTTTATCCATCCCAGTTGTGTTGCTCTACAACTGTGGTTTGCTCTCAGGACAAAGTGGAACAGGGAGAGGGGAAGTTTTGAGCTCCTGGTTTTTGTTCACTCTCCAAATCACCAAGTAGGCTTTTTGAGTCTATAGTTATCTGCAGCAGTGCTGGTCTGCAGGGGAAAAGCACTCAGCTCCGAGTGGAGCCCATTCCTTTTTCTGTTTACTCAGTGTGCACCAGTCTCAACTTTTCAGAAAGACTCCCCTTCACTCCTTCCGTGGCTTCCATCCTTCTCTTCTCGTGCTGAAACGAAGATGTTCCCTAAAGGTCTATTTTAAGGTTCTGTCCTTAGGTCTCTTCCAGTGCTGCTAAATTTTCTCAGGAATCTCATTCATTCACATAGTCTCTCTGGGTATCACTTCCAAGGTGTATTTTTCACTTCTGAGTCCCACACTTGTATTTCCAGCCATCTCCTTTATATATTCCCATATAACCTTTAGTCTAAAATCAGTCCCTTCTCTGGGCTCACCTGCTTTGGTTACTGGCACAGCATTCATTCAGTGAGCAGGGCTTAGAATTACTAAGAGTCAAGAACACTTCTCTCTTTATCCCCAATTTCTTCACTGTGAGTGGAGAACCAAAGATAACACTGATGCTGTTATTTACTGACCTGTTGACAATACCTAACTTTGAGGACGATTCCCAAAGAACTACCACAAGGCTTAGGAATGTGGCCTCTTTCCCTTCCCTGTATTGTGTTAATGTTGATAATTAGTATTGCTATCTATCTTTACTTATTTATTCCACATTCATGGTATAAGTATTCACTGAGCAGCTCCTCTGTCCCAGGCAGGGTTCTAGGCATTGGGAAGAATGGCCGATGAGACAGACAAGGTCCCTGCTGTTCGGAAGCTTGCATTCGGAGGTGGGTGTGGGGGGCGGATATAAAGATCAAGAAAAACAAGTAAATTTCTTAGTGACATGCTATGAAGAAAGTAAACAAGGGAGTGGGGAGGTGATGCCTGGGGCTGAGGAACATAACCACAGACAGGTGGGGAAGGAAGGATACTCTGAGGAATTCTGAGCTGAGGTCAAAATGATAGGAAGCCAATTCCCATCAGAGGAAACAGGAAGTGCACAGGGCAGTGGGCCGGTCAGCAAGGGCAGGGTGGCAGAGCCAATGCTGAGAGATACGGGCGGGGCTGGGGCAGAGTGGGAGGGGCCTGGGAAGTCGTAGGAAGGAGTCTGGACTTTGTTGTAAGTGAGATGCAAAGCCCCATTAATGAAGAAAATTACTTTTTAAAGACAAATATCAGAACAGAATAATAAAAGGTAACTTGTGAATATTCACATTCAATACAATTTATTTACATAGGTTTTTTACTTACATTGTTGTTTTAGGTGTTATCTAAAGAAAAAAACCAATCTGTATATATTTGTGTGTGTATGTGTATAGTCACTAACGTTAAAATAAAAAAAAGGAAATAAAATACATTGAAGGCAAAAGATAATTTAGTCACTAAAATGTTTTCTAGAAAGATGCTAGAAATCATTTATTATTCCAAGAAAAAAATCCTCCATTGTGCCTATATATAAATATATCTAAGAGCTCTCCAATGGTGTAAGACAGTATTTTATGAAATTATTAAAAAGATCAGTATTACCTGTCAAGTACTATCTCTTGCATGTGCAACCAAAACTGCTAAGGTTATCTGAACAAGAAATCCCTGGTGTCTATTACAGAGAGCTTTTAATAGAACTTGCCTTGACAATTTATTCCTAAATCTTCTTTTTTCCCCTTAGCTCAATACTATATTGCTACTTAATTTCATGACTGCACAAAACTGTTTTAGACACTACTTGGGGAATAAGTATTAAGAGTTCAAGTAAATGCAAATGATGTTTTTGCTACCTTTTCTCAAAAGATTTCACATTAGAAGACAGACTATAATATTAAACTGTATTATGTGTATATAGATTCTACAGTTATATGTAACTCAGTATCTTTTGCAGGTACATAAGGTAAATGGTCCTAGTGGTTTTTTTCTTTATTTTTTATAGTGCTGCTATGAACATAGGGGTACATGTACCTTTTTTGTTTTTAATAGATCTTTACTGGAGTATAATTGCTTCACTATACTGTGTTAGTTTCTGTTGCACAAGGCTTATCAGCCATATGCATACACATGTTCCCATACCCCCTCCCTTTTGAGCCTCCCTCCCACCCTCCCTATCCCACCTCCCTAGGTCATCACAAAGCACCCAGCTGATCTCCCTGTGCTATGCTGCTGCTTCCCATCAGCTAACTATTTTACATTGGGTAGTGCATATATGTCGATGCTACTCTCACTTCACCCCAGCTTCGCCCTCCCACCCCATGTCCTCAAATTCATTTTCTATGTCTACCTCCTTATTCCTGCCCTGCAACTACGTTCATCAGTACCTTTTTTTTTAGATTCCATATAAATAAATAAATATATATAAATATATATATATATATATATATATATATATATATATATATATATACTTTTAATAGAACTGTTAGCATACGGTATTTGTTTTTCTCTTTCTGACTTACTTCACTCGGTATGACAGACTCTAGGTCCATCCACCTCACTACAAGTAACTCAATTTCGTTTCTTTTTATGGCTGAGTAATATTCCATTGTATATGTGTGCCACATCTTCTTTATCCATTCATCCAATGATGGACATTTAGGTTGCTTCCATGTCCTGGCTATTGTAAATAGTGCTTCAATGAACATTGTGGTACATGTCTCTATTTGAATTACGGTTTTCTCAGGGTATATGCCCAGTAGTGGGATTTCTGGGTCATATGGTAGCTCTATTTTGTTTTTTAAGGAACCTCCATACTGTAATTTTTATTGGAGTCTAGTTGATTTACAGTGTTGTGTTAGTTTCTGCTGTACAGCAAAGTGAATCAGTTATATATATACATATATCCACTCTTCTTTAGATTATTTTCCCAGTCCTAGTGTCATTAGTCAGGCTTAAAACTAGTGTTTGCCTCATAACCCTCTATTAGGGACTGACTAACTAGCAATGCTGAAAAATCAAAATATTATGAAATGTTCTGTTTGTTAGTGCCATGAAGTTTACTACATTTCTTCCCCCTGTTCTCCAACTTGAGGGGAAACATGACTGAAGACTTGAGATAAACTTACTTATTGTAAAAACCAAATGCAGTTAGATGATCATCTCCCCACCTGCTATCCACAAACCCACCCTTGAGTCCTGACAGTCCAGTTCTAGATCACTTTAAATAAGCTTCCTCCATTAGCAGCCCCTTATTTTTTTCCCAATTAAAATGATTAATTGGAGGGGGGGAGCATTAGGTGGCCCTCTCTGCCCTGAGAGAGGTGCTGGCTTCCTACCCGCTGGGGTGAAAACTATAAACAAGGAAGGAAGCTTCACCTGATGAAGTGTTTACTGTTGTGGCCAGAGCTGTGTCCTGCGGCCCATTACGGTTCAATTCAGCTTTTCGATCTCCTCCAGTGAAAATTCTCTGCCTGGAACGACCTGCTCCTTGGACAGGCTTTTGCCACCCTGAACCTGGTGTCAGAGAAGGGGCTTCTGGGCCTTGCCTAGGCTTTACAAACGCTGGGATGAAGTCCCAGGGCCTCCAGCTAACTGGGTGCCGTGTTGGCAAGAGCGGGTACGAACCTCTCACCTGTGAAAAATGTTTTCCGGGAAAGAGGATAACGTCAGGGAGCGTAGGCTCAACAGCTGGACTGTTTGTATCTCAGTCCTTCGCTCCTCACTGATGAGGTGAGTGACCTTGGCCAAGCGGCCCCACCTCTCTGAGCCAAAGGACTTAAAACAGTACTTAGCACCTAACAAACATTCGAAACCATAGCACTTATGATCATGGTGTGTTTTATTGTTTATCTCAGTATAAGGCACTTAAAAAAAAAATACGTCTTTTTTTTTTTTTTTAAAGAAAAAGGACTCATAAGTGAACGCATTGGTAATTATTATCAGAATGATACACTATCCTAACTGCTTTCTGAACCTATCACCATGGGGGAATACTGCTGTTTGGTTACTTTAAAAACGGTGAGAATTTCATAGGATTCCCTATTCGTAGCATATTCTTGCTGTGTTTTGAATCAATTATCTTCCTTTAGGTTTTTGGAGAAGGAGATTTAGAAGTTTCATTTCAATTACTTTTAATTATTCCCATATCCTTCCCCAAACCCAAGTGCCACAGTCTAGAGCATTTTGCACAGGTGACGTGACAAAGAGAGCTCCAGTCCGTGGTGATTAAACTCTCCCCGTTTCCCCCAGGAGACCCACATCCACACTGATGGTCCTGGTTCACATTGCTCACGTCCGATTCTGAAGTTACCACATCCCAGGCCTCAAACGCATGGCTTACTCGTTACGCCTCTTACTGAATTCCCCTTCTTGATCTCTTCTATCCCCATCTGTTGCAAAGAAAGACGAATGCAAAGCAAGAATGCAGCAGTACTCTAAAACAGGAGCATTCTAATTTTGAAAATTTTTAATTTCTTGCCACATTAACAATGAGCTATGGTGTGTCACCGATCTGTAGTAAAATTAACTTCTTGTCTTTTGTTCCTTATGAATTTATATATCCAGTTATCTATTTAATTTCACATGGTTTTGCTACACTGACTGAAGCTTTTTAACATGAAAGTCTTTTAATTTAATGGACTTTGCAGTTCATTTGCAACCAGTTTTTTGTGTTTTTGTTTTGCTTTGTTAGAATGACTGAATGCTACTGCATAACGCTGTGAAGTTTTCCTGGCAGGATGGCGAGTACGCAGGCTCCCTGTCCACCAGGATGACTGCTGGAAAAGGCGACGTGGATAAAATTACACAGTGGTCAGGAGCCGCAGAGAAGCAGCAGCGAGGTAGATTCAACAAAGGCAATGCTGATTTTAACCCATCCACGCTCCTTGGTCAAGGGATCCTGCACCAGCGCATCTAATCAAAATTGGTGCCAATTTAGATAACGTGGCTGAAAGCACTGTTTTTGCCCCACAGGAATTTCTGCTTGGTTTCTGAAGAACTCTGCATCAATTCCCATGTTTTCTGTCAAAGTAGACAGAGCTAAGAGTCTCATAAACGGAGGATGATTCCGATCACACGAGAACATCCACCTGCGGAGGGAGTTACTGCAGCAGCGAATGCGAACGTGAGTGAATCAGACGTGCTTGCCCACGACTGCAGAGGCGGTCTTTTAGGGCTTCGGTTCTAGTCTCCGGGATGAGGTTTTTGAATATGGACGATTTATGTGCAAAGGTGACTTTTCTAGCCACCATGAAGGTAAACTCGAGCTTTGACTTGTATCCGCTTCATCATTGGCCATGACAGATGTCCCAGACTTTAATAGGAAATGTCGGCTACTCAGCTCCTCAGCCAGATGAGTTTCTGGCTCTGGTAACGGAACACAATTATTTGTTTTGTTAGGAAGGAAAGGAGATGATCTTCATTTTGCCTAGCATTTGGGGAGTTGTGACCACGGTTTACTATAATCAGATGAATTTTGTTCAAAGAATCATCAGAGATCACACTTGGATATCAGGGTGTGACTGAGATCGACAGGTTGACATTTACCATATGATGCCAGAAAACCATCTAATTCAGAGCAGAGTTGAGAGACACACCATTAGGAGAACTTATTCAATCACCCATGCAGAGAAATTCTAATAATATCATTTATTCTTTCATTCCCAGGCTCCTCCCCTCTCTTTTGCATAGGGAGGGCAGTTCTATTTTAAGCATCATTTACGACAGGACCTAGCTCTCTGATTGAAGCGAAAGGACATAAATCCACAAACCTGCCTGGTACACTTCTTTATTTCAATATGGGGTTGTGTGCAGCTGCTGTTTCTTCCCAAATGAAAAAACAGTAGAAGTGAAAAGTGAATAAATCATAATCGGCAATCATTTTTCCTTCAACAAATCCATCAGATCGTCTTCCATTCCCTTCTCACTCAGCTCATCTAAACTGTAGTACCGATGGACGAGCCTCTCAGCGGTGACCACCACGACTCGGAGCCCGTGGGTGTCTCTGCCCAGCTGGCATCCGATGGCAGATGACACCACCATGTCGAGGTCCTGGTAGGTGCCCCCGGCATTTCTGTGGTAGTGGCCTGAGAACACAGCTTTGATACCTGCAGGGAAGGGAAAGAACATTAGGGGGCCAAGGATTTCCATTTAGGTAACTTGGGGGTTCCAGTGGTTTCTTCTGTGAACAGCACATATTATAGTAAATGCATAATGTTATTCAGCATATGATAAATAAGGAGGCAGCGTACGTGACATCCACAATCTTTTCAAGGATAACCCATATATATAAAATACATTATTAACCTGTTTCTTGTAACTCATACAGGAAAGTACTAGGGGACAAGGAGAGAAGGGAGAAAAGATGAATGACCTTGGGAGAGATGAAGGAAATATTTTGAGGCCTATATAACAGCCATAGAGTAGAAGGTACATGTCTATGAAAAATAATGTTTATCAGAAATATAGATCAATGGAACAGGATAGAAAGCCCAGAGATAAACCCACACACATATGGTCACCTTATCTTTCATAAAGGCAGCAAGAATATACAATGGAGAAAAGGCAGCCTCTTCAATAAGTGGTGCTGGGAGAACTGGACAGCTACGTGTAAAAGAATGAAATTAGAACACTCCCTAATACCACACACAAAAATAAACTCAAAATGGATTAAAGACCTAAATGTAAGGCCAGACACTATAGAACTCTTAGAGGAACACATAGGAAGAACACTCTATGACATAAATCACAGCAAGATCCTTTTTGACCCACCTCCTAGAGAAATGGAAATAAAGACAAAAATAAACAAATGGGACCTAATGAAACTTCAAAGCTTTTTGCACAGCAAAGGAAACCATAAACAAGACAAAAAGACAATCCTGAGAATGGGAGAAAATATTTGCAAACGAAGCAACTGACAAAGGATTAATCTCAAAAATATAAAAGCAGCTCAATAGCAAAACAACAAACAACCCAATGCAAAAATGGGCAGAAGACCTAAATAGACATTTCTCCAAAGAAGACGTACAGATGGCCAACAAACACATGAAAGAATGCTCAACATCACTAATCATTAGAGAAATGCAAGTCAAAACTACAATGAGGTATCACCTCACACCAGTCAGAATGGCCATCATCAAAACATCTACAAACAATAAATGCTGGAGCGGGTGTGGAGAAAAGGGAACCCTCTTGCACTGTTGGTGGGAATGTAAATTGATACAGCCACTATGGAGAATACTATGGAGGTTCCTTAAAAGACTAAAAATAGAACTACCATATGATCCAGCAATCTCACTGCTGGGCACATACCTGGAGAAAACCATAATTCAAAAAGAGTCATGTACCACAATGTTCATTGCAGCTCTATTTACAATAGCCAGGACATGGAAGCAACCTAAGTGTCCATCATCAGATGAATGGATAAAAGAAGATGTGGCACATATATACAATGGAATATTACTCAGCCATAAAAAGAAACGAAATTGAGTTATTTGTAGTGAGGCGGATGGACCTAGATTCTGTCATACAGAGGGAAGTAAGTCAGAAAGATAAAAACAAATACCGTATGCTAATAAATATATATGGAATCTAAAAAAAAAAAGGTTCTGAAGAACCTAGGGGCAGGACAGCAATAAAGACGCAGACATAGAGAATGGACTTGAGGACACGGGGAGGGGGAAGGGTAAGCTGGGACGAAGGGAGAGAGTGGCATGGACATATATACACTACCAAATGTAAAACTGATAGCTAGTGGGAAGCAGCCGCATAGCACAGGGAGATCAGCTCGGTGCTTTGTGTCCACCTAGAGGGGTGGGATAGAGAGGGTGGGAGGGAGACGCAAGAGGGAGGGGATATGGGAACGTATGTATACGTACAGCTGATTCACATTGTGATACAGCAGAAACTAACACACCATTGTGAAGCAATTATACTCCAGTAAAGATGTTAAAAAAATAAATAAAGGAATAGCTGGATGGAAGGAGAAAAAGGTTTGAAATAGGAGAAGGGATAAGGAGGTGGACTTGTCCCTCTCTTTTAAACAGATACTTTTTACTCATTAATTCCTTCATATTTCTCAGGAATCTCTGAGTCCAGGAGCCAAAGATAGGGCCAGTGAAATAAGAAAACGTGAAGACATGTATGCAGCAAGGAGAAGGTACACGTTCCACACCACGAGAGAACAAGCTATTTACAAGCACTCCTTCAAATCTCTATAATTGACACCCAATTCAAATTCCCACTGTTATTCATTGTTCATAGGATACAGCTTTATTTTGGAAGCTGCAGCGTTCTCATTGTGAAAACAGAGATGGGATTTAATAGGTAACATCTTCTCTGTTTTAAATGTCCTTCTGGTATTTTGCATGTGTAAAGCTGTTCTTACCCCCATCCAGGAGTCCTGACTCTAGGAAAAGCTGTTTTAACTTATCATTGGTTGCTTAGTGTCGCAGAGATCAGCCACCCAGGACTGGACTTGCTGGTTAGCCAACAGGCATCTAAAGGACTTTTGGTGTATCTTATTCATCTTAGGACGTGGAAAGTACACCTCAAAGAATTTTTAAAAGTGTAAATCATATACTATGGTATATGTAATCATTTGTTGTCTAGCATCAAGATTACTGACAGCTATATTAAAATCTTTTTGAAAAAAAAGTTTATGGAGTTCTAATCAAGATAGCCACAGCATGGTCAACATTTAATGTACCTCCTCCTCTCCAAACTTAGATCTATGATGGATAAAATATTTTAAAAAAACCCAAAGGACAGAGATAGCTTCAATACCAAAATAAATAGCTCTATGGACCAGAAAAAAAGCAGGAAGGCAGAGTAATGAGTGGGAGTTGAGCTCTTACAAGATAATCAAGATTGAAAGCACTTTCTCTGAGATGAGGCAATAAAGGCTGGCTCCCGGCTGGAAACAGGGGTGGTGTTAATAATACCTCCGTTTATGGAAGGAAGACTGAAGAAAACCACCACTGCCCTGTTCCAGGGTGGTGGTGGGCTGGTACACCCTGGTACAAGCACTCCAGAAAAAAAAAAAAGGACCTGATTTGTAATGTTTACTCATTTCCATGGAGTTAACATTCTCACGATGGCCGATTTCAAATGACCAACGTGATGTCACTGAACCAGAGTGGTCAAGAGATGCCCAGGAGCACACCCACCACCACGGAGTGTTCCCAACACACATACGAGAGCTGTACGCAGCCAAAGAGCAGGGGTGAGAATAATACAGAGCAAGATAATTAGAAAATGGTTAAGTGTCGAGTATGAGTATTTATTACCTTTGCGTCTTAATATAATTTACTTAATGAGTTTGTATAATTAACTTCTAACAATGGCTGTTTAACAACCAACTCACACAATTCTCTAACACTTAATCATTGGTTTTCATGTGTTAGTAGGAGCTGTCTCCAGCACAGCACTGGGTGAAGGCTTATAGCAACCCACGGGTCTAGGGAGGAAGGACAGACACAGGTTCAAGTCACGAAACTGAAACACGGTTTCGCAGGATGACTGGAGGGCCAGGACTCTAAAGCACTATCGTGAGGCCTGGTCCCCGATGGGGGCCGAAACCCCTGCACAGGGAGAAGTCGGTCAAGAGGAAAAGTGAGGGAAAAACCACCGCCTCCCCCGCTGCAAATACCCCTTACCCAAACTGAACCTGAAATAAAAAATTCCACCATCCGTGAAAATTTCATGCTAAGTAAGACAGTCTTCAAACTCTTCAATCAGGAATATGAATTCACTTCAGGGGAAATCAATGATATAAACTGTCTGAGAAATACTTAAAATAAATGTTTAGGATATCAAACGTACTCAATAAAGGACAAACATCCATTAAAAAGAACAAGATGTTGTGAAACGAAACGGGCATGAATTGAATGAGAAGGGTTGGTAATGGAAATTTAGAAATGGTGGACATAAAACGTATGAATTAAAATTTTAAAACAAAACCCTCAATAAATGGGATAAATTCTAGACTAGACACGAATCAGACAGGGAATTAGTGAATGAAAAGGTAGAAATGTGGAGCTGAATCAGAAAACAACACAGACACCCAGACATAAGCAATAAGAATGAGAAGTTCAAAGAACCCAAAGGATGGGTTATTTGGAATTTTCCAGAAAGGAGGAACATATGGGTCTTCAAATGAAAAGTACTAATAGGATAAATAAAAATCAATTTATACTGACATATGCCATGGTAAAATTATGGAGCATCAGAAAGAAAAGTCTTAAAAAGATATCATGGTGGGACTTCCCTGGTGGTGCAGTGGTTAAGAATCTGCCTGCCAATGCAGGGGACACGGGTTCGAGCCCTGGTCTGGGAAGATCCCACATGCCACGGAGCAGCTGGGCCCCGTGAGCCACAGCTGCTGAGCCTGCGTTCCAGAGCCCACGAGCCACAGCTGCTGAGCATGTGTGCCACAACTGCTGAGGCCCGTGCGCCTAGAACCCGTGCTCCGCAGCAGGAGAAGCCACAGCAATGAGAAGCCCGCGCACTGCAATGAAGACCCAACACAGCCAAAAAAAAAAAGATATCATGGCGAAAGTACTATAAAGGGATGACAATTAGACAGGTAGCAGGCATCTCAGCCATAAAAGAATCAGGGAGTAATACTTTCAAAATGCTGAAGGCAAGTACTTGTGAACCTCAAATTTTGTACCTAGCTAAACCATCATTCAAGTTTAAGGGCAAAACAGATACATGTTTGGACATATAAAGACTAAGAGTTTACCACTTCTCGAAACATTATGCTGAGTTAAAGAAGTCAGATGCAGAAGGCCACATATTGTATGGCTCCATTTATAAGAAATGTCCCGAATGGGCAAATCCATAGCAAAAGAACGTATATTAGTGGTTGCTGGGTGAAGAGGGGAAAGAGAGAGTGGGAATGACTGCTAATGAGCACAGGGTTTCTTTGCAGAATGGTAAAAATGATCTGGAATTAGACAGTGGCAATGGTTGCACAGTCTTGTGAATATATTAAAGCCACTGAATTTTGGAGTAAATTGTACAGTATGTGAATTATACAGCTCAATAAAAAAAGGTTTTTTTTTTTTAAACCCGTATGGGAAGGGGAGGAGGCTAGAATGATCCATGTGGTAATGGATTAGAGTTGGAGACATCAGTATGAACTTGTGTTTACCTTAACGTGTAAACCCTGCTGACATCTGGAAATATATATAGATGTGTATGTACACAGGTTAGTAGAGACACACATTTCTTGCTCTGTCAGGTGCAAGTGCCTAGGAGCAAGGACACATGCTAGCAGGGAGCACATATAGCAGCCACATCTTGGTTTCTACTTCTATTCTCCAACAAAAGGAACTATGGATCCTTAGAGAAATGGGTGTCTGTAAGACTGGGGCAGGAAATGTATTTAAAAAGCCACGAGTCTATACTAATACAAATAACTGATTAAATATATGTGGGGAAAAGAGACAAACATCCCATACAGAAGACTAACAGATAATTTATGTGGAAATTCCTCCTTTAAGGAGGTGGAGTATAACTCCCTACCCCTTAGGTATGGGTTGTGCATAGCGACTTCCTTCAAAGAGTAAAGTATAAAGAGGGTTTTTTTTTTTTTTAAATAACTTTACAGGGGAGAAACTGACGAACATCAACAGTGATGATATGTCAGGTTGATGGTATGTACCTTGATATGACTGGGATTAAAACAGTAATTGACCTGTGTGGTCTTCCTCCCTTAAACCCATAATTCTGGCATGAAAAAGACATCAGACAGATCCCAACAGACATTCTACAAAATACCTGACCAGTACTTCTCAACACTGTAAAGGTCATCAAAAATAAGAAAAGTCTAAGAAATGGTCACAGTCAAGAGGCACCCACACCACTGGAATACTACTCAGCAATAAAAAGGAATCAACTATTGACACATGCCACGTCTTGAGTGGATATCAAGGAGATTATGCTGATTTAAAAAAGCCAACTCAAAAGGTTCCATATAGTATGATTCCACTTACATAACATTCTTAAAGTGACAAAAATTATAGATATAGTTGCTAGGAGTTAGGGACAGGAATGAAGGGGGCTGGGAGTGGGTGTGGCTACAGGAGGGACCCTCATGGTGAGAGAACTGTTCTGCATTTGACAATGATTCAAAAAAGGTATGAAGGAAATACGATCAAATTGTTTAACCCTTCTTGTTAGTAGGGTTCTGGGTGACTTTGAATGGAGCTCTGGAGACTATAGCCACTCTCCAGCAGCAAGAACTGAGACCCACCTGCGGGCAGGTGTGGGTCTGCCAGCCCTGGACCATGGCTAGGGATGGAAAGGAAGGTGACCCAGGTTTCCCTACTTAAAACAGCCAAGGGTGGAGAGAAACAGCTATTTCCACTGTTATTAGGATGCAAACAGATACAACTCATTTCAGAGGGTAATTAGGTGCTATTAGGTTCTGACATTTTGCTGTGCATTCCCCTTGACCCAACACCACCATTTTCATATAAATTTATCCTTCAGAGATACCCAGAGAAGAGCCCACAGATGTAGGTGTGTTTGTGGGGACAAATAAATAGTGCTCACAGAGGCACTGTTTGTAATACTCGTTTATGGGAGACTGGATAAATTATAGTATGTGTATTTAAAAAAAAAAAAAAAAAGAGGTTGATTTACATGTACCGGCACTGAAAGGCACCCAATATATTATTAAGTATGAACAGCAAGATGTAAAAAGAAGTGTTGTGTGATCCTGTTTTTGTAAAATTAAGATAACGCCCGTATAAGAGGGTGTGTGCTTGAGTTTGTACCCCCAGCTGAATGGGGGAGAAACAGACACTAAACTCACACAGGTGATTTCACCACCAGGGTGGTGGGGTGGGATTAGCAAGGGCGGGCATCACTTTCTATGTTTTTATTACTATAATGTTTGCAGTGATCATGCATTGATTTGGCGATCACAAACAAACATCAAGGTGACGTGGACTGGGAAAGAATGATGACAGGAGGGACGGAGGTGCTGCCACACCAGGGCCGGAGCTGTGTGGCTAAAAGCTGCAGCTGGAACCGCTGGGCTGGGTGTATCGCCGTTAAGTTGGGGAAGTGAACAGCTCCTGATCACTCAGGCTGCAGGGCCGTGAAAATGACTGCTTCCTCCACTGCCTTCCTGGGGTTTCCGAGCCTTACGGCCTGTGCCATACAGACGCCCAAATGGGAGAGTGTGCGATTAGACCCACCTCGGGGAGCTGCTAACGGCCTGTCGGAAAGCACTTAGTATTATTATTTGGTTGTATGCTAAATTATGTTTATGAAATTTGGCTCTTTAGGCCTAATTCATAGTTGCAAAATGTACTATTCTGGAAGGAATGTTTGGCAATTTTGAAAGTTGCTCGCATTAGCCGTAATTAGCTGTGAAAACTCATTTATGTTTAGATTTCACGCCGTTATTTGTTGGCATTCACAGAGACAGGAGTGTTAACGGGGACTGTGCAAGTGACCGGCAGACCTTTCAGAAGGGGTCTCAGTGGACTGTGGAGAGCTAGGCTTCTCTGCCATCAGCGTGTCCCATCCATTTCCCGTCCCAGGTCCCCGGGGGGCTCATCATTTACTGATAATGTCCCAAGTCACAGAAATGTGACCAAATGAGGATTTTTAGATGAGCAAAGAAGCCTAAAGAGGACTAGAAATAAAGATGAAAGAGCTGTCGGCAAGCAGAGCTGTTGTGTTCAGAATATTCTTGCTTCTGGTAAAAGAGATCCCCACCTCCCCCCTGCCCAGTACAATGAGGAACTTGACATTTCAGAGTCCTGAACAGGAAATCAGGCAATGACCATGTGATAAACTTACAACGGGATGGTCAGGCAGGAGGCTAAAGTCTGTCTCAAAGTAGGGACGTATGAAAGACTCTCCACTCTCCTGGGTTCTGGTGCAGAGTTCAAGGCTCTGAGATATTCCCAGTTGGCACAGGGAAAAGCAAAACACAGGGATGAGACTCAGGTGGGAAGTGAGGGAGCCTCTTCTTGGGTTGGAACCGGACCCAGGAGCCTGGTATTTGGTAGTGGGAGTTTCTACTTCCCACCTCCTGGGAAGTCCAGGAGTTCTGAACCCCAAAAATGTCTCCTGATTCTGTCCCAAAGAAGGGCAAACACTGAGGCAGAGTGAGTCGAGGGCAGCAGCAGCAGGACCCTAAGAATTATTTATTTATTTTTGCAGTACGCGGGCCTCTCACTGCTGTGGCCTCTCCCGTTGCGGAGCACGGGCTCCGGACGCGCAGGCTCAGCGGCCATGGCTCACGGGCCCAGCCACTCCGCGGCATGTGGGATCCTCCCGGACTAGGGCACGAACCCGTGTCCCCTGCATCGGCAGGCGGACTCTCAACCACTGCGCCACCAGGGAAGCCCCCTGAGGACTTTTTAATCCACCATCTCCTGAATCCTCCCAATAGACCTTTGTCCTAGGGACACAGGAGTCATCTCCATTTTACAGATGAGAAGACTAGGCACGGAGAAGTTAAGGAACCAAGGCAAAGTTACTCAGTTAGAAATCAGGGCAGCCAGGATCAGAACCATGGTACTCGGATGTAAGAGCTCAGGTTCTTGCAGACTCAGGTTCTGTCCTTTGGGACCTTGGGCAGGTTACTGACCTTTGTGAACCTCGACTTCCTCATTTGTAAGACAATAATAATACCTGTCTCACGGGTGGCAGAGAGGTTTGGATGACAGCTCGGATGCTGGCAACGTGCGCCCAGTAAACAGCAGGTGCTCATCATGCCCCGAGGCTCCCCTGCTGGAGTGGGACGCAGACATGACCAGCTGGCCTTGCAACGTTCAGGCCCTGCCACCAGGACTTGCAAGAAGTTTTACTTATGTTGGTTTTCTACTAGCTTTTTAAAAAATAATTAATTTCATTTTTGGCTCTGTTGGGTCTTCGTTGCTGCGCGTGGGTTTTCTCTAGTTGCGGTGAGCGGGGGCTACTCTTCGTTGCGGTGCGCGGGCTCCTCATTGCGGTGGCTTCTCTTGTTGTGGAGCACGGGCTCTAGGCACACGGGCTTCAGTAGTTGTGACACGTGGACTCAGTAGTTGTGGCTCGCGGACTCGGCAGTTGTGGCTCACAGCCTCTAGAGCACGGGCTCAGTAGTTGTGGCGCACAGGCTTAGTTGCTCCGCGGCACGTGGGATCTTCCCGGACCAGGGCTCGAACTCGTGTCCCCTGCATTGGCAGGCGGATTCTTAACCACTGCGCCGCAAGGGAAGTCCTCTACTTGGGGACGCATTGATTCACAACTCGATAGCGGTAGAGAATATATTAATAAGTCATGGTTTTCCTGATGGGGGATTGATTTTAGTGGTGTTTAGCGGTGTTTTCAAGAGTTGTGCAGAATTTCCATTCGGACTGTTCATCAGTCATCCGTGGCCGACATGCCTCTGTGGCGCCTTAATTGAGTATCACGTATAGATTGTTTTTAAATTATGAACTGCTGTAAGGAGGTGACAAGCATCTCCTTAAATTACCACCAGGAAAATCCGCAGCAGAGACAGCCCCTGCATCAAGAGGACGCCCTCCGTGGCATTAGCTTCATATTTATTTCTCCATGGTATCAAGTCATAAAGATGCTATAAAAGCAATTTTTAAGCTGTCCTGATTCAAATGCATTTCAAATCAATCAGAGGATTGGGATACAATCTCCATATAACTTAATATTCTAATATCAGAAATGTGCCTCAAATCAACCAGGAAATCGGGATGCACCCCGGTACAATTTGGGGCTTAAAAACTGATGTCCTTAATGTCTTTAGTGTTACTTAGGCTTGGAAAGTGTGAACAGATTCTAATTGGGCAGTTTTTTCTTTTATCCTGCCTGAGTATATACACTTATGAAAATGCTTGGCATCTTTACATTGCCAGCTGTAACAGTGAAACTTGTGTCACAAATCATTAGTCACACTCAATTTATTCTGTCTCAGTGGTAAGGAAAAATATGGGACTCATAAAAGAGAAAAAGAAAAGGAAAATTTTAAAAAGGAAAAGGTTGGTGTGAACACACAGAAAGCAGGCATAAATAATCCCTCCTGCAGGTAAGGAATTTCCTCAGCAGGCAGCCAAGAGGCAGGCCTGGAGACGGTGATCCCTGCTGGCGGCCAGTGGCCTGGGATGGCTGTGAGGCAAAGGGGGAGAAGCAGATGTTTCTTAGGCAGGGCTGGAACGTCAGCTGCCGATCCAATATCGGGGTTAAGGCCCACCTGACTCATTCAGTATGACATTCTTCATATTAAATTACGACTTTGAGTTGCCAATTTGGGAGTTATAGATTCCAGTATAATCACGCTCAGAATTTTACTGGCAGGTATCTTTCCAGATGCCTAAGTGTCCATGGCCCATGGCTGCCAGGGACTGTGGAGAAAGGCAACGGCCTGCTCCCTGTTCTTCGGCTGAGGCAGGATGCTGTTTCTTCAGCCAATTCGAGGCAATAAACATTTGCAGAGCTCCCTCTCGATGCCAGGCGTTGGTGGAGCCTAGCGGGGCACCCAGATCAACCATTCCTAGCAATCAAGAGCTTAAAGTCTACAGCTGGGTAGTACTGTAAAGTGCTTTCATAATAAAATGCAGAAAGTAAAAATAACACGGTTTAGCAGTGTGTTATTTACAGAATATCTGCTCTGAGCTGAGCACTTTGCACGTGCATCATCTCAGGTCAGCCTCATAAGGACCCCCACGAGGAAGATACTGTCCCCTTTTACAGATGATGGGATCAGGCACAGAGAGGTTAAGTAACTTGTCCAGGGTCACACAGCTAGGATTTGTTACCTAGATCAGACTGACTCAGAAGTAGATGCTCTGTCTACCACCCTGGAGGTCCAAAGTGCCATGGATCACGGATGATGCTGGGGCCCAGTAAGAAGGCTTCCTGGAGAGGGTGGCTTCGACCTAAACACACCCTCAGCTTCTTCCAGTTCTTTGCTTGTGCCTGACCTGGGACTTGAAGGGAGGTCATGATTAGGGTAGTAATAGTAACGAGCAGCAGCAGCAGCATGACTTACGGAGTGTGCACTATCTGCCGGACATTGTTCTGAGCTACTTTACATGGTTTTTTTTTTTTGTTTTTTTTTTTTTTGCGGTACGCGGGCCTCTCTCACTGTTGTGGCCTGTCCCGGAGGCCACAGGCTCCGGACGCACAGGTTCAGCGGCCATGGTTCACGGGCCCAGCCGCTCCGTGGCATGTGGGATCTTCCCGGACCGGGACACGAACCTGTGTCCCCTGCATCGGCAGGTGGACTCTCAACCACTGCGCCACCAGGGAAGCCCCATGGACCTCCTTTTGAGGATCACCTGTAACTTAATTGACCCGGGGTCTGCCAACCTTTTCCTTAAAGGGCCAGATAGTAAATATTTTAGGCTATTCAGTCTCTGTCGCAACTACTCAACTCTGCCTTCCTTTGTGACATGGAAGCAGCCGTAGAAAGTGTGTGAACACATGTGTGTGATCCAATAAAACTTTATTTACAAAACTAGAAGGAGGGCCACCCCCAGTAATGGGGGAAAAGTATACCAACTTAAAAAATACATTTGGGTGATCAAAGGTCAGTCACGATTTCTTGATTCTTCAAAAATTGGAAGCTTCTGTGCTTCTCCCAGATAAAGTAAACAACAAAGGACAAAGTAATTTGTAGTTTAGTTTATAAAACTATGGATGCCATTCCAACCAGAAGACACCAGCATATTTGCCCAAAAGAGAACACTGCTTTAAAGAACACAAAACTGGTCAATTATTCTATAAACAGGAGCACCTGTCCTGATGGTCAGAGACTTCTGTATCTACCTTAAACTAAGAGTGTTCACATCCTTCCATCTAAAAAAGTAATCCAGACCTGAAATATGGAAAAAATTGTTTGCTGACAATTTTTGCTTGAAATTAAGCAGCTAATGGACTTACAGAGTAAACAAATGTACCAATAAGGGAAACTATAAAATTTAACCAGCATACATTTTATACTCAATAAATATAAATATACGCTGTTGAATTAACCTCCTAGTTGTCTCTCACATAGACAACATGATGTGGAAAGAGCTCTGAGGTGGCACTGGTCAAAATGAAATGTAATGTGAGCCTCACGTGTAATTTTTGAATTTCCTAGCAACTCCATTAAAAAAAGTAAAAAAAATAACAGGTGAAATTAATTTTAGTTATATATTTTATTTAACCCAATGTATCTAAAATATTATCATTTCAACATCTATTCAGGATATAAAATATTACTAATTTTACATCCTTACTTCCACATTAAGTTATTGAAAATTCAGTGTGTGTTTTACACTTAGAGCCCATCTCAAGTTCTTGAAAATTCACTGTGCATTTTACACTTAGAGCCTATACTGAACAGTGTGGGGCAGATGTGGAAATCCAATTCCAGCATTGGTGCTTTTTAACTGAATGGCCTTAGTTTCATCATCTATAAAATGGGGATAATAACAGCTACTCTGCAAAGCTGCTATTGTGAGAAACAGCTCTGCTGTGCCTGGCACACAGTAGGCACCAAATGAATGAAAGCCATTTTTATATTAATTAATTAAAGCACTGAATATTTCTTTAATAGAAGTTCTTAATTATGAATATCATACAACAAGGCACAAATACAACAAGGCACTTTTGCAGAGCAAAAATGATAACTACACCACATATACAAGTAGACAAAAAAGGCTGGCTCCAGGGTCATCAGTTTCCAAAGTTTACAAGGAGGTTGAACTGCTGGGTCAAAACACACCTCCCCCTTTTGGGTACAGCTTAAGGTATAACTGAAGAACCATAAACTGTGCATATTGGATCAGTTTTAACGTATGTACACTCCTGGAAACCATCACCAAGATCAAGGTCATGAATGCACCCATCACTGCCAGTTTCCTGATGCTCCTCTGGAGTCACTCCCTCCCTCCATCCCTGTCCCAGGCAACCACCAACTTGATTTTTGTTCCTATAGATTAGTTTGGATTTTATATAAACGTAATCGCACAGTATGCACCTTTCGGGGGGGGGGGGTGGTTCTGGTGTCTTTCATCCAGCATACTTTTTAAAGATTTCATGAAAGAATCATGGAAGCATTCACTTTGAAAGATTCATCCATGTATCAACAGTTCATTTTTTCATTGCTGAGAAGTAGTCCATTGTATAGACATCCCATAATTTGTTTACCCATTCAGCTGTTGATGGACACTGGAAGTTGCTTCCAGAACTGCCTCAGCACTTTTGATGAAAACTGATTAACCATATAAATTTGGGTCTATTTCTGAACTCTCTTTTCTGTTCCACTGATCCATTTATCTTTTAATACCAAATGCCTAACAGTCTTGATCACTGTAGGTTCATAGTTAATCTTGAAATCAGATAGGATAGGTCTTTCAACTTTGTTCTTCTTTTTCAAAACTGTTCTTCTATTACAGGTACTTTGTATTTCCATAGAAATTTTAGAATCAGCTTGTGGATTTCTACCCAAAATAAAACTGCAGGAATTCTGATTGGTATTATGTTGACTCTATAGATCAATTTGGGGAAAATGCCGTATTAACAAGTCTTCTGATCCATGAACGTGGTCCATCTTTTCATTTACTTAGGTCTTTAATTACTCTCTATAATGTTTTATAATTTTTAGGGTAGAGAACTTAAGATATTTTTTGTTATTCCTAGGCATTTTATGGTTTTTGGTGCTACTGTAAATTGAATTATTTTTACAATTTCACTTGACAACTGTTTGCTGCTAGTATATATTGTACATAATTGTATTAAGAATACAACTGATTTTTGTCTATTAAGTTTATATCTGGGGACCTTGTTAAATTCATTTTTTAGTTCTAGAGATTGTTTTGTAGATTCCTACGATTTTCTAAGTAAACAATCATATCCTCTGCAAATAGGGACAGCTTTACTGCTTCTTTTGAACCTTATGCTTTTTCTTGCTTTTTGTAATGGCTGGAACCTCCAATAAGATGTAAAACAGGAGTCCTGATCTTAGGGGAATCATTTAGTCTTTCATATTCCCATAGTTTCGGCTTTTGAAATAACTGTCAAATGATCCTTCAGAAAATGAACCAATTAAAATTCCCACCAAGGGTGCGGGAGTTTGGTCACCGAGATTCCATTCCCTGCTTGATCTTTCGAGGAAGAGCCTTGAAGAGGTTAAAAAGGGACCCTGCCCAGGACAACATACGTTTCTGTTTACCCAGAACTTCTGAGTAACTGCTGCTGTTATTCTATTATGCTGGGTAATCCCTTTCATTTCACTCTTAACGAAGCCCATTCACACGATTTACTCTGCGGGACTCTAATGGCGTCCCCACTAGGCTCCTTCACAGGCTGGTGTGTCCGTCCGCCAGTTGCTGGGCAGGTTGGCTGCTAATGGCTCACAGCTGCCCTTCTCTGGAGACCCGAATGACTGAACCAAGGCCACGGCACGCAAGTGGTGACCTCCCCTTGAGGGCTGGGGGTGGGGGAGTGGCACAGCCCACGATGGAACAACAGGAGCGTGCAAAAGGCCAGCCCCCAAACCATACATCGTATGACTCCATTTACACGACATGTCCAGAACCGGCACATCTACAGAGGCAGAAAGCAGATTTCTAGGGCAGGGAGGGAGGAAGGGGTTGGGGAGGAAATGGGGCAGTGACCGCTAATGGGATAGGATTTCTTTATAGGGTCATGAAAATGTTTTAAGATTGACTCTGGTGGTGGATGCAGATATACTAAAGACCACTGACTGGACATCTTAAATAAGTGAATTGTATGTTAATGGTATGGTATGTCAATAGAGCTGTCATGAAAAAATAAAAGGAAAAAAGGGAAGAATGACTATAATAGTATTAGCTATCATTTGCTGAAGATCTACTACAGGCCAAGCACCAGGAACAAGACCCATTATATGCATTAATTTGAACTCTTCGACATTCTCAAAGTACATTACCGTATATGGGGGATGGGGGAGTCCCCACCACCACCACTCAAGGTGGGACCACCTCTGGTGAGTTCCCTGCTCTGGAGCTCCCGCTGGATCAGGCTGAAGTCTGACTCCAGCTGAGCACATATCCTTCTTAGCTCTGTCGCCTGCCCTGTCCCGTTGTTACTTCCTTGTTCCCTCACATGTCCTCCAATCCCAGTCTCAGGCTCTGCCTCCAGAGACCCCGACCTAAGACAGTTACTTCGTGTGGACCCCTTGCCATCACTATTGCTCTATTTGTGAGGCTCAAGGGCTCACCATCCACCTGGCTTCTCCCATGGTCCCACCCACTTTAAAAACGACAGACTTTCTATTAGAGCCTCAGCTTGCTCTCTTCAGTGGTTTTAAATTTTCCATTTCACTAGTTATCTTTGTTTTTCTGCTTTCAAAAGTAATGCATGCCTGGGCTTCCCTGGTGGTGCAGTGGCTGAGAATCTGCCTGCTAATGCAGGGGACACGGGTTCGAGCCCTGGTCTGGGAGGATCCCACGTGTCGCGGAACAACTAGGCCCGTGAGCCACAACTACTGAGCCTGCGCGTCTGGAGCCTGTGCTCCGCAACAAGAGAGGCCGCGATAGTGAGAGGCCCGCACACCGCGATGAAGAGTGGCCCCAGCTTGCCACAACTAGAGGAAGCCCTCGTACAGAAACGAAGACCCAACATAGCAAAAATAAATTAATTAATTAAAAGTAATGCATGCCTTAGGAGAGGAGTTGAATAAACTGTGGTACACTCACAGTTGTAAACAAACAAACCGAGGAAGATCTCCATAAACTGATACTGAATGATTGCAAAGAAAAGTGTGAATAATGTGCAGGAAAGCATATATAGGAGCCTACCTTTTGTGTAAGGAAGGGAAAATAAAACACACATTGATGCATGCAACGTACCCTCAAATAGATCAGAAAAATATACTTGCAATATCTATTGCAAACAATAAAAAAATCAAGCAATTGGGGTAAAATGCCAGATAAATCCGGGTAAAGGGTATATAGGTGTTCTTTTTACTTGCAACTTTTCTGTAAGTTTGAAAATATTTCTGGACAAAAAGGTTTTTTTTTCAAAAAACAAGGCATGCTTGCTAAAAATAAAATCAAATATTATAAAAATACAAGGCACTTTAAAAAAGGAGGAGGGAAATCTCTTGAAATCTCTCTTTCCATTTTAGGAGTTCCGTGTGTCTTGTCCAGATAATTTGAATGGCTGTACTAATAAAAAACAGATGTAAGATATAGGTCTATAGAAATACACACATACACAAATACATATAATTTCACAAAAATGGGAGATGCTATCTGTGAATTTGATCCTTGCTTTTATTCACTCAACAATCTGTCTTTTAATTGTTCCCCTCAGGACATACGGCTCTATCTCAGAGCTGCCGTATAAAACCCTGAAAACTGTATCTGCAGTGTGTACAATCTAGGCTGTCAGATGATCATTCTATACTTTAAACTGGGAGGTCGGGACATTCAGAGCCTTCCGGCCCTCCAGGGACTGTTCAGGTACTTGGGGACACTCAGTGCAGCTTCTCAGAGAGCCTCGGGGGCCCTGGGTCAGTGACCCCGCAGGGAGGAAGGTGCCCGTTTGCCCAGCCCCAATGGCCAGCTCTCCAGGGAGGGGCCCATCCATTCCTGTTTGCTGCAGGATCAACAGCGCAAGGAAAGACTCTCTCAGGTTAAAAAGCACCCAAGCCAGGCAGCCCTGCCTCTGTACCACTCGACCTGGGGTAGGGGTTTGGGGGGTTAGCTGCTATGGGAGTTGAACCCCAATCTTCTGAAGGGCATGAGCAGCCACAGAAGGCTGGAGATGACTTCACTGCCAGGGGGTCAGGTGCTCCCGGGCTGGGCCTCCGCTGGAAGCCTGGGTGGGGTTCATGCCACCCTTTCTTTTGTGGGTGCTATGCAACATACAAACATCTGGCCACCTCAGGCATTTGCTCAGATGTCTGGTCCACATGCTGCGTGAAGCATCTGGCTTGTCCTGAGGATTCATAGCCTCCTCTTGGGATTTCTCCTCTCTCTTTTTTTGTTTTGCTTGGGTTGAAAGTAATGGCCCAGCTATTGAAATGACCCTTCACCCGAGGCCAAGAGATTTCTTTTCTCTATAGAGTAGGAACTGGTGTTAGGCGAAGAGATTTCGTTTCAAATTTTCTCCCCAGTTTCGTCTCCTAAAAAAACAGCCATGTAAATTCCACTTTTACCTCCCCTAGATAATCATCAACAAAATGATACTCTTCCCTTCCCAAGGCTCCTACAAGAAGGTGGGAGGGTGGGGGGATGAAACCACAATTCTCAGTGGCAGAGAAGTAGCTCAGAGAACACCGAGGGGCTGTGCATTTCCAGCTCAATCAGGAAGGGAGTGGTTTTGCTGAAAAAGTTCCCAAGAAGAGTGGGTGGAGAGAGATCCACTGATCCGTCATCACGCCCACACGGAAGGCGGTGGGGAGGGCCCCGCTCCTGTTTGTCACACGCATCTCCACCTTCACCACCACACCCCCTCACGAATGTCAAGGCCTGCACTCCCGCCTTGGGAGAACGTGAGCTCCCAGTCCCGGGCACAGAGCGGTGCTGCTAGGACATAATTCCGCTCGGGGGCTGGAGATGCCTGGCTGCCCTCATGCGTGCAAAGCCTCCAGAGTCTGCAGTGAAGCATCGCTTCTCCACCTGGAGTTGAGGATTAATTATGCTCCTACCACCTTCAGACTCACTCCCCTTTATTCTTCTTCTACATGGGAAGTATGAACAACTTTTTAATTTTCCCCTTTCCTGATGACCTGGAAATTCAAAACCTGTGTGTAGTATGCAAGAGGAGAGCTGTATTTTCTTAATATTTGGTGGCTAGAAAAGCAGTGGCAGCTTGGGGCAGGGGCTCAGGAGATGAAGGCTTGAGCCCCAGCCTGCCACTGCCAAGCTGTGAGCGTGGCATGTGCGTCCACCTCTCTGAGCCTCGGTTTCCCCCACTTGGAAGGTAGGACTAATGCCAACCACCCCCAGGTTCAGAGCTGTGCCCAAGGTCACACGGCAGGAAGCTGCATGTGACATACTCAGGCGACGCTCAATAATTATACCTTCCTCTCATCCTTCTCTAAGATTCTGATCAGAAGATCTTTTTTTTCATTTGCACAAATTACATCTTTTTCGCTATTCACAATTTCCTCTTTATTTTTAAAAGAAGATGGCAGGCTTGTGTGTGAGCTGGAGCGTGGGGCACACAGTAAGGTTTCAATCCAGAATGGGCAATTTTCTAGATTTCCATTACCCAGTTTCCATGCCCTATCTTAAACACAGCTGTCAGGACAAGAGGCTCATTAAAAAAGATTGTTTTGACTGACGGCATGCTCATGTATCAAATTGGAAATCCGTCCAAAAATACTGGAGGGAGGTAGACAGAGGTGGCAGCAAGCCACGGAAGGGAGATGTTGAGCAGCGTGGCTGAAGATGAAACTTACTGGGGAAAAGGGGCTCTAGCTCGGACCAGGTAGGTCCACGAGGGGAGCTCTGCGCCATCAAAATATCAGGACCTTGGGAGAGTCAGCTTCTGTTTTAATAACCGGGGAAAGAAAGATTCCAATCAGGCAGAGATGCCTTAAAGAACACAGCATTTGCCTAATTAGCGTGCTTTTCCATGAGCCCTTTAGATAGCAGCCTTCCCTGGGCTCTGCCCATGCCCCTCTCTGCTCACTGGATGACCACAGCCTGTCGTGACCTCAGTCACCCCACCTGCTGACGACCCCGAATCATTTCCCGGCCCAGACTTAGTTCTCCCACTGCTCGGAGGACCTCTCTTCCTGATGTCCCTGCAAGTACTGCAAACTCACTCTTTCCACCCCATGCCTGCTCCTCCTTGTGGGCTTCCCTGGGCCAGCCCACAGCCACCTGCTCCAGGGATGTGGGCTGCGCATCCCATTGGTTTTTCTGCCTGAACATGCTCACAGCCCTTTCTGGTCTCCATCCTCAGGGCGGTCTTTGTGGCCACCTGCTCTTCCCTCCTTTCTGCCCCCAGGTGTGTCAGGATGACATTCAGCTGTCAGCGGCTTAAACAAGCAAAGGGTGTGCTTGTATTTACCTCTGATCTGTCCATCAGACAGGAGGTGGGCAGTCAGGGTGGGTGCAGCTGCTCGACAATTCCACCAAGAATCCAGGCCCCTTCTGTCCTGCTCTGCCATCCCTCGCTTGTGGCTTTGTCCTCAAGACTGCAAGATGGCTGCAGGGCTTCCAGGCATTATGTCCAAGTTCCAAGCAGGAAGAAGAGGGAAGGGCCAACGAACGCTTTCCAGGAAGCCCCACTTGCTAAATTCCAGGACTGGGACATGTAGCCACACTAGGTGTAAGGGGGGCTATAGGTGTTTCCAGCCTGTCATACGGTGCCCTGAATAAAACTAGGGAAAGAAGGAAGAAAAATGCATCCTGGACAGACCAGGCAAGGTTGTCTTTCTCAAATGCAAAACCCGATTGTGCCACTTCTCCACCTAAAACCTTTCCATGCTTCTCCATCACCTTGGGGCCGGATCCAGCTCCTGTTCCGTGTCATCCAACACCTGAGCCACACTCTGGTCACCAAGCAGCTCCAGTGCCAGGCCCAGTACATGCCCGGCTGTCCTGTGGCTCCGGCCTCAGCTCATGCTCTGCCCTGTGTCGAGTGCCCACTTCCTGCCCACATCTGCCTGCTGAACTCTCACTCGTCCTTTACAACCCTGCCTGCTCCTCTCCGCGGGGAAAACATCCCTGGCCAAGGTGGACTGGGCTGATTCTCCTTCCTCCCGTGCTTTGCACATTCCTCTACTTTTGTCCTGAGGTTTCTTGCTCCCATCCTGGTGTCCCCTGCTGGCCTGTGAGGACAGAGACCAAGGCTATCTAACTAAATATCCATCCCTAGAATGAAGATAACAGGGCTGCTGCTCTATAAATGACTGTTGAAGGATGGATGGATGGATAGAGAACGAATATATCAAATTTGTGGCAACTCATAAGCTGCATTTTAGTAGGTGTCCTGGAGGAGAAACTCAAATCTCCCCTCTGCTAATATTATCTAAGGAAAAGCAGAGTACCAGTATTTACTGATATTAAAAAAGAATTGCCATGTTCCTTATAAACGTCCACTTCCCCAATTTTAAAAAGGGAGTGTTAACAGATCCCTCACAGAGTTGCTGTGAGTTTCAGAGATGATGTGTTTGAGCCCCAGCGCGGGCTCACTAACGCGCCCTGCGGACACAACACTTTTCGGTCCTGTTTCTGAAATAAAGTGTAAATGTGGGTCCGTCCTTCCTTGCTGTGGGAAGCAGTGCTGGTTGCCTCCCGATATCCATGCCTTTCCTTTTCCTCTTTGCTAAGAGGATCCTGATTCTGCTCTGGCAGGTCATGGGCTGCATCTGCAGAACCAGGATGGAGGCAGTTCTCTTCCTACGACCACCCACGGGGCTAGGAAAGGGTCTGTGGCCAGGTCTCAGTATGCCGCTGTGGGAGGATACCTGCTGAGGGTCCATCCTGGGAAAGGTGTTGCTTCTTTTTTTTTTAAAGCCCACTTTTCTGCCTCTTGGGGGTTGTCAAGTCTGAACGTTATGCCCAGAACTACAGCAGCCATCTGAGAAGGTCCAAACTAAAGAAAGGGCCACACTGGGTGTGTGTGTGCAAGGGGGACGGTGGCGGGGACAGGACAGCAGAATCACAGTAAGATCCTGGTCCCTAAGTTAGAATTGTCTGAGAGCCTGAACCACACGAGATAATAAACTTCCTTACTCTCTGAGCTGGGCAGGTTGGAGTTTCCGATTACGTACAGCCAAAAGGAGCGAATACTATCCTATCCTTTTTAGAACAGTAGCTCGTCTTTTGGAGTGACCAGTAATCTGCTTTTAGACACGACATAAGTTGGCCTTTGGAAGCTCTTACAAGATAATACAAAACATCCCAGGATGTTTCCTTCATAGGGTGGGGTTCAACAGGACTCCAGCAGAGTGCTGTCTTGTCAGGGATCTTCTTTTTTTTTTTTTTAATTTATTTATTTATTTATGGCTGCATTGGGTCTTCATTGCTACTTGTGGGCTTTCTCTGGTTACGGCAAGCGGGGGCTACTCTTCGTTGTGGTACACGGTCTTCTCATTGCGGTGGCTTCTCTTGTTGTGGAGCACGGGCTCTAGGCACGCGGGCTTCAGTAGTTGTGGCACGTGGGCTCAGAAGTTGTGGCTTGCAGGCTCTAGAGCGCAGGCTCAGTAGTTGCGGCACACAGGCTTAGTTGCTCTGCGGCACGTGGGATCTTCCCGGACCAGGGCTCGAACACTTGTCCCCTGCATTAGCAGGCGGATTCTTAACCACTGCGCCACCAGGGAAGCCCCTGTCAGGGATCTGCTTGACATGCTTTCTAAGCCTTGTGAAACTGCTTTCTCAAGCATCAAGCACTCAACAGGACCCAAGGCACAGACCCAAGGCAGTGCCTGGCACAGAGGAAGGGGCAGGGCTCTGGGTAACCTTCAGCCATGTCTATATGACAACTTGGAGGCAATTTGGAAGTGAGAAACAGACAACACACCACAGAGTCAGAGTGTGCTGTTATTAAAAGACCCAAAACATAGTCAGCTATAAAGAAAATCTCCTCCTCCCTTAGATTTTAGTCTTTCACTTGTGGGTAGAAGATATGAAGTGTGGAAAATGCTAAGTGGCATAATCTTTTGAAAATAATTGATGGCTCTGTAACTATTATCCTTAAATACAAGTGTCAGTGGAGATTGATCTTAAGTTTCCAGACCAGGGGCTGGGAAACCACAGCTCATTGTCTATTAGCTTTTAAGGGGTGCGAACTAAGAACGCTTCCCATATTTTTAAATGGCTCCATTTAGGTTTATATAAGCCCCTCTGTATTCTCTTCAGTTTTGCCTCTTGGCTCACAAGGCCTAAGATATTTACTATCTGGCCCTTTACAGAAACAGTCTGCCAACCCCTGACCCTGACTTCATTACAGGGATTCTTTTATTATTCTTTTTTCATTTTTTGAGAAGCTTAGAAGATTCAGATGAGGAAAACAAATACTGTAACATTTATATTCTCACCACCCACAAATAATAAATATTAACATCTTGTAAGATCTCCTTTTACAGTTTTTAAGAAAAAAAATTATAATTATATAACTTGTATAAAATTATAACCCATGTCCCCTTTGACCAGCCCCTGCTGTCCCAGAGGCACCTGGCTTCACCTCTAAGGAATGGGCACCTTTGGCCAGAGGGTCAGTAGCTTCAACAAGGTTGAGAGCAGCTGTCCTATAACCTTGATCAGAAGACAGGAAACAGGGACACTAATCACAATGCTTCTGGGCGTTGACGTATCGATCACACAGAAAGGTTTCTTTTCCTTGACAGCACTCTTTGCCATGATACGCGGGCTCAGTAGGCAAACTCCAATCTACTGGATTAACTGAATGAGTGCCCCCAAAGCAAACATTTCATGGAGCAACTTCATGAAGACACAGCCGTGAAGTAAAGGTTGTTATGAATTAAAGTAAAGGAAGGAAGCGGGGCGGGGGCAGGCAATGAAGGAAGAAGGAGAAAGGAAATGCAATGCAACTCACACAATCTTAAGGGAAACCACGCCCCTATCAAATAGGTAGCAAGCAAAGTACATACATATCTTTAAATGTGACTTATGGAGAGAGGAATTTAAATATTAAAAACAAATCTCTCATGCGTCAGGAAGTACCCACTCTAAGGCTTCCACATTGGTTGTAATTCTCTGGTTCCCTCCCAACTTTGCCCCTAGGATTGAGCTTAAGCTTAAGCTAGGATTGATCTTCTTGAGGGTAAGACCAAAGCTTACTCATCTTTGTTCCCCTAGTTTCCAAATGCAGAGAACACGTGCAATGTGTTCAAAAGGCAAAGATGAACGTGACCATAAGCAGTATGCGATGCCAGGGTCAAGAGCTCCGTAACTCTTCCAGTCAGAGTGTCGAACCTCTTCAGCAAAACGTGACTCCAGGTCACGCCTGGCCTTACCATGACCAATTTCAGGCATTCGTTTCATAAATAAAAAACATGTAAGCGTACTTATTTTAAGATTTGGGCCTGTTTGTGCACAAAGAACTTCATAAAAGTAGTATTTATCACAGAGAAAAATCAAACACAACTTAAGTGTCCAATAGTGGCAAAAGAGTTCAATGAACATGGTATGTCTACATGGTATAAAACATCTGTGGTCTGGAGAATATTTTTAATGACACGAGATAATGCTCTGTATGACATAATCTTATGCTTCTAAAATGCTATGATCTTAGCTGTATGAAAAGAGAACTTCTTAGTAACAAGAAAACATTAATGAATGGATTACTTATAAACCAAGCCCCTACTAAACCCCACCCCCCAACCTGCACAACCAGGCAGAGGAAGCTTTCTGTTAAACCACAAAGACACAGGACTTTATATAAAGCCAATGAAAAGTGGCACCAGGGAACTGCCTGAATCACAGGGGAAGTCATTAACAAACAAGGCTCTGGCAGAACACACACACACACACACTCATGCGCAAACACGTTCCAGAGAAGGGCAATGACTGGACTACTGATAGATTCAGAAAAAGACCCTTGAGAAAACTGACGAAACCTGAAAATATTTTTTTCTCTTATAAAAATGACCCTCAATTATGCTATTGCCAATGTCAAATGCAGGATGCTGTCAAACAATTATTTCAGACAATTTAGGCCAAGGAAACCAAATCCCCACTTGATTCATTCTTTGTTCATCCTAAGAGTTGGTGCATATTTGCAATAACAACCAACATTTTATCAAATACAAGTTGAAATAAACTGATTGCCATAATTTGTCTCTTTTCTCAAGATAGTATCTCAAACCAACCTTTATTTTTATTTTATCACTATTTTCTATGAGCTACAGCTGCCATTTTTAAAATAAGCTTTTTCTGGTGCCCATAATCCTCTGATAGGAGCCCACTTGCACTTGTATCCCAGGGGAGCCAGTCAGAGTCTGCGAGGGGTGGGGGGGGGGAGGGCGGGGTGTACAGATCCCTTCCTGTTTCAAGCAGCATCTCTGTCTGCAGAAGGCACAGTCCACCCACTCTAGATGAGAGGATGAGGTGAGGGGCTTACTCTGAAAAAAGATTGCTGCTTGCTGAGGCCAGAGAGGAATTCCACACCCTGAGTGGACTCCCTGGACCCTCACCCAGCAGGACCCCTTCAGATGTTGTGATTCTAGGCCTCCATGGCTGGCTGGACCAGCTCCTTCCCCGGGGCAGCCCATGAAGGAGCGCAGGTAGAGAGAGGAAGTGGTTTGCAAGCAGGTGGAAATCGTCCCAACACAAGCTGGCCTGGCTCTTCTCACCTTGCCCAAAGTGCATTCTACTCATTACCCTGAAAGCATGATTAACAGGCCAGGGGTCAGAGCCAGAGCCCTGGGACTGGAGCCGAGCTGTGTGAAGCTGGGTAAGCTGAGGTGTCTCTCTGTGCCTCAGTTTCCTTATCTATAAAATCAGAGCAATAGTACCTGTAGCATAGTATTTAATAAGTGGGAAATATTATTAGTATGTGAATGTAAAGTTAATTGTGTTTTAAATGGCTTACAAAGTAAAACTGATAGTCAAGGAAGTTGGTTACCGTGGGGTCTTTAGCACCCACAGGTGGCACATGGTGGGGCTGACTCAGGGACGTGGGACCCTGGTGTGGTGGGCAGAGAAGTAGAAGGAACAGTGTCAGAAAGACTTGGGTTCCAACTTCGGCAACACTCTAGCCACCAGCAGTGAGTGAGAGGTGTGAACTTGTGCAAGGGAGAAAATAGGTTCCTTACACATCAATTTCTCTGATCTTAAGTCACCTAAAATATTTTTATGATAATAATGAAAACGATGATAGTAAGATGGATAATACTAAGAGCACCATCATCACTGAACACTTAACAGGAACCAGATACTGTGTCAAGGTACTGGATTATCTTATCTGATGCGCACAAAAAACAGAGATATTCTATCCCTGCTTCCTAGCTTTGTGACCTGAAGAAGTGATTCAGCCTCCAGGACTTTGCTTGTCAGTAAAATGGCAAGAACGCCAACACCTTGAGGGGCGCTGTGTAGGCTACAGTGACAACGTGAGCAGCCGCTGACAATAATGTGAGGAATAAAAAAACTGAATATTGGGCTTCCCTGGTGGTGCAGTGGATAAGAATCCGCCTGCCAATGCGGGGGACACGGATTCGAGCCCTGGTCCGGAAGATCCCACATGCTGCGGAGCAACTAAGCCCGTGTGCCACAACTACTGAGCCTGTGCTCTAGAGCCCACGAGCCACAACGACTGAAGTCCGTGTGCCTAGAGCCCGTGCTCTGAAACAAGATAAACCACTGCAATGAGAAGCCCGCGCACTGCAATGAGGAGTAGCCCCCACTCACCGCAACTAGAGAAGGCCCGCGCACAGCAACAAAGACCCAACACAGCCAAAAATAAATAAATTAATTAATAAAACAAAACAAAACAAAAAACTGAATATTAGCCATGGCTCTCAATAAGCTTGTTCATCTTCTGCCTTTTTCAGGAGAAAAAAACTGCTCTATTAGGTGCCTTCAGTGGCATCCTGGAGGAAATGAGGTTAGGAAGTGAGGTTACAGTCCCCCAAGGGAGAGGGACCACAAGGCCCCACCCAGCAGGTGGCCCGGCAGGAGGCTGGTGGCTGAGGCAGCATCACACCGGTCAGGACTCGGCCCCTTCCACCTAGGCAGCGGTGCTGCAGGGACTCCTCACCTGCACTTCCACCAGTGCGTAGGGGAGGGCCTTGCGTATAGGAGACATATAAGAGAAGTTCTTTTCCTTCCTCTCGTGTGTCTGTAATTTAAATCTGAAATGGACTCAGGTTTCTCACTGCTGTGTGCTCAGGTTCCTCACCCGGACTGCAGACACCTGTACTCACAGGACCCTGGGTTGTGACCAGGGTGACAGGGCACATAGGAAGCTTTACCCAAATGGGTGCCGTTCTTTTACTTCCAAATGAGTCATCAATATGCAAACATTTCTGTTAAGTAAAATTGTAAAACAAAACTAAAGCAATTTCCAGCTTATTTTACGTAGCAATATTCTAAATTTTCATGTACAGTGTTAACCATCGTAGGGGCAAGTGCCTTTTAAGTGACGGCAAGTCCAGTAAATAAAAGAATACTTGAACTAGTATAGGAAGTAAGAGTGTTTAGCACCAGAGGGCAGACAGCAGAAGAAAGAAGAACTACGATCCTGCAGCCTGTGGAACAAAAACCACATTCACAGAAAGAGAGACAAGATGAAAAGGCAGAGGGCTATATACCAGATGAAGGAACAAGATAAAATCCCAGAAAAACAACTAAATGAAGTGGAGATAGGCAACCTTCCAGAAAAAGAATTCAGAATAATGATAGTGAAGATGATCCAGGACCTTGGAAAAAGAATGGAGGCAAAGGTCGAGAAGATGCAAGAAATGTTTAACAAAGACCTAGGAGAATTAAAGAACAAACAAACAGAGATGAACAATACAATAACTGAAATGAAAACTACACTAGAAGGAATCAATAGCAGAATAACTGAGGCAGAAGAACGGATAAGTGACCTGGAAGACAGAAGGGTGGAACTCACTGCTGCGGAACAGACTAAAGCAAAAAGGATGAAAAGAAATGAAGGCAGCCTAAGAGACCTCTGGGACAACATTAAACCCAACAACATTCGCATTATAGGGGTCCCAGAAGGAGAAGAGAGAAAGGACCAGAGAAAATATCTGAAGAGATTATAGTCGAAAACTTCCCTAACATGGGAAAGGAAATAGCCACCCAAGTCCAGGAAGCGCAGAGAGTCCCATACAGCATAAATCCAAGGAGGAACATGCCGAGACACATAGTAATCAAATTGGCAAAAATTAAAGACAAAGGAAAATTATTGAAAGCAGCAAGGGAAAAATGACAAATAACATACAAGGGAACTCCCATAAGGTTAACAGCTGATTTCTCAGCAGAAACTCTACAAGCCAGAAGGGAGTGGCATGATATACTTAAAGTGAAGAAAGGGAAGAACCTACAACCAACATTACTCTACCCGGCAAGGATCTCATTCAGATTCAATGGAGAAATCAAAAGCTTTACAGACAAGCAAAAGCTAAGAGAATTCAGCACCACCAAACCAGCTCTACAACAAATGCTAAAGGAACTTCTCTTAAACAATTACCTTAAACATAAATGGATTAAATGCTCCAACCAAAAGACACAGGCTCGCTGAATGGATACAAAAACAAGACCCATATATATGCTGTCTACAAGAGACCCATTTCAGACCTAGGGACACATACAGACTGAAAGTGAGGGGATAGAAAAAGATATTGCATGCAAATGGAAATGAAAAGAAAGCTGGAGTAGCTATACTCATATCAGATAAAATAGACTTTAAAATAAAGACTGTTACAAGAGACAAGGAAGGGCACTACATAATGATCAAGGGATCAATCCAAGAAGAAGATATAACAATTATAAATACATGTGCACCCAACATAGGAGCACCTCAATACATAAGGCAACTGCTAACAGCTATAAAAGAGGATATCAACAGTAATACAGTAATAGTGGGGGACATTAACACCTCATTTACACCAATGGACAGATCATCCAAAATGAAAATAAATAAACAGAAGCTTTAAATGACACAATAGACCAGATAGATTTAATTGATATTTATAGAACACTGCATCCAAAAACAGCAGATTACACTTTCTTCTCAAGTGCGCACGGAACATTCTCCAGGGTAGATCACATCTTGGGTCACAAATCAAGCCTCAGAAAATTTAAGAAAACTGAAATCATACCAAGCATCTCTTCTGACCACAACACTATGAGATTAGAAATGAATTACAGGGAAAAAAATGTAAAAAACACAAACACATGGAGGCTAAAGAATATGTGACTAAATAACCAAGAGATCACTGAAGAAATCAAAGAGGAAATCAAAAAATACCTAGAGACAAATGATAATGAAAACACGACGATCCAAAACCTATGGGATGCAGCAAAAGCAGTTCTAAGAGGGAAGTTTATAGCTATACGAGCCTACCTCAAGAAACAAGAAAAATCTCAAGTAAACAATCTAACCTTACAACTAAAGGAACTAGAGAAAGAAGAACAAACAAAACCCAAAGTTAGCAGAAGGAAAGAAATCATAAAGATCAGAGCAGAAATAAATGAAATAGAAACAAAGAAAACAATAGCAAAGATCAATAAAACTAAAAGCTGGTTCTTTGAGAAGATAAACAAAACTGGTACACCATTAGCCAGACTCATCAAGAAAAAGAGGGAGAGGACTCAAACCAATAAAATTAGAAATGAAAAAGGAGAAGTTACAACAGACACCGTAGAAATACAATGCATCCTAAGAGACTACTACAAGCAACTCTATGCCAATAAAATGGACAACCTGGAAGAAATGGACAAATTCTTAGAAAGGTATAACCTTCCAAGGCTGAACCAGGAAGAAACAGAATATATGAACAGACCAATCAAAAGTAATGAAATTGAAACTGTGATTAAAGATCTTCCCACAAACAAAAATCCAGGACCAGATGGCTTCACAGGTGAATTCTATCAAACATTTAGAGAAGAGCTAACATCCATCCTTCTCAAACTCTTCCCAAAAATTGCAGAGGAAGGAACACTCCCAAACTCATTCTACGAGGCCACCATCACCCTGACACCAAAACCAGACAAAGATACTATAAAAAAAGAAAATTACAGACTAATATCACTGATGAACATAGGTGCAATAATCCTCAACAAAATACTAGCAAACAGAATCCAACAGCACATTAAAAGGATCATACACCATGATCAAGTGGGATTTATCCCAGGGATGTAAGGATTCTTCAGTATATGCATATCAATCAATGTGATACACCATATTAACAAACTGAAGGATAAAAACCATATGATGATCTCAGCAGATGCAGAAAAAGCTTTTGACAAAATTCAACACCCATTTATGATAAAAACTCTCCAGAAAGTGGGCATAGAGGGAACCTACCTCAACATAATAAAGGCCATATACAACAAACCCACAGCAAACATCATTCTCAATGTTGAAAAACTGAAAGCATTTCCTCAAAGATCAGGAACGAGACAAGGATGTCCACTCTCACCACTATTATTCAACATAGTTTTGGAAGTCCTAGCCACGGCAATCAGAGAAGAAAAAGAAATAAAAGGAATACAAGTTGGAAAAGAAGAAGTAAAACTGTCACTGTTTGCAGATGACATGATACTATACATAGAGAATCCTAAAAATGTCACCAGAAAACTCCTAGAGGTAATCAATGAATTTCGTAAAGTAGCAGGATACAAAATTAATGCATGGAAATCTCTTGCACTCCTATTCACTAATGATGAAAAATCTGAAAGAGAAATTATGGAAACACTCCCATTTACCATTGCAACAAAAAGAATAAAATACCTAGGAATAAACCTACCTAGGGAAACAAAAGACCTGTATGCAGAAAACTATAAGCCACTGATGAAAGAAATTGAAGATGATACCAACAGCTGGAGAGATATACCTTGTTCTTGAATTGGAAGAAACAATATTGTAAAAATGACTATACTACCCAGAGCATACAGATTCAATGCAATCCCTATCAAATTACCAATGGCATTTTTACGGAACTAGAACAAATCATCTTAAAATCTGTATGGAGACAAAAAAGACCCCGAATAGCCAAAGCAATCTTGAGGGAAAAAAATGGAGCTGAAGGAATCAGACTCCCTGACCTCAGACTATACTACAAAGCTACAGTAATCAAAACAATATGGTACTGGCACAAAAACAGAAACGTAGATCAATGGAACAAGATAGAAAGCCCAGAGATAAACCCACGCACCTATGGCCAACTAATCTATGACAAAGGAGGCAAAGATATACAATGGAGAAAAGACAGTCTCTTCAATAAGTGGTGCTGGGAAAACTGGACAGCTACATGTAAAAGAATGAAATCAGAACATTCCCTAACACCATACACAAAAGTAAACTCAAAATGGATTCGAGACCTAAATGTAAGACCGGACACTATAAAACTCTTAGAGGAAAACATGGGAAGAACACTCTGACATAAATCATAGCAAGATCTTTTTTGATTCACCTCCTAGAGTAATGGAAATGAAAACAAAAATAAACCAATGGGACCTAATGAAACTTCAAAGCTTTTGCACAGCAAAGGAAACCATAAACAAGACGAAAAGACAACCCTCAGATGGGAGAAAATACTTGCAAAGGAATCAACGGACAAAGGATTAATCTCCAAAATATATAAACAGCTCATGCAGCTCAATATTAAAGAAGCAAACAACCCAATCCAAAAATGGGCAGAAGACCTAAATAGACATTTCTCCAAAGAAGATATACAGATTGCCAACAAACACATGAAAGGATGCTCAACATCACTAATCGTTAGAGAAATGCAAATCAAAACTACAATGAGGTTATCACCTCACACCAGTTAGAATGGGCATCATTAGAAAATCTACAAACAACAAATGCTGGAGAGGGTGTGGAGAAAAGGGAACCCTCTTGCACTGTTAGTGGGAATGTAAATTGATACAGCCACTATGGAGAACAGTATGGAGGTTCCTTAAAAAACTAAAAATAGAACCAGCAATCCCAGCAATACGACCCAGCAATCCCACTACTGGGCATATACCCAGAGAAAACCATACTTCAAAAAGACACATGCACCCCAATGTTCATTGCAGCACTATTTACAATAGCCAGGTCATGGAAGCAACCTAAATGCCCATCGACAGACGAATGGATAAAGAAGTTGTGGTACATATATACAATGGAATATTACTCAGCCATAAAAAGGAATGAAATTGAGTCATTTGTTGAGACGTGGATGGATCTAGAGACTGTCATACAGAGTGAAGTAAGTCAGAAAGAGAAAAACAAATATCGTATATTAATGCATGTATGTGGAGCCTAGAAAAATGGTACAGATGAACCAGTTTGCAGGGCAGAAGCTGAGACACAGATGTAGAGAACAAATGTATGGACACCAAGGGGGGAAAACTGCGGTGGGGTGGGGATGGTGGTGTGATGAATTGGGCGATTGGGACTGACATGTATACACTGATGTGTATAAAACTGATGACTAATAAGAACATGCAGTATAAAAAAAGACAAAAAAAAAAGAGAAAAAACAAACACACACAAAAAAAGAGTGTTTAGCTGAGCGAGGGATATTTCAATTTTACAAAGGAATCCCACCGCTCATTTGAAAATGACACTAATTGCTATTTTTAAAACATGACCTAGAAAGAAAAGATATAATATTATGACTTCACACGCTTAAACAGACATTGCTGTTTCCCATGTACTTGTCGCTCCTTTTTGAAATGCTGCAGTGGGATTTTTCAATAAGATTTTGCGTTTTTAGTTTGAGGGTGACCTACAATACTCTGTTTTGTGCATTGCTGCCCTTGCCCAGCACAGGGCCCAGGCTATTTGTTGAATGGATAAATGCTGACTTAACTTTGGGAACAGGCAGCACACAGATACACACGCCAGATTCCCAATTTATAAATAGTTACTATCAGGACTTGATTTTAACTTTAATTAGCCCAACTGTTAAGGATACGTCCAAAGTGAGAAGTGTAATCCATCACTTCGCACCAGATGTAGCTTCCGTAGTTGGTCTTTTATCTTGGTTTACAGTGAATGAAACACAGACATAAAATGACTAAAGCATGATGTCTTATGGTGAACTGATTGAAACATACAGCAGACCAAACCTGGAAGATGAATTCAAGACCAAAGGTAAATTAAAGAGGGTAAAATTCCTCAAGCTGACATGCCCCCAGAAACTCTGAATTATACAGATGCTCAAAAAAAGGACTGTTTGTTGAGTTCTCACTTGGAAGTCAGTTAAAAAAAGAACCAATGAGATAGATTTTTTAGTGTGTTTTAAACAGAGAGCATTGGGACTTCCCTGGCAGTCCCTATGCGCTTCCACTGCAGGGGGCGCGGGTTCCATCCCTGGTCAGGGAACTAGGATTCCCACATTGCTGTGTGGCCAAAAACAAACAAAGAAACAAACAAACAAAGGGTGTTGTCTGATGACAGCCACTGCCTTGTGGACCCACTTGCTGGATTCAGAAAACTCTGACTATGAGATTACGCATTCCAAAGTGTGTTTATTAGCACATTAATTGGTGAGGTGTGTGCTTTAAAAAAATAAATGCAGAGTCAAATCCTCTCCCTAAGTTCCATAGGAATTTTCCATCTAGTTCAATGTTTCCCAACCTTTTAAACTAATACCCCTTTCGGCAAAACTGACAATAGTGTACATTCCTCATTCACCCCGAAAAACCTCAGACTCTGAGGCACAGTCTATCTTCCTGCGTAGCCCAGAAGCCAGGAGGTTTCTTGTCTAGCTTCACTTCCTTAGTTTGTATTCTAAAAAGAATTGCTAATTCCTCTCCCTTTTTCAATATATAAAGTTATGTTAGCAAACTGCAGGCACGTCCCCAGACTCGACGTGCCTCTCCGTGCTTTGTGCCCCCTCACGTACACCCTCCCAAGAAGACGCTGCCTGCTCCGGGCAGCACCAGGAGTGAGAAGCGCTGCTCTCATGAAAGGAAGAAGCCAGACCCCGGGTAAAGCTAACTTGCCAGCTGTGGGCTCGCACCACGGTCCAGGGCCAGGTGACGACAAACCACCCTTCATCAAGCACGTGCCACGTCCCAGGCATGGGGCTAAGTGCTCTTATACACGCCTCCCTTTACTTGATTCTCACACCAGCACTATGAGGTTGGGACGAGTACCCTCCTTTAACAAGTGAGTAAACTAAGGCAGAAAGATGTTCAGCATATTACAGGAAGCCGCTTCACCGGGGAGTAGCACCAAAGGATTTGAATCCAGGTCTGTCTGAAGCCAAGCCCACCCGCTGACCTGTGACCTTAAACGGTCTTATAGCCCACCCTCATGAGCATGGCACCCCTTGTACCGCCATCACAAGTTCGGCCTTACCCGCACACTACCCATGCTACCTGTCATTTATTATTTTTCTTTCACTTGATGAGCTATAGTTTTTTTTCTAACACATGTTAAACACCCAAGCGTTTGATTTTCAGTGCCCCAGGAGCCCTCCAACCTTCACCACAACATGGGCTTCCAGCGGGATGAGCTGCACCCAGGCATGCTCTCCACTGAGGAACCCGGGGCCCCTTCTGGGCAGACCTTCGGTGAGTCGGCAGTTGTGACAGGGGGGTCATCAGAAGCAGCCTGGAATTAGACGTGTGCATGTTGTCTCACGGGAGAGAAAGAGCCTCCCGCTGTATCAGGAACGTCTCTTTAAGCCAAGGATGGGAAAACTATGGCCTGCAGGCCCACCACCTGTTAGTGTAAAGTTTTACCAGAACCCAGTCACACCCACTTGCTTACGTACCGTTTGTGGCTATTTTCATGCTACAGAGGCCAAGTTGAGCAGTCGCTACAGAGACCACAGCCCAAAACGTTCACTGTCTGACCCTTTGCAGGGAAAGTTTGCTGACCCCTGCTCTAGGTGATGCATTTCCCATCCAAAAGTCAGCTGGTAAATACCAATCCAGAGGTAACATGGCCATTACCTGTGATTCTGCTGATTAGCAGATATGAATCAAGTTTAACTGAATTCCATATTTATTTATTGAGAGGCTACTATGTGATAGTCTAGGCTAGGGGCTGGGTTTATAGAGGTGAACAAAGCTGGGATTCCATTTCCTCGAGGAATCAGGATGGAAACAAAGAATTTCAATACAACTCAATATTAGATGTCAGAGTAGGATTTGATGTTTCATTCTTCCTGTGAAGTAGACCCTGGAAACCTGGCCTTTTTGTTTTTTAAAACTTTGAAATTCTAAAACCATAACGGTATATGGGCTAAGATCTCTTTCTAGTTTTTTTTTAAAAAGCATAAATAGAGGTGAAACTATAATTCTGTGAAATTACTCATTAGCTTTTACAGGAAAGATCAACTTACTGGAATTTTTCATAATTGCCAAATTCACTCTGGGCTTTCTACTACACAGTTCTAATCTCTATGTTGAGAATGGAAAAAAGAAAAGGTATCGAGACATCAAGGGAAACAGGGTCAGTTAAAGAGCCAGACTTTTGTTTTTTAAGATTGAGTTTTTCAATTGAAATCTGTATTAACTGGGTCACATATTAACCTTCTGCTGAAAAAGGCATGAGGGATACAGACAATGGCCAGGAGGTTCGACCAAGATTTCATTATCTACTGTCTTTGGAACTCCAACTAGGTATCAGGTGAATTAAGGGGAAAACCAATTTCTACATCCCGTGGATGTGATGAAATTGATTATCCTCAGGCAGAGCAAAGAAGACGGAAAATAACTGTGCCGCTTCACATCTGTGCATCTGTCCTGCCCCGATAACTGTTTATTTGTACTGGCTATTGACAACATTTTCGCATCATACAGAGAAGGTTTTTTCATTGAGCTTCAAAAGGAGAAACAGAATGCATCTGTTTCTAGGGAAACCTGAGCTCGGAGGCTGGAGGCTTTGATTCAAAGAACGCATCCCTACACACATGGTGGCCCATTGTATAGTAACAGCCCTCCTCCTCATTTACCTCATCCCGTTTAGAAAATTAATGCCACAATGTGAGATGATTGTTGATGCTCATTATTAAATCATTTATTCATCCCACACAATGATTCAGAATTATTCATTAAGCTTGCTGGAAGGAAGCTGGGTGTTACCTCCATGGTGGTTTGAGGAGGGATGTGCTCTTTAAAAGGATATTTTATAACAACACAATTATCATAATTAAAAGCTACCCTGATATTCTGATAAGTTTTTGACATATTTTTGAGTACTGGCATTTTAGCACAAGGAGGTAAATGAGACTGAAATAGTATTAGGGAATAATATTGCTGTGGGGAAAAAAAGCTGGAGGCAGTATTAAATACCGTCTGCCATCATCACCCCCAATTTGATCATGGTCTTTAAGTTAATGAATTTCACAGAATGTCACCTGAACTTCTGGCTTTCCAAAATGAGTTCAAGAACTACATGGCTGTGACCTGAGCGATCTCCAGCATTACTGAGTCGTGGGGGCCTGCATTCCCCATGAGAGCCCACCTACCTGTACTCCCAAACCAAGCTGGCCCCTCAGGCTGCCACGGAGCTGTGACTGCATCTGATCCCGATATCTTCCCAACGCTGCCGATGCTTCGTTCTGAGTTTGAAAGGCCATTAAGCAAAGGGCCTGGTTTGGGAAGCCACTCAAACTGACAGGTGACTGCAGGAAGGGCACTCTTCTGCTTTTGCCTGGTCAATCAGGTCTAAGGGAAGATCCTAAGGCCAGTGACCAAGAAGAGCACGCCTGCCTATAAGTGAAGGTGGTACCTGATGGGAACAGCAGGGGGCCACTTGGGAAGAGAGCAACTGACTGCTGGGTGAGCCTGGAAAGTCAGCATGTGGGTCAGAGCAGAGTCACACGCATGACCTGACCCAAAACCGAAGGACCAGGAGGCTGCATGATGTGTGCCCGACACTGGGAACACACCACGCAGAGGCTGTGCCCAGGAGTTCCACCAAGTGGGACCTGGTCTGCTCTGTGCCAGGTGCACAGTGGGTGCTAAACAGAGAAATGAGCTGGGCTGGTTGGCCACCGAGGGAAGGAGCCTGCATCAGAGGTTCATCCTCCACTCATTCCACAAACACTGATGAAGCATTTATTATAGGCTAAGACCCGAGCCAGGCCTCCCCTGCGCTCAAGGAGCTGAGAGTCTAGGGGGGCTTCAGACAGGTTGACACTTACAAATGCACTGGGAGCAAGGGAAGCTGAGGAAGAATCTGGCAGGGCAGGGCTGGGGGCACCTCATACAGAAAGTTGAGGCGGCATTGGCCAGATGAAATGGAAGAGGCAGAGACAGTGACAAAGGGTGAGGACAGCCTTATCCTATGTATGAAGGGGCCTCAGAAGGGTAGATGCTGTTGGGCTACATACACCTCTGGATGTAGTGGAGAATGGACCAGAATGGGGCAAGAGTCGGGCAGGGGGACCAAGTCAAAGCTGTTGCTACCACCCAGCTGAGAGGCAATGGTGGCCTAAAGAAGTGGACAGGCTGGAGAGCTATTAAAGAGGTAGAATTAAAGGCACATGAAGTATCAATCTTCTTGGGCAAGGAGGCCCTACTGGAGAAGAATCCATCAGAGTTCCAGTACCAGAGGCCATTAAGAGCTGATAAGATTATTTACAGTAGCCAAGACATGGAAGCAACTCAAGTGCCCATCAATAGACAACTGGATTAAGAAGATGTGATACACACACACACACACACACACACACACAGAGGAATATTACTCAGCCATAAAAAAGAAGGAATACTGCCATCTGCAGCAACACGGATGGACCTAAAGACTGTTATGCCCAGTGACGTAAGTCAGACAGAGAAAGACAAGTACTATATGATATCACTTATATGTGGAATCTAAAAAGTAATACCAATGAATGTATATGCAAAACAGAAACAGACTTACAGACATAGAAAACAAACTTGTGGTTATCAAAGGGGAGAGGGAAGGGAGAAGGGACAAATTAGGGGTATGGAATTAACAGATGCCAACCACTATATATAAAATACATAAGTAACAAGGATATACTGTACAACACAGGGAATTATACCCAATATCTTGTAATAATTTATAATGGAGCATAATCTGCAAAAATACTGAATCACTATGTTGTATACTTGAAACTAACACAATATTGTAAATCAACTATACTTCTGTTGAAAAATAAAGAGCAGATAAGAAAACTAGTCCCTCTGCTCTGTCTCATGCTCGGCAAGCAACCTCCTGATTATAACTGGGCCTCCCATGCTATTTTGCCTACGGGAAGAGACTGCACTGCTAGGGTTAAGGGGAGGATTTCAGCCTTGCTCTAAATTAATAAAATGTAAAATAGACAGCCAATGGGAAGCAGCCGCACAGCAGAGCGAGATCAGCCTGGTGCTTGGTGACTACCTAGAGGGGTGGGATAGGGAGGGTGGGAGGGAGATGCGAGAGGGAGGAGATATGGGGATATACGTATATGCATAGCTGATTCACTTTGTTATAAAGCAGAAACTAACACACCAATGTAAAGCAATTATACTCCAATAAAGATGTTTAAAAAAAATTTTTTTTTAATTAATAAAATGCCATTCTGGTGGTAGATATCAGTCTCTGTGAGCTGGGGCAATTGGAGCCCACCTCCGAGACACAGACCAGCTCTGGGGGTGCCGACAAATCCTCCCTGAGCTTACAGGGCTGCAGGCCTGACGGGGGAGGTGGCTGGTGCATCCCAGATGCGATGTCACCCTCTGGGGTTCCTGGTGGGTGGGCAGCAGGATTCCCCCGAGGATGCGCTGTTAGAGCTGGGATTGCCCTCTTTATAAATGTCTCCAGGTCTCAGTATCTGGGGCTGCTCCTGGACTGCATGTGCTCCGTCCTACAGTGGGAAACCCAGAACCCCATGCCACTCAAGGATGTGGCTGACAACAAAGAGCAGCCATGGGGATGGCACTTGCATCATTTAACATCTGATATAAAAGGAATCATTTCAGTGGCACTAAGTGTTCTCTCCGGCGTTATTCTCTGTTACAAAACAGTCTCCGTGGTGGTGCTGATGCCATCTTGACACTTCATTTCCTTGTCAACAAAAACAAAAAAAGTTGGTTTTCTGCACCAACTCAAGCATGGCATAAAATTTCAAAGGCTTTGATAAAAGTTTTCCAACTTCATCTCCATGGAACAGTTGGAAAACGTCTCCAATTATGCAAGCTTTTTGTAAAATGTCTCGAAAATACAGAAGGGCCTATTGTACTTTTCACAAGTAAATGTGAACACATTTAATGATCAAAGGTGAAAAGAGTGCCAGGATTTTTTTTTAATGAATGCTTGCTACTTATTGGGCCAGGCCCTCTCCCTCTCCCTACCCCCTAACAGACAAAAGAATGCATTTATATTTTAGAGGTGTCTGATGAAGTACGCTCTGGAAAGATCTGAAAGGAGGCATTAGGGCCAAAACAAGAGACACAGCAGCCGTCAAAACTGCAATCCTGCCAAGGCAGTGGTAACGCAGGGAACCGGCTGAGAACGCACCATTTCTCGTGAGAGGAAAGCTGCAGGTGCTCCCAGGAGGAGAAATGAGGTGTGTGGGCTGGCGGTGCACACAGCGCCACCGGAATTGAGATCTCTAGAAATGGAGTGTCCTCATTGTGTGTGTGTGTGTGTGTGCTCACGTATGTGTCATATGTATGATTAGCTTAAAGTTCACAGCAGGGTTAAGGTCCGACTAAACAGATTTCTGCTCTTACTTCTGGAGGAGGACTCAGTCCACCTCACTAAAGGAACACTGATGAGGCTCCAGGACCTGCCCTATAGCCACGTTCCAGGATTTCCCGGGGTAAGTCTAATACTGGTAGGGTTTGGCTCTTATCATCTGCCCTTGGGCAAGTTCCTGCTTCCCAGAGAAATGAGAAGAGATACTCCTGGCGTCTTCCTTTGCCTGGGGCACATACAGCCACACTCAGACCAGACCCGCCCGGCCCCCCCACCCCCCAATAACCCCCAACCTGCAGGGTCCCCATCCTCAGCTGTGAGCAGCTATGACTTCAGTACTCAGCTTGGGGCTGTTCTAATCCTGTCCAGGCCCCTTCTCACTGAATCCTCACAGCCACCCCACGAGAGAGCTGCTTCTGCTACTCCTACTTCACAGACGAGGAAGCTGAGGCTCGGAGGGCAAGGCAGCTCATCTAAGGCCACACAGCCATGAGTGCCAGAGCTGGGATTAGAATCCAGTCCTGCCCAAAGTCCCATCCTCTCTCCCCTTTGCCAGGCCGCAGAGGGGCAGGAGAAGGATCTGGACACCTCCTTTCCAGATCACCCAGACACCTGGGGTCTCAGGCCTACCTGCTCGGGAGAACTTGTCTGCCATCTCCTTCCGCACCAACTTGGTGAGGTTGAAGTAGTTGTCGTCCTCGTCGATGCTCTGCAGGAACAGCGGGATGTGCTGGAAGACGATGGCGTGCTGGCACTTCCGCTGCCCTGCGATGCTCAGCTGCTGGTCCAGCCACTGGTCCTGGGCCTGCTTCAAGGTAGGGCACATGGAGGCATCGTAAAAGAACTGGGAGTTGAGGACGAGGAACAGGACGCCCCCAACCCAGAAGCTGAAATAGTCATCTCCCCAAGTCCGCTGGAACTCCGCGATGGTCTCGGGGGTGGGGACATTGCCCACGTCATGGTTGCCGCTGACAAGGACCAGTGGGATCTCGGGGTCCACGGTCCTGAGCACCCGCTGCAGGTCCTCCGTCTGCTCCTTCCGCCAGGGCGTCCCTGGAAGAGTGAGGGTCATGTCCTGAAACGGCTGAGGCTGTTTGTGCCTTTATAATATCGAATTAGAGAATAATCTAGAAATCCACTCAACTGGACACATGGAAACTGCAAAAAGCAGTCATATGTTAAAAACAAATCAACAAGTGAGATGGGAACTTCTGTCCTCCTTCCCCTGCAAATTCAGTGTCTAACTGGCCATCTGACCCAAAACTGCTGATTGAGCGATGGTGTAGAGTCATTCTAATTATAAATATTAGTGAAGCTGAATTTCTATCTTTTATTTAGAAAATAAATATAAATAGTTGTGACTTTTCTGCCCTGTTTCAAGGGGTCATCAAATGCACCCCTGAGGTGTATGGACCCAGCTCTGAACGCTAACCTCAAACGACAGCTATTTAAGATTTTCTTACCATACACACGACCGTGCAGACTGTGTGACCACTTTTATGGGAAAAATTCTTAGAGTCCAAACGGCTACATCAACTGGCACGTGTATCTTGCCAAACCTTCCCCATACAGCGGAAGAGGCATTTTATATTCTACTAGCAGTGTGTTAGAGAGCAGGGGCTCAATGCCTTAATATGAAGCACATTCCCCCTGGCACTCAGGAGTCAGTGTGGAGATGATTATTTAGACAAACAGTGGGTTCCCTCCTCCCTCAGATTCCTGGCTTCCACGCTTCCTGTAATAATGTATTAAAACCTTAATAAATGGGCTTTGAGATGACCAATTTAATTCCAGATCTGGTTTTTTTTTTTGGTGCTAATTTATTCAACAAATATTTATCGAGTACTGACTACGTATAAGGTACTGATTTAGCTACCAGGGTCAGCTGTGAGTCAAAGAGACACAAACCGTTCCTTTCAAACTAGTGAGTCAGACAATCTGTCAAGTAAATTATAGAAGCACACCCATCTGTATCAGATGTTATTAAGCATGACTGAGAAAAGCAAAGCGGGGAAAGGACATGATTCCTGATAGTCCTGCGGAATAAGCTCAGCATCCTGCAAAGACAGCATATGAAAAATGATGAAAGAGAGAAGCCCACCTTCACGAGGGATGATAAAATTTCACCTGAAAAATGCTGCCATGAGCAGACGAAAATTAGACCCCACATTTCATTTCCATCATGAATTAAAAAGAAAGCAGCCAAGTCTTTACAAAGCAATTACAGCTAAGAAAGAAGAACATAAAGCAGAAATAAAGGAATTCAGTTTAGATGGTCGGAAAATAGGCAGATGTGAAATAGGAACTGGTAGAACTAACTCAGGAAAGAAAGAGAGGGAAATGACAAAGCCACTTCAGAAATTACAACCACAAGATTAGCAGTGAGATTTCCTTTACAGCAAGTATATGCCTGCTTTTCTAAACATCCCATGAGACTGTGTACAGAATGTGCACTCTCTGTTGAACACAGAGTCCCTCATATTTCCACTCAATCCAACTCGTTAATGGGGTGATTCAAACCTCCTATGTCATTATTCTTTGCTTTTGGCCTATTGACCTGCATCAGTTTCTGAAAGACCTGGTTAGGTCATCACTCTAATTATGGATCGATCGATTTCTCTTGGTAATTCTGCCAAGTTTGGTGTTCACTTACTTTTAGCTATGTTGTTAGACACTTAAGAGTTCAGAACACCCATATCTCACTGATATATTTTTATATTTAATCCTAATAAAATAAATAAATGAAGAGAAAATAAAGAGGTAGATCTGCACAGATGTTCTGGAAAGATCTGTAATATATATTAAATTAAAAAGGTAAGACATGGAGGAGTAAAAATCACACATAAATTTTAAGAAGGCTTACACATATTCATATATTATGGATAGAACTTCTCCAAAGATACAAAGGAAACTATCAACTCTGCTTAAATCTGGGAAACAGAAGCGGGGAGTGAAGGAGACTTTCACATTTGGTTTAAAACCTTTTATGCTATATTTTTAAAGTTCCTTCCTTTCTTCCTCACCTTTTCCAAGCTTATGTATCAGTTTCATTTTAAAAAAAGAATTAAATTTTAAAAAGCTTATGTATTATTTTCATTTTTTAAAAAAGAATTTTAAAAAAAATCCTTAGCCTCAGGATCCTAAGGATTAAAGAAAATTTAGGGGAGGCCAGTCAGGTGGCTACATTTCCAGTAGACCCCAGTCTCGGGGGTGAGTGGAATTTACTGGGGAAAGGCTGGCTGATCCCCACAGAAAGAGCTCAGGCGAGGGGAGAAGCAGGTCCTGCCTAGCACTGGGGACCAGGAAGCCTCTCCCTCGGTGGTGCTAGGGATTTGCCTACAGGCAGCACCTGCTTCCTCACTGGTCTGGGCTGGCCCTGGGGCTCCTGGTTTGAAGAGGCCATTGACTGATGTTGCTTCCTTAGCTGAACTTGGACTGTGGGTATCTGTGTTGACTCTAAACCCCTCTAAGACCCCACTGGTCTGTTCTTTTCCCATTGGAGAACTTGAACTTGGTGCTCCAGCTCAGAGTGCTGCCTCTCATTACAGTGTCCTGGTCACAGTGTATTATGAAGTCCTGATCCACAGGACAAGGACTTTATAATACACTGGGGTGCAGAGTGTCTCCCATTCTTGATTTTCAAAAGACACTTCATCACAATGCTTCATACACTGACTGAGGAAGACACAAAGAATGTTCGAGTAGCTAATGACCATACACAGAAAAGTTAAAAATGAGCACCTCAAAAGACAGACTTAGGGGCTTCCCTGGTGGTGCAGGGGTTGAGAGTCCACCTGCCGATGCAGGGGACACAGGTTCGTGCCCCGGTCCAGGAAGACCTCACATGCCGCGGAGCGGCTGGGCCCGTGAGCCATGGCCGCTGAGCCTGCGCGTCCGGAGCCTGTGCTCTGCGACGGGAGAGGCCACAGCAGTGAGAGGCCCGCGTACCGCAAAAAAAAAAAAAAAAAAAAGACAGACTTATTCAAATCTTGGAAAGGAGACCTTGTCTACAAAACAATCTACAGTGAAGAGCTGTGAATTATACACAACAGGATGTTTGTTTGTTTCCAAACTTCAGAGGGATGCTGCTCTTGGAGAAATCACAAATAATCCCCAATAACCTGTTAAAAACCATGAAGCCCATCTTCCCTGGATCCCTTCAATCAAAGATAAGCCTCTCTTGTGCAGCTTTTCCAGGACTTTCTATACCCCCCCCCCATCTGGCAAGGTGTGGATGGGGAGTCTGTGACACATGGGTTTGGACCTTGGCTCTTGCCCTTCACAAGCTGTGTGGCTTTGAATGAGTCACCTGGGTCCTCTGAGCCTTGGCCTCAGTATGTGTGAAATGGGAATGATAACCCCACAATTCAGAGGGCAGCGGTTAAGGATTCATACCAAGATAATTTCCAGAATTTGGTACAAACAGGTATAGAAAAGGTGATCTGTCTTCCCTCCACCCCACACCTGAATGTAGTAATTCTTCCCTCTTTATCAGTAACCCAACCATGTACACAGAGCAATCAGTGTATCATTTCTGGGGACTTCCCTGGCGGTCCAGTGGTTAGGACTCCGCATTTCCACTGCAGGGGCATGGGTTCGATCCCTGGTCAGGGAGCTAAGATCCTGCAAGCCATGAGGTGCAGCCAAAAAAAAAATCATTTCTAAAGGAATGAAAACATTCTCCAGGGATATAAATAATTTTTAGGTAAGCATTTCAAAGTGAAGGAGTAAATTCTAGATGGTAAAAAGCCAAGTTTAATGAAAACATCTGCATTACATTCAACACACCCATTTGTGTATATCAGAATTTTTTTGGGGGGGGGGCTTCCCTGGTGGTGCAGTGGTTGAGAGTCCACCTGCCGATGCAGGGGACACGGGTTCGTGCCCCGGTCCGGGAAGATCCCACATGCCGCGGAGCGGCTGGGCCCGTGAGCCATGGCCACTGAGCCTGCGAGTCCGGAGCCCGTGCTCCGCAACGGGAGAGGCCACAGCAGTGAGAGGCCCGCGTACCGCAAAAAAATAAATAAATGAATAAAAAATAAACACATATAACTAACTGCATGTATATTAATTACACATACATCACACTGCGTGTACGCACACACGCACGTTTATGTTTCTAATCAGAAAGTCATTAGAACTGAACAAAACTGGATGACTTTACATAGATGCTGGACAAGCCCAGTCGTCTTTGCAAGGCTCACCATCTTCAGGGGATGTGCAGTAGGTTTGGTGAGCACCTGGCATCATTTTTCTCCCCAAGGGCTGGCACCCCAGAGAGACTGATCAGAGCAGTGTGGGACCAGGCTTTTCTCATCTGTGGCTTTTTCCACTGTGGAGAAGGAAGCCTGTGCCCTTAAAAAAGAAATATTGGATTCTCTTCCGTATTCTTCTTAACTGTCCCTGATATCAGACACCTATGTGTGGCTTGGCTTCAGTTGCTAGCAAGCCTTTCTCAAAGAGGTGTTCAGGGTCTGTGTTCTCAGCGTTCTCTCCCAGGGATTTGTGTTGCAGCTAAAGAACCTTCTTCTTCTCGGAACTTCTGACATTAACTTGGGTTTTCAATTTTACACAGGTCTATCAAAGCTTAGTTTACAGCTCAACATGATTAGACAAAATTGTATGTTGTTACTAGGATAAAACTCCCATGCCCGGTTCATTTATTCCACAATTAAACTCTTGCGGGCATGGCACATTAAAAGTAAATATCAGAATGTACCTGGGATGGCTATTCGTGGAATATTGCCATAATATTTCAGAAGCAATGGTAAAACCCTTGGAAGGATGAGATGAACTCTTGGCCATGTAGCTTTTCTTAGGATTGTAACGCACTGCAATTTATTGTTTATTGAGAACCCTAGTGGTTACTTCATTTCCAAGAACAGAGGTGTCCATGTTATTGCCATTTTCCACCCCCAGACTAGGGCTCCAACTCCTGAAGGGAAAATAACCACCACGCGTCACTTAAAGTATATCTCAACCAGAAGTGCAGGCAGCTACTGCAGAAATTTTTGTGCGTACCTGCCAAGCACAAAACATCATGATAATACACATTTGTTTCCCCCTTTGGGGGTAAAGGAAAACAGAAGCTGCTGCAAAGCACCGGAGAATATAGCCTGGTTACAGAAAAGATAGAACAAGAAACAAGCATTGAACTCACGTGCTTCCATTTCCCTTGAACCACCCACCCCAGCCAGCAACACGTAGTGATGCAAAATCCCACCAGCAGATTACTTACAAGAACCATCCACCTCTGAGACCTTCACAGCATTTTCTCTCCCCTGTGGAGGTCGTCTAAAGAAGAGATCCTGCGAAATGATTTCAACAGGGTTATGAATCTATTCACTGTTTTAGTAAGAAGCTTTTCTTCCTTTTTTAAATACAAACAAGGAAACCAACGTTCTCTGCAGCAAAGCGGCAGGAAAGGATGTTGCTTAGTTAATGAAAATAAGACCTCTATATTCCCCAGTCCCTGAAGGCACAAGAACTCAAACGAGAACTGATGATAACACACTCAACCACTGGCAGGAAAAGTTGAATGAAATAGTGGAAGAGTAGAGAAACAGTCAGGTGAGGTAATGGGCTACTCATTCAGGGGGATCTAGAGTGGACTTCCCAGTTCAATACCAGCAGCAGTGAAAGAAACAACAAAATCAATGCGGCCCTCGAGTAAGCCCATGCTGAGCAGTTACTTGCAAACCAAACGACTTCTCCAGCTGAGGCCGGCGCAGGGGAGGCAGGTGACTCAGCCTGTGATGGGGAAGGATTTCCTGGCAGAGAGACCGCTGCTGCTGCACTCTGTCAAATCCTTTCACACCCACAGAGCCTCCTGCCTGCCCCAGCTCCTAGGTGTACCCTCCCACCTGGGACCTCACACAGACCCTGGCTTCCCCACGGCACCCTCAGGCTGGGCTGTTAAGTGATGGGTGGTCTCCAGCAGCATTTTCTTTGCACAGTGAAGATGCGTGGTAGATATGTGTATGGATTTGGTCTAATTTGACTGAATACAGAAATTAATAGGAGGGACTTCCCTAGAGGTCCAGTGGTTAAGACTTAGCCTTCCAAGGCAGGGGGTGCGGCTTCGATCCCTGGTGGGGGAGCTAAGATCCCACATGCCTCAGGGCCGAAGAATCAAAACATAAAACAGAAGGAATATTGTAACAAATTCAGTAAAGACTTAAAAAAGAAATGGTGTACATCAAAAAATCTTAAAAAAAAAAAAAGAAATTAATAGGAAGATACTGGGATATGCATGGAACACCCATTTCTCATCCCTCCTCTTCCTAATTTCAGCAGCAGGTTATCGGCGGGGCAGCCTTAGAACCCTTGCTCCTCAGTCCAGGCCTTCTGACAAGAACAGAAGTCCAGCAGCTTCTCCACCCAGTTGCAAACCAACTTCTACACACACACACTGTTCCTGTGGTCTTCTAAAGTCTCTTTTCCTAACGGAGTTGCGGCCAATTTTTAGGCAACTGAAGGCATGACGTATGGCTTCTTGCAATCTGCGAAGCTGTAAACAGGTAGCAGCATCTGCCTCCTATGGACCGAATTGCTCCCACACCCCCAAAATTCATACACGGAAATCCTAACCCCCCGTCCAGGAAAGCTAACCCTTTCTCCTCTACTTAAATTCCTCTCTACCCATCTTTTCCGCATCCTAGAACCGGCAAGACCATGTTTCCTCTCCCCTGGTTATAGCTCACTGCCCAGAGGACCGCAATACCCTCCTGACCGGCCCATCTGCCACGAGCACCCCCTGGACAAGCTGTTCTCACACAGCCATCGGCATGAGTTTTTTTTTTCAGCCAGGCCACCAGCGTGTTGAATCATTCACCTCTCCCGATCACAAACTATTCAAAGTTTCATAAACTTAATCTCATCTTCTTATACTTTATCCCATCTGATCCTCACATTGTCCCTTTGGTGGCCCAATGGATGGCCTTGTGGCACCTTACGCAAGAGACATCTTCTGAAAACCTTGCCCAATTCACAACTTGCGTATTTCCAGACTACGCCTGAAACAGAATGGTCCTTCTTACCAGCTGAAGTGTCCCTGCCACTTTGCAAAAGCAACCAAGAGTTTTGTACTTACACTAAGTCCCCTACATGTGAACCTTCAAGTTGTGAACTTTCAAACATGCTAACATGTGTTCGCATGTCCAATCACATGAGTTAGCTCACGTGTCTGGCGCACATTGTCACGAGCGTGTATCCTCTACGAGTGGTTGTGCTTTTGTGTACTTTACTGTATAGCAGTGTATAGAGTATAGTAGTATAGTATCTTTATTTCAAGTCCAAGATGTCCAGAAGCAAGCATAAAAGCAGTGGTGATGTAGCTGGTACTGCTAAGAAGTGCCAAGCAATAACGATGGAAACAAAAGTGAAAATAACTGAGGGAGTGGAGTGACAAGAGGAGAAAGAAGTAACTGCAGCACTGAAGAGATTCACAACGCAGGAAATGGCAAGGGGACTTTCTTTATTTGAGGAGGCACTGTTAGTTCTTGAGGCACAGGACCCGAACAAAGAACGGTACATGAAGGTGGCAGCAGCCGTTCAGAATGCAATCCAGTGCTACCGTGTCATCTGTGACGAGAAAAAAAGAGCTACGACCCAGACGTCACTGGATCGTTTCTTCAAGAGAGTCAATAGAACTGAATGAATCCACCAAGGGACCAGACCTGTGCCATCAACGTCAGGTGTGAGTGGAACTGCAGCTTGCCCTCCGTCTCCTACTGCTGAGGATCCTTCAGCTCTACCATCTCCCACCTCCTCTCCCTCCTGCAGTCAGTAGCTCTTCTTGCCTGTTCACTCGATGCCAGCCCCTGTGTGCCAGCTGTTGTACTGTACTTTTCAAGGTGCTGTACTGGAAGATTAAAAATGTCTTTATTTTTTGTTTGTTTTTCATGTATTTGTGTGAAAAGTTTTATAAACTTATTACAGTACAGCACTATAGAGCCGATTGTGTTAGGCTAACTTTGTTCGACTCACGAACAAACTGGACTTAACGGACACGCTCTTGGAATGGAACTCGTTCGTATGCAGGGGACTTCCTGTACTCGTCAACAGCTTCACCAGCTCTAAAATGGCACGGTTCTTGACAAAGGTTTGATTTGAAGGGATTTGTATTACTTCAAAGCTAAAGCATAAAGGGAGGCTTTTTTTTTTTTTTTTTGGTATCACACTATTTGGGGTTCACATAGCATCCATCCCATTGTTCTGTTACCACTGTTTACAGGCAAGCAAAACCAAGGCTTACTGCAGTCACGGGGGGAGGGGACGGGGCGTGAGGACTCAGAGCTGAGCTACATGGAGCCCAGGGCTCAGCCATGGAGGACTGGCCTGGGAATGGGACCATCAGTGGGGCTCACTGCTGGGGACTCAGGGAGTGGGGAGACTCGGTTCTAAATCTCACTGTGTGACCAACTGGCTGTGCTCTTTTGGCAACAATCAATCATAAACATGGCCCTTGCTATCATCAGTGAGGGTTTCTATCTGCCAGGGCACCAAGGAAAGCACTTCACACATAATATTTCACCATGACACCACTTCTTACTTAACTGTGTGCTGCCCTCATTTCTCCAGGTATAAAGTAGCAACAGGAAACCTGCTGCATCTACTCTCAATGAATGGAAAAAAACAAAAAACAATGACATGGGACTTCCCTGGCAATCCAGTGGTTAAGACTTCGCACTTCCACTGCAAGGGGCACGGGTGCGATCCCTGGTTGGGGAACAAGATCCTGTATGACGAGCAGTGTGGCCAAAAAACGCACACAAAAAAACCGATGACATAATGTGTACACAGCTAGGTGGCCTGGATAGTGTGAGGAATGAGATGGACACAGTCCCTTTCCTCATGAAGCTCAGCGTGTGTACACAAGGCTATGCTGGAGCCATCAGGAGGAGGACACTTCTTCCACCTGGTGCTGAGGACCATCCTCGTAGCACCGATCAAGGAACCATCGATTCAGTAACAATAAAGAACAAATAGCCTTCAGGCTTTCAGCCATAAACAACTTGACCCCTGGGTTTATGAGGTATGGTTAGTACATCCAAATGTGTGCCAAATATAGGGGGATTCTAGACATTCTTGAAATATATCCATTTAATCTGTTTAATCATTCAGACAGGCACTGCAGGTCGTGGTAATAGGGAATATAGAGTAGCAAATCCTTTGACCAAAGCATCAAATCTGCCAAAGGAGGTCGATGGAATTGTAGGGGAGATTCTGGGTATCAAAACCAATCTTTTTAAGCATTCCATTCTGATGGAGTAATGTCATTTCTCCAAATAAAGATGAGGCTCTACAGTTTCTGAATTCATCATAATTCTGCACTTACGAACATTATAGTATGGATTTACTAACTTGCAAAGTTTATAAATTATCCCCTTTGTAGCATCCAGCAGTATTAAAAGAAAAGGGGAAGACACTAGAATTATAAAACTTTTTTTTTTTTGCGGTACGCGGGCCTCTCACTGTCGTGGCCTCTCACGTTGCGGAGCACAGGCTCCAGACGCGCAGGCTCAGCGGCCATGGCTCACAGGCCCAGCCGCTCCGCGGCATGTGGGATCCTCCCGGACCGGGGCACGAACCCGTGTCCCCTGCATCAGCAGGCGGACTCTCAACCACTGTGCCACCAGGGAAGCCCTATAAAACTTTTTTTAACCTCTTAGAGTGGTCTTCATTTTGAAAATGTACTGTGGGGGGACTTCCCTGGTGGCACAGTGGTTAAGACTCTGCACTCCCAATGCAGGGGGCCCAGGTTTGTTCCCTGGTCAGGGAACTAGATCCTACATGCACACCGCAACTAAGAGTTTGCATGCCACAACTAAAGAGCCCACATGCCGCAACTAAGGAGGCTGCCTGCCACAACTAAGACCCAGCACAACCAAATAAATAAATTAAATAAATAAATATGTATTTTAAAAATGTACTCTGGGGACTTCCCTGGTGGCGCGGTGGTTAAGACTCTGCAGTCCCAATGCAGGGGCCCAGGTTCGATCCCTGGTCGGGGAACTAGATCCCACAGGCATGCCACAACTAAGAGTTCGCATGCCACAACTAAGGAGCCCGCCAGCCACAACTAAGACTGGGAGCAAGTAAATAAATAAATAAAATAAACAAAATAAATATTAAAGAAAACTGTATTGTATGCAGAAGTTCGTTCATAAACTGGCTGTTTGAAATGTAACTAGGGTTTGTCACAGAAATAACACTGTAATTGGTGATTAGATCTCAGGCCAAATCACAAAAACCTAGTTTTTTTCATCACAACACGGATGAATGTATTAATTCAACTACATAAGAGTTATAATCAAGCTTTTCTCCCTAGCCACTCTGTTTACTTTCTAGTAAAACATTTGAGATTTCTGTTTTTGTTGCCAGATTCTGTGTCTTTTCTTCCCTTCAAAATTCTCTTACCAGCTAGCATAGGAAACTAACCACTATTTATACCCATAGGTAACAATGATCATAAGGGAATTTAATATACTAGACGAGAGAAATGTATTACGTAAGGTAGTAAGTATATTAAATGCATCTGATTAGAGGGTCGATAAAGGTATAATCGTGGTTATTTATACTTCGAAATATTATTTGCTACATTAGAAGTAAGCTGTATGAAATTAGTGGTTTTGGGATAACATATCTCTGATATATGATGAAGCAGGGAAGATAAAGATAAAGGGTCTGCAGGCTGATTATATTCTTGAGACTCTGAAGAGTCAGGTAAGCCAAGGTCACTATCTGAGTTTGACCAAGTGAAGCATATAACTCTCCTGGTTACTCAAAAGCTCACTCTATAAGAAGCAATATCAAACATAATATCAGCTCTCATTCATGGAATTCTAACCATGTGCTAATTAGCACCTGCATGACTGCACCCTGACAAGCCTGTTACTTTACTACAACACGTGACACATCTGGTTGACCAGCTGACTGGGGCCCCTCCTCATGCTAATACTATTCTAATGAGTAAAACCATATCAGATGAAGTGAACTGTAACCAGGGGATAAGAAACATGGTCGTGCCAGTTCTGTGATGCAGGAGGGATGGATAAAGAGGAATTTAAGCACAGGACAAAGGGTTAGCTCTCCTGAGGAAGAGCCTGAGTGGTAAATGGACGGGGACATCCAGAGTCTGGGAGCTTGGGAGCACCTCAGGCACTGAGGGTGCCTGTCACCTTGTCTGCCTCATGGTCACCACCACTGTCAGCAAAGATGTCTGGGACTCCTTGCTGCCATCCTGCCCTGCCAGTTGCCATCTCTGCATAGGAAGGAGGCCCCACAGGGGGCCCAGAGGGTCAGTGGGGGTCAACATACACCACTGGTTCTTTGGGAAAACATGATCTGACTCCCAATTCACGGCTCTAGGAGTTCCACTGTGCCTCCTGGTCCTGGTGTACAAACCAAAATGGTGAAGAAGTTTCAAGGGCAATGGGAACACCTGGGACACACGCTTGGGATATTACAAGATTAAATGTTGGGATGCTACAAGGTTAAATGTTGGGATGCTGCAAGGTTAAATGCTGTGATACTACAAGGTTAATGTTCGGATACCACAAAGTTAAATGTTGGGATGTTACAAGGTTAAATGTTGGGTTATTGCAAGGTTAAATACTGGGATACTGCAAGGTTAAATGTTAGGATGCTACAAGGTTAAATTCTGGGATGCTACAGGTTAAATGTTGGGATATTACGAGATTAAATATTGGGATATTACAAGGTTGAATGTTATAGTATTCGGATTTGCCTGGACTTGGACATTATCTGATCAGCTTAAAAATCCTAAATACAATAGTATACTCAGAGTTTTACAAACTGAAGAAAAAAATTTAAGGGAAAGAATCCTAACAGACTATACCTTCAGTTTGTGTTCGTTATTAATCACTATATATGATAAAGACATGGAATCATAATGATCTTATTATTGTGTTCACAATGCAGAACGCAGAAAATAATGTCTACAGTAGCTGTGAAAGGCTGAGAGTCACAAAACCACGTTTTTATAAAACCATTAAGCAGAAATGACTCAGAAAAAACACAGGGATAATTATGTTTGGTGAGACTGAGAGAGCTAAAAGCCATCTTAAAATCACAACAGAGGGGCTTCCCTCGTGGCACAGTGGTTAAGAATCTGCCTGCCAATGCAGGGGACATGGGTTCGATCCCTGGTCCGGGAAGATCCCACACGCCGAGGAGCAGATAAGCCCGTGCACCAAAACTACTGAGCCTAAGCTCTAGAGCCCACGAGCCACAACTACTGAAGCCCACGTGCCTAGAGCCCGTGCTCCGCAACAAGAGAAGCCACCGCAATGAGAAGCCCGCGCACCGCAAGGAAGAGTAACGCCTGCTCGCCGCAACTAGACAAAGCCCATGCGCAGTAACGAAGACCCAACGCAGCCGAAAATAAATAAAATAAATTTTTAAAAATTAAAAAAATCACAACAGAGGCTTCCAGTTAAAGATGGTGGACTGAAAACACACACGTAGCTCTGTTCCTTCCACAAACCCTACTGCAAAGACAGTAAATTTCCCAGGACAGAGATAACAGGGGAAGAGAAAACAGCCACAGTTATTTGGAAACCAGAAAGCAGATGGACAAGTGGTAATGGGCTTAGCCGATTTATAAAGTTAAATATTCATCTGGCAATGGGAAAAGTCAAGAAGCAAATGGCTTGGTACAACCACTTTGGAAAACACTTTGGTGGTATTTACCAAAGCTAAACCTACATCTTCCTGATGGCCCAGCAATTCCACTCCCATGAATACACTCAAAGAAAATGAGTGCACAGGTCTATTAAAAGACATGAACAAGAATGTTTATGGCAGCTTTATTCATAGGAGTCCCAAAAGAGAAATGACCCAGATAACCGTATCAACAGTGGAATGAGTAAATAAGCTATGATATAACAACTAGATGGATACTATATAGCAATAACAAAGAACTAATTGCTGCTACATGCAATAACATGGATGAATCTTCGACATTATGTACAGTAGAAGCCAGAAGAGTACATACTGTATGGTTCTGTTTTTATTAAGTTCAAGAACAGGCAAAACCAACTGATAGTGACAGAAAGGTTACTGATAGAGAAGAGACACGAGGGAGGATTCTGGCGTGTGGCAAATGTTCTCCATCTCTGAGTGGTGGCTAAGGGTGGACTCACATTTTCAAGCTCTTTACATCGCATTGATTGCATTTCACTTTATTTATACTAAATCTCAATTTTTTAAAAAAAGTAAAGAAAATGAATGAAAAGAAAAAACTTTGCTTTGGGATGTCCCTGGTGGCACAGTGGTTAAGAATCCGCCTGCCAATGCAGGGGACACGGGTTCGAATCCTGGTCCGGGAAGATCCCACATGCCGCCAAGCAACTAAGCCCGTGTGCCACAACTACTGAGCCTGCATTCTAGAGCCTGCAAGCCACAACTACTGAAGCCCGTGCACCCTGGAGCCCACACGCCTCAACTACTGAGCCTACACACCACAACTACTGAAGCTCACACGCTCTAGGGCCCGCGAGCCACAACTATTGAGCCTGCGTGCTGCAACTACTGAAGCCCACACGCCTAGAGCCCATGCTCCAAAACAAGAGAAGCCACTGCAATGAGAAGCCCGCGCACCGTAACAAAGAGTAACCCCCTGCTCGCTGCAACCAGAAAAGGCCCGCATGCAGCAATGAAGACCCAATGCAGCCAAAAAAATAATAAATTAAAAGAAAAAAAGGCAATAAAGTTAATCAGCCCCTAATACCTTGGTGCACTGATGAGGAGGACACAAGGTAATTATAAAAACAAAACAAAGAAAAACAAACAAAAGAACTCTGCTTTACATTACAGAAACCTCACAGGCCCAGGAATTTGTGGTGACAGGTATCCTTGGAAATGGGAGTAAAAGAGCCAAAAAAGAAAGACCTACAGACACCGATACTGGGGACAGGGGGAGCCTTCACTATGGTGAAGATCATGGAATACAAGCCCTCCTACAAAAAGGGTCCAATCAGCTTTCTAGTGCTGCACTGGTTTTGTGTGTGTGCTACACCCTTAAACTAGCAGGCAGCCAGGTCAACAAGACACCTAAGGCAAGTGTACAACAAACAACCAAAATGGGAGGAAACAGACTATTTGGAGAAAAAATAAAACTATCATTAATATTCTCAGAGAGGGAAAAGAAGATATTGCCTCCACTAAACAATGGTAGGATGCTTTTTTTTTTTTTTTTTTTTTTTTGCTGTCCGCGGGCCTCTCACTGTTGTGGCCTCTCCCCTTGCGCAGCACAGGCTCCGGACGCGCAGGCTCAGCGGCCATGGCTCACAGGCCAAGCCGCTCCGCGGCATGTGGGATCTTCCCGGACCGGGGCACGAACCCGTGTCCCCTGCATCAGCAGGCAGACTCTCAACCACTGCGCCACCAGTGAAGCCCCATAGGATCCTATTTTTAAAAGGCATTTAATGACCAAAAAAGCTCTTGGAAATAAAAACTATGGTAGCAGAAATGAAAATCTCAGTAGAAAGCTTAAAAGATAAAGTTGAGGAAATATCTCAGAAAGTACAATATGCAAGGAAATGGAAAAACAGGAAATAATATTTGAGGACAAGTATAGGAAGTGCAGCATCCGAAGAATTCAAGTACCAGAGACTATAGAAAAAAATCACAGAGGGAAAATCATCAATGAAATAATTCAAAAAGATTTCAGAACCAAAGGCATGACTTTAAACAGATTAAGCAGATTCACACAAGGTACATCACAGCGTTATTTTAGAATCCTGGATACAAAGAGAAGATCCTACATGTTGCCAATGCCACATAAAGGATCAAGAATCAGAACGGAATCAAACATCTTAATATCCATACTGAGCGAGCAAAGGCAAGGAAGCAAAGCTTTTGAAATTCTGAGAGAACGATGACTCCTTACCTAACATTCTATACCCAGCCTAACTACCAAACTACCAATTTAATGTGAGGGTAGATTGAAGATATTTTCAGATATAATTTCTTCTCCAGAAGCTGCAAGAGGATATAATCCATCTACAAAGGAAAGAAAAGAGGATCCAACATGAGAGAGAGGCAGTCAGTCCCTCGAATAGGAATGGAAATCCTAAGATGACAGCTGTTAGAGAATAACCGGTGAGGAAACAGAGGGCTTTAGGAGAAATTTCTTCAAGAAGCTGAAACTGATACAATGCCTAATATTTTTTTAATGTATTGACATATCTTCCAAAGGTATGTGCACTTAAACCTTTTGAAGGAGAGATTGAGGTTGATCCAGTACATTTAAAAAACTAAGAAATTTTATTTTAAAAATGCAAATAAAATCTGCAGGAGAAATAATCATGGCTTATTAAATGGCTCAGCTGTGAGTAGTGTTTAAAATACTGTACATACAGATGAACTATTAGAAACACTAAATACCAATACAACCAAAATTGGGATTTAGCAAAGATGCAAATTCAAAAAACAACAATAAGGAGATCCAGAAATAGCAGCATAAACATGTTATTTAGAATTATGTATGTGATTGTAAACAAAATTAGCTAAAATCATTGATAGTGGTGGCCTCTGGGAAGTGACCAATGGGCAGGTGAGAAGTCGTAAGCTATGCTTCTCACCACATCCTGTGTACGATTTGACTCATTAATCTGTGTGCATATATAACACTGACAAAGATGAAAAACTAAATCAATAAAAGCAAAACTTTCTATTATAACTCTATTTTTGTTTTCTATAAAATAGCAAGTCTATAACCTATATAAACCACTACACAATAATTTTTATAATTAAAAAAATCACTTTCCTGTCCCTGAAGGCATGTAAATGTCTGGCTCCACAAGGTAGTTCAACTCCCTGAAGTGTCTGTACGGTCCCCATGACCCCTCATCAGAGCAGATGAGGAAAGCGGCGTAAGCTGAACACAGGGGGTCACAAATCACAGTGGGCACCCCATGAAGACCACAAAGCAAGTGAGCCTCTGGGCAAACAGAGATCAGCCAGGGCCTGAGATGAAAGGGCTCCTCTGTCTTACCTGTGCTCAACCACTCTCCCGCACCCAGCACCAGACTTCAGAGAGCAGTCAAGGCAGGGAAATGCAGGATGTGGGGTGAGCCCTGCCAAGAGGCAGAGAAGTGGGGTCTTCTGAATGTCTGAAGACTAGAGTCACTGCCATCACAGGTATCCAGATGTCCGGGAGACCCTGGGTACAACTCCTCTTCATGGGCCTGAAAATCTGCTTCTCTGACGCACTCCATGGAACGATGATTATTTTTCCCTTTTCATCTCTTGGGAAAAGAGAGGGGATGAGCAGCCTATGACCACAAAGCAATTTGCACCGAGATCCAGGTGCCCCTTCCCCAAAGATAAATTACACGCAGTGTAGCAGTATGTCTAATTATACTGCCTGCTTTATAGGACTGTTACGAAGACGAAGTGAGTTCATCCTTGCAAAGCACTTAGAACAATGCCTGGCACCTAGCAAGCTGTATAAATGTTAGTTATATAAATAAAATAAAATGAGGGAAGAGAATATGGCGTGTTTGCAAAGGTGTTATGAGAAGTCTCCATCCACAGGCTGATGAAGTGTTTCTATAAGAGTTTAAACAGGGCCTGCCCCCTCAGGGCCCCAGTGAGGAGAGAAAGTTATACTTGGATTAAACCAAATGGTGGAAGAGAGGTAGGCCTGGATAACATTATGGGCCACCGTTTCAGCCCTAGGGGGAGGTATAAGTACAGCAGACCACTTTCCAGCTTCGAAACAAGAGCCCCTGGGCCCTTGGTGCCTGACTGAAGACTTCTGTGTTCTAACTTTGTTGCACTGAGGTAGGCATGGGAGAGTGGGGGCTGGGAGGGGGCCCCTACGTCCAGGGTGGCTTTGACCTTCAGAGAACCATCTTCCCAATCAGTGGGCTACATAACCCAATATTGCTTAGCACTGTCCACAGATGAGGGGAAGCCTTAAATACCTTTGGATTCTGGCTCTTGTGGTCTAGAAGCTTCCAGTGTTTAAAAGAATCAAAGTAAATACCCAGAGAGAAGACTACATACAAAGAAAATGGAGGAGTGACTTAGATTTAATACTCCCCCATCAGCTTAATAAAAATTTACTAAACGACTACTCTGGACCCAGCACTATGCTAGGCCCAAAAAAAGAGATGAAAACAGAACAAAGAAAAATTCTTGCCCTCTTGGAACTTACACAATAGTGGAGAGAGAGAGAGACTATCAGTACAGTTAATAGGGACTTCCCTGGTGGCACAGTGGTTAAGAATCCGCCTACCAATGCAGGGGTCCGGGAAGATCCCACATGCCGTGGAGCAACTAAGCCCGTGCGCCTGCACTCTAGAGCCCACGTGCCACAACTACTGAAGCCCGTGCTTCGCAACAAAAGAAGCAACTGCAATGAGAAGCCCGCGCACCACAACGAAGAGTAGCCCCCGGCCCCGCTCGCTGCAACCAGAAAACCCACGTGCAGCAATAAAGACCCAATGCAGCCAAAAAAAAAAAATTAATTAATCTTTAAAAAAGTACGCTTTAGTAAGTAAAAAAATGTAGGATGTTAGATGGTACTAACTGTTATGGAAAAAAATCAGGCAGGGTAGGTGTTAAGGAGAGCCGGTGGGGATGGGAAGAATTATAATTTTAAAATCAGAGACAATCTCAACGAAAAGGTGACATGAGAATAAAGACTTGAGGGTAAGACAACAAATAACCGGAGGATCAGCAGGAGTTCAGGTACCGGAAGAAGGGAAAGGAGGAAGATGGAACAGTTTTCAGGAAGAGGGAACAGTATGTGTGAGAACAGAATGTCAAAGGAACGCGGCCCAGTGAGGAAGCGAAAAGCAGTTGGTATGGCTGGAGGCCAGAGTGCTCAGGGGAGAGGGACAGGAGGTGCAGCAGGCAGGGCCAGATCAGGCAGAGCCTTGTGGCCCACCTTAGGGACCTGGCTGGATTCCAAGAGCAATGGGCAGCCCCCGAAGGGTTTTAAGCAGGGATGGGCATGTTTAGGACTGAGGTTTCAAATAAAAAAGAACTAAATAATGCCATCTGTAGCAACAGGGATGGACCTAGACATGATCATACTAAGTGAACTAGATCAGACAGAGAAAGACAAATATGTGGTATCATACATATGTGGAATCTAATTTTAAAAATGATACAAATGAAACTGCTGTGGCCTCTCCCGTTGCGGAGCACAGGCTCCGGACGTGCAGGCTCAGCGGCCATGCTCACGCGGGCAGCCGCTCCGCGGCATGTGGGATCCTCCCGGACCGGGGCACGAACCCGTGTCCCCTGCATCGGCAGGCAGACTCTCAACCACTGCACCACCAGGGAAGCCCCAGACTCACAGATTTTGAAAACAAACTTATGGTTACCAAAGGAGAAAGGGCGGGGGAGGGATAAATTAGGAGCTTGGGATTAACATACACACACTACTACATATAAAATAGATAATCAACAAGGACCTACTGTAGGGCACAGGGAACTCTACTCAATATTCTGTAATAACCTATATGGGTAAAAATCTGAAAAACAATGAACATATGTATATGTATAACTGAATCACTTTGCTGTACACCTGAAACTAACACAACATTGTAAATCAACTCTACTCCAATAAAATTAAAAACAAACAAAACTCTCCAGCTGCAATGCTCTTATAGCCCACAACTTTTCTGAAGAATGAAAAGTTAACAGAGGGTCTAAGTTTACCGTTGCCTTACCAAAGGATTCTATTAACCATGTGAGGCTGCAGGGACCAGAGGGGCCGGCTGAGCCACAAGAAGAAAAGGGACACTGGAGATGGGTGGCAATGGAGCTCGAAGCCACCAGATGGAGACCAGATAGGAAATGGCGGAAGGGAACAGCTGGAGGAAACACGTGAGGAATTTTCTGACTCCTTGGTATTCATCCTCTTGGTGTCAGGGGACACCTGCCTGCAAGACTGAAGGATCTGGCTGGTTTTTTAAATATAAAAATTACCAAGGAAAAGTCATCATGACAATAAGAATGACTGATGCTCATCTGTGATACATTGTTAACATGGTATTTGATGCAGTAGAGGACCTGTTAGCAGATGTGTCAGGATGTAGGTTATTCTTCCTTTGGAAAACGTTAGCAATTCAAGGCTCACATCACAACATCCATGAGATAATCCAAACATGTATCAATAAAGGAGGGTATGTTTGGGGAGTGGAGGGTGAAGAGGAGTTCCTTAAGCTACGGATATGGAATGGCACCCTTCCGTTATAAATAATTTTCTATAAAGAGCCAGATGCGGTGCCAAAGGCAGGAATAAAGGAATGCACAACTCAAAGGCTGTGCTCACTTTCGGTAAAGACAGCCTCAGACCGCTCTATGCTCCCCATCGAGCCACCCTCTGTAGCACCCGGGCCTGCAAATCTACAACCTCATCCCCACGATGAGAGAGGGAAGCATGGCTGGTTTGTAGTCACACTATTCTCTAAGAGACCAGCCGCCTGGAAAAGCCCAGGCATGCCCACACGACAGAGCAAAACAGGGAGGGATCTTGAAGTTCTTGTCAATGCCTGGTTAGTAACAGGCCCGGGAACTGGACTCCCATGTACAAAGCCGCTGGAAGACTGGCAGGCTTTCTGCTAATGAACATGTGAGTTATCTGCAGAGAAATCATCAGACTCAAGTCTCTATAAGGCAGCAATTATTTCTGTGTTGGAAACAACCACTTGCAAACTCCAGAAGCACTTTAGGCTATTTGATAATAGTGATGCAGTCATATGCAGGTTCATATAGGCAGAGAGAAAGAAAATGAAAGGTCACAGGCAAGAGCTCGGAACTGGAAGAAAAACACAAGGTACCAGTTCTTAATTCTTCTTCATAACACAGGGCTGGGATACACCCTGCAGATTTGTTGCTAAAAAAAATCACTCCTCAAATTACACATTCCACGTAGGAGGAAATGATGTCTTTTGAAGGAAATAGATGACATTTTTTTCTAAAAATTAAAAAAAATCGCTCATCTGATGGGTTCTCATAGTTGTAGCACCCATCATATCACAGAGTAGAATACATTATTTGCCAGGGCTTGAACTGCAAAACCAAAACAAACATAACCAAAAATATTTTCTCCATACTAACTTTAGCATCAGCCCCGGCCGCAGAAATTACAGTATCCCTCCCCAGACACGCGCTGCACTTACTCAGAATTCTAGTAGCTGTCAGTTTGGTACTCTGCAGCTCTGAGGGCCCTGGTTCAGGTGTTTGTGAGTCGCTCTATTTGGAGGTAATTTGAACAGAAATGTTGGGAAGAGGAAAGGAGGAATGAGGATGGCCAAGCAGAGGATGCATTTTCCCGCTGCTGTCTTGGTAAATTTGGACTTGAGGTCAGCACCCTAGTGCCTGCTGGGCAGGAGGAAATCAAGACATATAAAACGGGCCAAGAAGACAGGAAGCAATCACAGTGAACCATAAAATGAGGAAGACACCGAACATTCAGAAAGAGAACAAACGTTGCTGGAGTAAAGGAGACACTGGCAAAGAGAGGACGATACCTACCATAGTATGAACCACCACAGAACACATTTTTACCAAACCTTCTTAAAATGAAAAGGCAGATCCTGAAGCATATCTAATCAAGAAAATGTTTCTATTTTGAAGTATAAAAAATAATATTGAAAATATTTTTACTTAAGGGGATCTACCATTGTTAGTGAGCATTTAAATAAAAATTATGAATGATGGTGTGTTCTTAATGAAGAAACATTATGCAGCCATTCACAATGATGCTTATAATAACAAGGAGGTTTGTTTATGTTCCATGAAAAATCGCAGCACGTAAAACTGCAAATAATGTATGAACTCAGCTGTGTCAAAAAGATTTAAGAAAATATTAGGAAGGACATATGCCAAAAATGTTAATAGTTACTGTCTCTGGGTAGTATAGAATTATGAGTGATTTTTCTCATTATTCTTCTTCCCAAATTTCTTTCAACTGAGCATCTATTACTTTTATAATCACAAAAACCACACACATTAAAAAACATGTTGCAGGGATGAAATGTCTCTACATATTTTAGTTCACAAATGCATAACTGTAAGCTGTGAACATGAATATAGATGATTCTTGTTTCATTTATCCTGAAATAAGAATGCTGGGGTTTTCCAGAATAATAAAGGGCAGAAGCTCCTGGCAAAGTGCCTTACCTACTTAACAGGAAAAGATTATGCAAATTACTTAGTCTTAAAAGAGTATGGACTAACCATGGGGTAAATGCTTATTAACTAGCCTACCATACAAGGCCCTGTACTAAAAATTATAACCCTGCTCATAGAATGAATGTCACCTCATTAGACCCCAAATATCAAATTACAGCTGCAATATTATTAGTGACCTGTTTTTGCCAAAACATGTTTAATGTAGAAGCTTAACTCTGTCAGGCTAACAATCATTGCGCCCTGGTAGAAAAAAAATCAAATGCAGGAGTCTTCATGGGATCAGCTGTAATCATCCCAGAGGCAGTGCACCATCGTGGAAGGTGAGACCCGGAGGGATGGAGGGAGGGAGGGAGGGAGGTTCGGGTTTGAGCCTTGGTTCTGCCACTTACAGAGCTTCATAACCTTAGGCCAGTCATTTATTCTTCCTGAGATTCCATTTCTAATTGCAAAATAAGTGTAATAATATCTACCTTGCCAGAACTGCCATGAGAATAAGAAAAATGTATCTGAGAGTGGCTAACGGCTGGCTCACACTGAACAGTGGATGGGTGAACAAAAGAACAAATAACCAAAGCAGGTGGGTTCTTCCTACTCATCCACTAACACCAAAGTACTTGTTCTGGTAAATACTGGGGCAACCGGGGTGGGGCAGACCACTCCTTGTGGGCTAGCCTAACTCCCATTTCTTCCCTTTTTCTCCCTGTTCACTTCCAGTAGAGAGGCTGGAAAAGCTACATACGTGGTTTCCAGACTCCTTTCTAGCTAGAAATGGCCAAGTAACAAGGTGACATAAACAGAGAGTAGCTGTCTCCCTACCTTCTCTCTTCTCTTAAATATGGAGGAGATGGCTGGGCTACAGCAGCCATCTTGCAACCAGGAAGAAAGTAACAAGAACATGGCAGAGACCCCATCATGACAGTGTTAAGCAACTTAATCAATGCCAGGAGCTGCCTATCTTTAGGCTTGTTATTATGTAAGAAAAATAAGCCCTACCTTATTTAAGCTACTTAAAAAAAGAAAGAAAGAAAGAAAAACAACCCTGCAACCAAAGCATTCTTAAATATAGAAATCATGAGTATAATGGTGCTTGCTCTCATGGAGCTTATTGTCTACTGAGGATAAGGAAAATAAAAAGGGCTCACAAATAAGTATAAAATTAGAATGTACAGTCAGCCCTCCGAATCTACAGGTTCTAAATGTATGGATTCAATAGATGGAAAATATTTGGGAAAAAAATTCTAGAATGTTCCAAAAAGGAAAACTTGAATTTGCTGTGCTGGCAACTATTTACATAGCATTTACATTGTATTTACAACTATTTTGATAGCATTTACATCATATTAGGCATTATAAGTAATCTAGAGATGACTGAAAGTATACTGGAGGACGTTAGCAGGTTATATGCAAATACTACATCATTTTACAGAAGGAAATTGAGAATCCACAGATTTGAGCATCTGAAGTGGGGAGGGGTCCTGGACCAAATCCCCCGTGGATAACGAGGGCTGACTATATTATTAGTGTTTGAAGAAGGCGGGGTGCTTGAAACTCTCTCCTTGATATATGAGGGCATTTGAACCTGCTGAGGTGGTCAGGAGCAACTTCCTTGACTGGGTCATGATGATGTTGAGGAAGGAGAGGGTAAAGGACAGGATTCTCAGCAGAGTGAAGAGCAGGTGCAAGGCCCTGTGGCAGGAAGGAGAGTACAAAGTATGAGGATCTTAAAAAAGGACTGTGGGCTGGTGCACAGAGAGCATGGAGAAGTACAGTACAAGATCAGACCGTGGAGACGGACAGGGTCAGACCTCTTTGGACCTTGTATTTATTTTAAATACTTAGTGTTTTGGGTTTTTTGTTTTTCTGTATTTTGTTATTCCCTAAAAGCAAGGGAAGCTATGTGAGTCTCGCAGAGGGGTGACGTGTTCAGATTTGATTCTAGTGGTTGTATGATATCTATCTGCGGGTGTGGTGTGGTGTATGAGAGAAAGAGAGAGATTGAGAATACATATCTGTGGCCAACACTAACACCTGTGTACCCAGTAGCCATCCTCCGTCCTCCCTTGCCAACAGAAACCCAATTTTGTTGAGGGCAATCATGTGCTGGGCCCAGCTAAAGAGCAGTGATGGGTCCACACCAATAGGCACATTCCTCTTTCCAGCTTTCCAAGACTCCCTGGGGGGTCCATGAATGGCCACGTGACCCAGATCTGCCTGGTGAGACCTCAGCAGAAGTCTGCCAAGCACTGGGGGTGGGGTGAGGGTAGAGGTGTATGCAAAGGGCATAGTTCTAGGGAAGCTATAAAAGGGGACCCATATGTGGCCAATACAGCCAACTTGAGACAAGGTAAGAAGCAGGAATTTGAAAGCCAGCATGCTAAGGATGATGGAGCTTAAAGTTAGAAATACTCTGGGTCCCTGAGGGCATTGCTTGGGCTGCTGAACTGCAGACCCCTATTTGTTTAGGCTGCCAATACTTGGGGTGGTCTATTAATTGTAGCCAAACACTTTCCTAAGTGGTATACCAGCTTTCCTCACCTAACTGAAGGAGAAAAGGCTAAGGGTCCACACTTATTCAACATGCTTGAAAGTAATTTGCTTAATAGCTCTAAGGAGCCAGCACGGCACTAGGTAACATTCCCATTTTGAAACCAGGAAAACTGCCTGACACAGCAATATAACAAGACCCAATTGTGACAAAATACAACAGTAACTTCAGGTCAACTAGCTGGATGATAATTATAATACAGTGGGCAGAACAGAAGAGTAAGTCATCAGAAAGAACTATCCTGTCTCATAAATGGCACCAGAGATGCTCAGAATGGTTTTATATCAGACTTTTTAAAAATGGGCAGAAAAAATAAATCCTCCTTTGGATGTTTTTCTGTAGGATAAGTGAATTGAGACAGACCTGTTTCTAGAAACCTGCAGAGAATCACATGTGATCAGAGAGACATGGCAGTCGTTCAGAGTGATAAAGAGACTCCGTTCGCTGTTGGTGTGATTTAAGGCATTAAGCTCAATTCAGAGCAGTTTCTGAAATGGGCAAGATTATTTGCTTCCCCTCATTAGAGGAAGAAATTAGTTGGGCACTAGTGATCTCTTCATACAAGCCACCAGGGAGAATCAGTATCAAAAAGCAGGTTGGGCGTGTGAATTCCTATGAGACAAAATACACTGAATGGACAAATAAGACACCTCTCGGAATTTTATAAGAGGGTTCACAGTTAACCGTGCCGCAACTTACAATTTCTAGTATGTAATGCCAATCAATGTACATGTGTTTACCTCACATTTATGGTCAAACAAAGTCAACAGTATTTAAAACATGACAGAATAGAGATGTTCTTATAGACACACGAAGAGAAACATGTAGAGATGACCATAATACTTGTAGAAAACATATTTTAAATAACTGTAGACATGTCTTTCAAAACACGTTAATGAAATCGCTTAACTAATAATGAACTACTACCTACAGAAACATTACATGAATAAAAGCAGCTGGCTGGATGAACAGCTGGCTTGCTATGTTAGCAACATAGAGACAAGTCTTAGTTCAGCTGCTATAACAAAGTGCCACAGACTGGGTGGCTCATAAACAACAGAAATTTATTTCTCACAGTTCTGGAAGCTGGAAGTCTAAGATCAGGATGCCAGCCTGGCCGGGTTCTGGTGAGAAACCTCTTGCAGGTTGCTAACTTCTGGCAATGTCCTCACATGGCGGAAAGAGCAGTAAGAGAGCTCTCTGGGGTCTCTTTTATAAGAACGCTAAGCCCAATTATGAGGGCTCCACGCTCATGACCCACCTCCTAATATTATCACATTGGGGGTTAGGAATTCAACCTGTGAATTTGGGGGGCACACACACATTCAGTCCATCGCTGTACACAAAGGCAGAAATGTGAAGCATGTTGAATAATAGGATTTTAAATTCTCAGACAAGGTTAAGAAGATAGAAAATTCCTAACTTGGGATATTATAGGAACTATAAATGTTCCAAGATGATAAAAAAAATTATGATTGCTAACCTTAAATAGATATGGGAAAATTTATTTCACTAATTGCAAAAACATAAAATATGCCCATCTGAAAGATTTACAGCTGAATATTTAACCTTTCTCAAACTACCACAGCACTTCACCTATTCCTTTCTTACGGTTATTAATGATCACTTATTGAGTGATAAACACCTGAAAGCGAAGGGGGGCTTAGATGTTTAGATAAAGAAACGAACGTTTAACAGTAGTTAAGAACACTGCCCAACATCTGCTTCTCAGGATTATTTTAACATCAGCAGGGAAAGGACAGTGTGTTGCGGGTCCTCAGGACCACCCCCGGGTTTGATGACTCTGGAGGAGGACTTACAGGACTCAGCACCTAGTACTCACAGTGTGATTCATCCCAGCAAAAGCATACAGAGCAAGAGCAGCAAAGGGATCAGGTGCGTGGGGTGACGTGTGCAGGAAATTAGGTGCCAGCTCCCAAGACTCCTCTCCCAATGGACTCACAGAGGATGTGCTCACCTCCTCCAGCAATGAGCTGTGACAGCACATGTGACATGTTTGTATCAAGGAAGCTCATCAGAGACCCTGCGCCCAGGCTTCTCACTGGGGGCTGGTCACGTAGGAGCCTCTGCCTGGCACAGACCAACATTCCAGACTCGCAGAAGGAAAGGGGGTGTTCAGCGTAAACCACATTGTTCGTGCAATCCAGGCACAGTGAGGCCCTCTTATCAGGTCTGGGAATGGTGGGAACCCGCCCAAAATCCAGGTTCCCAGACACCAGCCAAGGGCCTAACTTGTGAACAGGTCTTTCATATGGGAAGTCTCAGGCCTGCCGGGCTAAGTCTTTTCTGCACAGATAGACTATTCATTAAACAATGATGGAGCAACTGGTAATCCCAACTGGAAAAAAAATTGAATAAATTGGGTCTCTATCCCTATCGCACACAAAAATCAGTTCCAAATGAATTAAAGACGTAAATACACAAAAACTTTCAAGCTTTCAGAAGAAAATATTAGTGGAATATCTGAATAACTTCAGGGTTAAGCATTTCGTAAATAAAATAAAACAAAATGTACTGACCTTATTAAAGGAAACTGACAAACTGGACTATATTAAAACTTTAAACTTCTGTTCGTCAAAAAACAATATAATTTTTAAAATGAAAAGATAATTAAATCTAAGAAAAGTTAGCAACAACCAATTTAAGCTGACAAAAGATTAATCTGTAAAATATATAAAGAACTATTCCAAGTTACTAGAAAAAGACATATATATTTCAATGGAAAAAAACAGGCTGAGATGAACATGTGGTCAGAAAACATGTGAAAAGATGCTTAATCTCTCCAGTAATTATTACAAAAAGGAAATTAAAACCACAATGAGGACTCACTTCTGCTTCCATCCAAGGAGGAGGAACAGACACCAGGTTTACCTTTCTGCCTGGAACTATTAAAACAATGGACAAACTATACGACCTGATGGCACTCAAGACAGTGAACTGGGCCATGGCCCTCAGGGACCATAAGAGACAGGAAGCAAGTGAGGTGAGCCCTACAACTGCCCTGATACTGCATGGACAGTTTCCAGGCCATGCTGCAGGGAAGGGAGACTCAAGTAGACCCAGTCTCCCTAAGTCAAGAAAACAGAGCTGGGAGTCCAGGCGTCAAGAGTTGCAGGGCAGAGAACAAGCAAGGAGAGTCTCAGTGACAAAGAACCCCAGATATCTGCTGAGTGTCCCCACTTGAGCCTTCGGTGAGAACTGATCAAGGCAGGTGAGGAAACTATCCCAGGCTAAGGAAAGAAACACTTGAAAGGACTAGTGGGAACAATCCCCAGTGCTCACACAGGGCCAGAAACAATTCCCATTCCCACCCGTCAGAGGGGAAAACCTCATAATTCATGGGCAATCGGGCAGAAGACCTGAAGAGGTTTGCTTTAGTAGTGGGGGCAAAATTAGTCCCAAACCAAACTCTGCGCTGGTCCTGCATAACAAACTTAAAAGCAAGACTGAAAGGATTAGCTGTTTCCAAATAACTTAACTGTGTCCTAGAACTCCTCAAAAATATTTATAGGGACTTCCCTGGTGGTGCAGTGGTTAAGAATCTGCCTGCCAATGCAGGGGACACGGGTTCGAGCTCTGGTCCGGAAAGATCCCACATGCCGCAGAGCCACTATGCCTGTACACCACAACTACTGAGCCTGCGCTCTAGAGCCCATGAGCCACAACTACTGAGCCCATGTGCCACAACTACTGAAGCCAGTGCGCCTAAGAGCCCATGCTCTGCAACGAGAAGCCACCGCAATGGGAAGCCTGCGCACCTTAACGAAGAGTAGCCCCTGCTCACCGCAACTAGGAAAGCCCGAACGCAGCAACGAAGACCCAACGCAGCCAAAATAAATAAATAAATTTATTTATTTATTTTAAAAAATTTATAGGAAGATAAAAATATCTAGCATCCAACCAGGTAAAACTCACTATGTCTGGAATCCAACTAAAAATTACCAGAATTGCAAAGAAGTATGAAAACAACACCCATAGCAAGAAGACAAATCAATCAACTAATTGATTAATAGAATAGAAGAGAATAAATATAGTAGCAAAAAGCTGAAAACATCTTACATGTCCAACAACAACATAATGGATAATGGTAAATTATGGTACAGTCATATGCTGGAATACTCTACAGCAGTAAAAAGTAAATGAACCAGAATGATCACGTGAATGTGGATGACTTTAACATACAGCTGAATGACGGAAAAAAGCAAGTTGTGGAAGAACATATACAGGATGCAATACCATTTACATGAAGTTTAAAAACATGTAAAATAAGCCTATATATTTCTGAGGGATACATACACATACAGCAAAAATATAAAGAGACAATTTTTTAAAAACCTTTTAATTTAGGATAGTGTTTACCTCTCAAGGAGAAGCTGCCAGTTGCCTACCTAATAACCCTTCTTTTCTTACCAGCAGAACCTACACTTTGATGACAGTGAAAATGATCTCTGCTGATAATTACTGTTTCCAGTACAATTCTGGTCTCTGGGATGAAAGTCATTGGATGGGCCTTCCTGAAAAGCCCTTTTGCCAGCAGTGTTTCCTCCTTCATGGAACTCGAATGTGATGGCTGCAGCTCCAGCAGCCATTCTATAAAGCATGGAAACAAGGGCCACAGCCTAAAGATGAAGGAGCACAAAGCTAGAACAGCCTGGGTCCCAGGAATGCCTGCCCCAAAACTTATTACCCGAGAGGAAAATATATACTTGCCACTTTTATTTGGATTTTCTGTCACATGCCCTTTATCTCTAACTGAAACTGGCACACAGGGGGCTTCAACAGTGTTGTTAATGTTTTATTTTGTAAGCTGGCTGGTAGATACATGCGTATGCATTATATTAATCTCTAGGCTATTTTTGGTGTTCTTTATGCTTTTTCGTTTTTCAGTCTTTCTAAAATGCTCAAATTTTTAAAAACTCTTAGCCCAATACTTAATCCTCAGTAAGATTTTTGAAGACTCGATGATAAAATATATGAGAAATGCCTACAGTAGGCAACTCAATGAATAAACTGAATCGGAAATAAAAAGAAAGCTTCCTAGAGTCACCAAGCTAGTAGACAGTGGTGCCAGAATTCAAACCCAGTTTTATCTGACCTCCAGTTCCAAGCCAATTCCCAATACACCCTAAATTAATGAGTAAACACACTTTGCCTTGAAGATAAAAGTGTCTCATAATAAACTAGTTCTGGTTTATAAAAATCAACAGGAATAGAGCAGAGGTTAAAGTGCTATTTTAAAATGAAAAGGCTCATTCTTTCTTTAAGAAAATCTATTCAAAGAACATCATGGGCTGTAACTGGATTTTGGCAAAAAACATTCTTTGGATCTTAAAAAGCCTACTTGATGTTAGTTTATAACATAAACGTGGCACCTGAATTGCTGTTCGGGTTTTAATGAGCTGGCATGCAGGATAAGAAACTCTCATGTTGTGTATTACTCGACCACACAAATAGGGAAGCTTTGTTTAATCTTGACAGCTCCCACTTAATTCTCCCTAACTGCCTTCTGTTCAACCACCCTTGTCTTCTGATTGGTGGGAATAAATCAATTTGCATCAGCTTGAGTAGATGAAATTTATTAAACTCTGAAAACCAGTTACTTGAGGGCTACCCTGGCAGGTAAACAAATGAATAAACAGAGAGAGACTGTTTGGAATGGTATGAAAAATTATCTATATATTTTATTCTGCCTGGGTGGCAATACCAACTTCAAACTCTCTTGCCTTTCAGATTTACAAGCTGAAGACAGCAAAATGAAGCTTTCCAAGCAAATCTGAACTGTCTGAACTATCATAAATTCAGTACAGTGTGAGTTTATCTTTAATCTTTTTTTCTTATTTTCCTATTACTTTATCAAACACCAAAAATATTTCTCTGAAAAATTACTGGATTTCTTAGCATGCTGTTATGGACTGAATGTTTATGTCCCCCACCAAATTCCTATGTTGAAATTCTAACCCCCAATGTGATGGAATTAGAAGACTGGGGGTGGGGGGGCTTTGGGAGATAATTAGATCATAAGGGTAGAGGTCTCATGAATGGGATTAGTGCCCTGATAAGAACTGACCCAAGAGAGAGCGTGTTTCCTCTCTGCTCTCCACATGTGGGGATTTAACAAGAAGGCGGCTGTCTGCAAACCAGGAGAAGGGCCCTCACCAGACCCCAGATCAGAACAATGCATAAGCAGAGGCACCTGGACAGCAGTGCCGTGGAGAGAGCTTCCATTAAGCTCTGCTTCCCAGCTCCCCAGAGCTGGTCAGTTCCTTCTGCTTTCCAGATGCCTATTTTTCAGCTTTTCCTTCAATCCTGTGAACCACCTCTTATTCTTTCCATTAATTGCTTTTATTTTTTTCTTCTTAAATTGGCCACCGGGTTTCTGGTGCTTTGCAGCCAAAGAACCTTGAGCAACAAACTGAAATGCCCTCCTCCCTCCTCTAAGCAGATTCCTGGGATACCTTCTGGTAGATGACACCAGCCCATTCCCGCCTTCCCGCCTCCACCTGCACACATTTATGGGGACAAGTGCCTGTCGCCCATGTCTATACAGCATGAACTTAAGGACCTGGCAGTGGCTGGGTGGTGTCGGGAGACATCTGACCCCAGCTGAGCCAATCACACGTTCTCTTCTGGGAGTCTGAAATTGGACCTTTTGATATCGATGCATCTCAATGAAGAGCTGAGATGTGAAATAACGTGAAGGCAGACGGGGATCATCCTGTACGTGCACCCAAGCCGAGAAAGCTGTCTTCCACAAAGCAGAGGCCAGGTAGACCCAGGGATGCACAAGTCACTGACGGATGCCCTTCCTGTCTCTGTCCCCACACTTCCTTGCCTTCCACGGTCTCAATGCACTCCTGCCCTTGGATTCCATGAAATCCTCCTGAAATCCAACCCCCTGCCACCCCTACCCTCAGTGCTTATTTTTTTCTCAAGCTAGTCTGAGTGGGCTTCTCTTTCTTATAATAGAATCACCTTTCTTCCACAACCTCATAAACTCCCTCTTTCTCCAAAATCCCCCACGCCCACCCCACCATCCTGTCCCCACTACATAGGCTGATTTGAACATAGGCCCTATTTTCTACATGGAGCCTGTGCTTGCTTTGCCTGGATCACACGCCCCGTGGGAGCCCCTCACCCCCGTATGGTTAGAGTCTAGCCTTTGGGAAATCGAACCCTATTTAGTGACTGATCCAGGAAGACAGGAAATGCGGATGTTCCTCCAGTGTGGAACAGGTTCTCATGGAGAACCTGGACAAGAATGAACCAAAACAGCCAAGAACGAGGCTCTGCGTCACTGGAAAGTTTAATTGTGGTCATTTCTTTTATAATGCATGAAGCCTCCCCGGGGTTCTTGACCCCTTTCCTCTCTGGCTGTAGGTTCTTTAAGGCTCTGATTCTTTCTTTCTTTGTGTGGCACTCTTTGTCAGATAGAAGAAAACAGAGAGATATTTGGTCCTCAAATTGCATCTCAATAACGGAGAGCCACTCCCAGGTACACTGTGCCCTTTGAATTCAGTCATTTGAGGTTTCATAGTCTCAGTGTGACGACAAATGAAATAGTAAATATAGGTCTGAAAACCTGCTTTGTCTCTAGATCATTTTGACAGGATGCTTTCAAGCCAAACCAAAACCAGATTGAAGCCCTCTTAGTTCAAGGCAGCTTTCACAAGCAACTGCTTGTTGGTTTCGGGGGAAGGGGGGTGGGTTCCTCCTCCTATGAGAAGCCTCCCCCCACACCGACTGACAGCAGTCATATTCAATACACTGTTGGGGGGAGCACAGTTTCTAAATCTGATTAAACAGAGGGGATGGGTGCACAGTACAAGTGCATTCTTGGCCTTACAAAAGGATAAAATGCAGAGACCCTCTGAGATCCTCTGCTGCATTCTATTTATATTATAAATAGAATTTTCACAGGCACTTCTCTACTGCCTGTGAGAAAGAGGCCAAGAGGGAGAATACCAGCTCTTCTGTGACCTTACAGTAGATCAAATTAAAGAAAGTATTAAAGTACAGCAGGAAAAGGTGGGGTCAGACTCGCTGTAAAACTTCTGCACGCTGGAAGTGGTGGGGCAGGAGCCATATTTCAGACTAAGATGAACAGTTTTCTCTCTCTTTCTTTCTCTCTCTCTCTCTCTCTCTCAGGCATGAGGCAGCAAAAATGGGGTCAAACTGTCTCCAGTGGGTGTCTTTTGGCATTGAAGTTGCATCATTTTTATGACTACTATCACAGTGACCCTCATGGATTAACCTCTGAAATTCTCTCAGGGTGACCCTCTTACGAGTATTTCAATACACATCTTTATATATCTACCAGCTATGCAGTTAGATCACTTTGGGAATGGGTATAAATACTTTTGAGAAGGTTCATATCCATACAGTAAAATTAATTCCCTCTCTGTTGCTTTATCATATGAAAATGGCTAGACACATTCAGCAAATTTGGAAGATATGTTTCAGACAGTATGACGTAATACCCAGGTTAAGTGGCATATTTGAAATTTGCACTAGGGGCTCTGCCAGGTGCCTTGAAGAAGCAGAAGTGGGTTCAGATGCAGACCCTCTGAAGTAGGTACAATGATACGTCTGTAGAACAGGCGATTGGGAAGGCATGCTGTCCATACTGAGAAGCTGTGGACGCAGGCAGCTGTGGTTTTAAATAAGAGCCCCAAACGGAAAGTCACAAGGGCAAAGGCAGCAAATGAGAGGATCGATTTGCAACAGAGCTGCGTCTGTGCAAACTGCTCCGGGTGAAGCAGCAGCAGAGACGTATTTATTTAACCACAGCTAGTGATCCTCCCGAGAAATGCCAGGAAAGCCAGCCATCGACAAAATAAATCAGACAAAAGTAAGCAATTAAAGGGTATTATGGGAAGCTTAGGGTACAACTTTAACCCTTGAGATGGAAGTTATAGACCTCAACTACGCTGCTCTCCCAAAATACATCCCTGATGGGTTCTTTTCCCTGTAGAGTGGTGAACATTTATATTAAATGCATGGATCAACCATTTTCCAGGTCTCACTTCTGAAGTTTTTAGTTACAATGCCCTGAAAAATGTTTTTCTTCACAAACTACCATCTAGGTCTGGGAGAACCCTACTGTCACACATCGAGGATGACCACCCATCTCAGGTTGCCCAGAACTGAGGGGTTTCTCAGGATGGGAGACTTTTCGGTACTATTACTGGGATAGTCCTCATCAAACCAGGCTGGCTGGCTGGCTGGCTGCCCTAAATTGGAGCAATACAGAACTCTAAAGTACAACTACAAACATCACCACGGATGCTAAAAGAGCATCATATTTTGCAGTCTGCCTATAGGGTTTGCCTACCTGAATGGTACAGAAGGACCTTAACACGCTTGAAAACAAAAACTCGTAAATAAGTCTCGGGAATGTAATGTACAGCATGGTGATTATAGTTAATAATGCTGCACTGCATATCTGAAAGTTGTTAAAAGAGTCGATCTTAAAAGTTCTCACCACAAGAAAAAAAACTGTGTGACTATGTGTGGGGACAGATGTTAACTAGACGTATTGTGGGGATCACTTCACGATACATGCAAGTATCAAATCATTATGTTGTATGCCTAAAACGAATATAACATTACATGCAAGTATACCTCAATTTAAAAAAAATATTCAAATTCAAAAATGAAAACAAACAAGAAAATAAAGGCCCACATGACTTAATGCCTTGGGTTATTTTATAGATAGAGCCTCAGACCCCAGGCACTGATATTCCACATGGGGGTCTTAGCAGCAGAGATGTCGTGAAGGAATAACAGTTTACACTGGTGACAAGCTGCATTCCATCCAGATCAAACCAGTCCTAGTGATCAACCAAACCAGTCCTAATGGCAACCTTTTAAAAAGTCCTCCTAGCATGCTGTCAGATGACGCCAGATGAAAACACTGTGGCATCATTTACAGGAGATGGTGGTGTGTCAGAGCATTTGGCTGAAAAGACCATGTTTCCAGATAAATTTGGTAGCTTGCTAGGGCTGCTTCAAAGCACAGCAAAATCTATGGCAAGGAAAGGCAGAAGAGGAACTAGTCATTTGGGCGAATCATGTGATCAAATACCCAGTTTTCGTCACAGGGCTCTCTTGGCTGTTGTTTTTCCATGTAAGCGTTCAGAATATTCTGAATAAGAGCTGGAAGGTCAAAGAAAGAAAAAACAAAGCCCCTTTCTATTTCTCACATTTCCACTTCCTGCAGGAAAAAGGACGGGGTACTACTGCATGGTCCAGCATGGCATGAAGTGAGGATAAAGGAAAACAAGCCAGGACATCACTCTCTTACTGCTGCCACCAAGGTCTGTCACAGACTCTGTAATTAACAATCTTGTTTGATCCTCCAAACAACCCAGAAACATAGATACCATCTCCTCTGGCTTCCAGATAAGGAATCAGACGCTCAGTGAAGTCTATGACCTTGCCCACAGCCAAATAGCTCTTAAATGGCACCTAGTCTTTTTTTTTTTTTAATTGGAGTATAATTGCTTTACAATGTTGTGTTAGTTTCTGCTGTACAACGAAGTGAATCAGCTCTATGTACACCTATATCCCCTCCCTCTTGGACCTCCCTCCCAACCCCCACATCCCATCCACCTAGGTCGTCACAAAGCACCAAGCTGAGGTTCCTGTGCTTTACAGGAGGTTCCCACTAGCTATCTATTTTACGCATGGTAGTGTACATATGTCAATCCTAATCTCCCAATTCATCTCAGCCTCCCCTTCCCCCACCCCCCATCATGTCCACATGTCCGTTCTCTACATAAATGACACTTAGTTTTTTGGTTTTGTTTTTTTTTGCGGTACGCGGGCCTCTCACTGTTGCGGCCTCTCCCGTTGCGGAGCACAGGCTCCGGACGCGCAGGCTCAGCGGCCATGGCTCTCACGGGCCCAGCCGCTCCGCGGCATGTGGGATCTTCCCGGACCAGGGCACGAACCTGTGTCCCCTGCATCGGCAGGCGGACTCTCAACCACTGCGCCACCAGGGAAGCCCAATGATACTTAGTTTCAAACCCAGGTCTCCCTCCTTCCAAAAAGCTTATATGCTTTGAGCACCTGCCATGTGTCAGATACTGTGGTAGGTTCTGGGATACAAATGGATAAATGGCAGAGAACCTGTCTTCAAGAGGTTCACAAGCTGGGAGAAAATACAAGAAGCACCATAACAGTCATTACAATGATGGAGTGCTCATAAGGTGTCAGATACTGTGCGAAATGTGTCCCAGTCAGTATTTCAGTTAATCCTCCCACCTGTTCATGGATACAGCTATCACTTTGCATGTTTTACAGAGTCTGAGGCTTAGACAGTTGAGTAACTAACCCAAAGTCACAGCGTGAATTAGTCATATCTTCTGACTCCAAAACCCAGACTCTTCATGGGACGGCACATCAGACAGATGCAGAGGATGGTCTGAGCTTAAAACCACATCAGTGAAGCAGACCACCGAGTTTAAGGCAGAAAGAATCACTAAAAAACTGGTACTTCTAAGACAGGAAGTGGAGCTGAATCTCAAAAGAAGGTGTGATGATGAGGATGGCAATGACGGCAGCATAATGAAGACCGAGGGTGATGGGGGGGGGGTTCAGCCACTGTTTATTCAATGCCTGTGTTGTGCCAGCCCTTGTATCAATACGTCCATCATCTCGCCTCATCTCCACAACTAGCCTCTAAAGTGGGTGCCACTGTCAGTCTCATTTAACAGAGGAGGAGGCCAAGGTCACATGGCCTGTGCTCTTGACCAGCACCTCTGCAGACACAAGGCGAAAGGAACAAGGGAAACACACTCCACCTCCGGACGGGAGAGCTGCGAAGGCATGCTGCAGGGTGAGGTGCAGGACTGAGGCCATTCTGTGATAAGAACACTACAAGGGTGATGAAGCTGAGTATGTGACACAGAGGAGGTGGAACAGGTGGGCAATGAATGGGACCGTTTGATGAGGGGCCACACTGTAGAGAGCGCACAAGGAGGCAGCTGCACGAGTCCTGGCGTGAGTGTCTGGGGCTGACAGGACAGAGGGGGAGCAAGGCTATAGGGGGACTGGGCAGGACTGGGCAGGAGTTGGGTGCGGAGGGAAAGGTGGCTCAAGACGGCTCAAGGGACTTCCCTAGTGGTCCAGTGGTTAAGACTCCGCACTCCCAATGCAGGGGGCCCAGGTTCGATCCCTGGTCAGAGAACTAGATCCCACACGCCATAACTAAAAGAGCCCACATGCCACAACTAAAGATCCCACATGTTGCAACGAAGACCAGGAACAGCCAAGTAAGTAAACAAATAAATAAAATTTTTTTTTTTTTAAAAGAATGAATTCAAAAGGGTCACATCCTTATGACTGAGGGAACAATGAGAAGGAAACTCTAAGAAGAGAGTAGGTTCGGTTTTCACATGATGACACTGAGGTGGAGTGGAACACCTGGGGAGAAGCACAGAGCAGAATCTGCCCCAGGGTGGTAACTGGGCAGCACTAGAAGAAGGCGCCATGGAAGCTTCCATCAGTCAGGTTCTTTGTTGCACACAACTGACTCTGGCTAGTCTGAATAGAGAAGCAATTTATAAAGGATATCAGGTAGCTGGGAGTCTTACAGAGAGCTGGAAAACCAGGTCTCGAGGCTAAGAAGGCAGCACCTCCAATCACATTCAAAAATGCTTCCAGGGAGAAGCGCTGGCCTGGGCACGGATGCTCCCAGGCTGCCCGCTGACACAGCTGATGGTGATGCTGGATGCGAATAATGCTGGGACCCCGGCCACTGCTGCCCCCTGAAGGTAGACGCAGCTGCCAACCCCTTCACCGGGACAGATCCTGCCCCCTCTGTGTCAACAGCTGAAGATTCAAAATCTGCTTCAGGGGGGTCTGGGTGGTTGGGATGGGGTCACAAGCCTGAGTCCTAGCTGCATGGGAGGCTGCAAAGAGCAACAGGGCACCTGGCTTCAGTCACAGCAGGTGGTTTCTGCCTCCCTCCAAGACACACACCGGAGGGAAAGTGCAGTTCAAAGTAGTGGAAGGTCAAGACGAAGGACAAATGTCCATTGCAAGTGCCTTGTTCTGTCTTTTCTAAATAACTGATGGTTAAATTTGCCTTTCACAGATAGAAACATTTTCTATGTTTCGGAATGAACAAAGAGTTTAAGATGGCAATGCTAAGATTTGGGACCTGATGGCAACGTTCATCTTCAGAGGAGTCTGGGGGCTGCTGTAATGATATGGTCTGTTTTTCTGCTGTTGGGGGCCCAGTGGCCCCGGGGCGGCAGGCCTGGTCACTGAGAATAACAAAGCTGTCTTCTGCTCAGAAGTGTTGCGAAGCTCCCACAGCATGTGCCAGTGTTTGGAGATCCCTGGATTAGGGACTCTGGGGACTACTTTTAATTTACCAACAAGGAGAATTTTAAAATGTGCCATCTTTGAGTACCGCTGCCCTGGTCTATTAAACAAAGAGGAGCAATTCTCATGGCAGTATCGTCCTAGTAACCTAAAGCTGAAATGCTGCGGTGGACCAGGGCTGGCAGGATGGCCTCGACGGCGACTAAGCAGCACTTGTTTCCACTCACAGAAACATGGCTTCACCCTTACTACAGGGTTGCATCTGGAATATGGAGACAGACCATCTTAGATTTTGTAGTTTTAGCTCCAAAAGCACAGCTAGGGCCGTCATCAGATTCCCCCAAGGAGGGAACACTTGTCCTCCCCCTCCAGCACCTCTCTCCCTAGTTTCATGAGGCCTTGGCCTGTTGGTGGGCAGCAGATGAGGAATTCACCCTAGGACGGCTGTAACTCCTTGAGGGTCCAGTAAAGGGTGTCTAGGCTCAGAGTTACTGAATGGACCTCAGCGCCAGCATCACCTCCCCAGCAGGCGGAGCTGGGCAAGCTGTCTGACCTGACAGTTTGCTCATCTGGAAAAAGAGATAAAAGCACTATTCTTTCATCATAATACAGCTACCTTAGTGGCTCTGCACTACCACGAGCCCTACTCTTTAGAGTACACGCTCTTCCCAATTACTGGTGGCCACTGAGTTGACCTAACGATAAGGAAGGAATCAAGGAAGACTGTTTTTTGAAGTGATTACATAAGAAATAATAGGCGGCTACAGATACTCAACTAAACTTAGTAAACTTGCTCTTTATTTCCCAAAAGTTTGGGTTTTATTTTCAGACAAAAATATTCTTAATAAAAACTGTGGGGCTTCCCTGGTGGTGCAGGGGTTGAGAGTCCGCCTGCCAATGCAGGGGACACAGGTTCGTGTCCCGGTCCGGGAAGATCCCACATGCCGCGGAGCGGCTGGGCCCGTGAGCCATGGCTGCTGAGCCTGCGCGTCCGGAGCCTGGGCTCCGCAACGGGAGAGGCCACAACAGTGAGAGGCCTGCGTACCGCAACAACAAAAAAAAAACTGTGAAAAAATGAAGAGTTAAGAATCTTATTAAAAAAAATAGGCTCTCAGCTATTTGAGATGGCAAACTGGGGTTTGCCTGAAGGTAGGGAGACGGCCCACTCCCCATCGTCTCCCTTCTACCTAGTGACCAGGGTAGGGATATTATTTAGTAATGGAATAAAAATATTAAAATATAGGGACTTCCCTGGCGGTCCAGTAAGATCCCACAAGCCACGGGTCACAGCCAAAAACTAAATATTAAAAATTAAAATATATTAGTTGAGGACTTCCCTGGAGGTGCAGTGGTTAAGAATTGCCTGCCAATGCAGGGGACACGGGCTGGAGCCCTGGTCCAGGAAGATTCCACATGCCACGGAGCAACTAAGTCCGTGTGCCACAACTACTGAGCCTGCGCTCTAGAGCCCGTGAGCCACAACTACCGAGCCCACGTGCCACAACTACTAAAGCCCGCGCACCTAGAGCCCATGCTCCACAACAAGAGAAGCCACCGCAATAAGAAGTCGGCGCACCACAACGAAGAGTAGCCCCCGCTCGCCGCAGCTAGGGAAAGCCCGCACGCGGCAACGAAAACCCAATGCAGCCAAAAATAAATAAATAAATAAAATATATTAGCTGACCATATATTAGGACAAAGGCCTAATTTCCACTTTCCTTAATATTAACATTTGGTTCAACAGTCTATTTCTAAGAATTCATCTCACAGAATAACAACAAAAAGTAAAAGTAGGTAAATGAAATGCAGTCTATCCCTACAATTATTCAGACATAAAAGAGGAATGAAGTACTGACACCTGCTACAATACAGATGAACCCTGAAAACATCATGCTCAATGAAAGAAGCCAGTCACAAAGGATCACATATTACATGATTCCACTTACACAAAATGTCTAGAACAGGCAAATCCATAAACACACAACGTAGATTAGTGGTTGCCTAGGGCTGGGGATGAGGATGGGGTGGAGGGATATGGAGAGGAGTGGTTAATAGTATGAAACAAGGCTTCTTTTGGGGTTGATGAAAATGTTCTAAAATTGATGGTGGTGCTGTCTGCACAATGCTGTGAATAAACAAAAAGCCACTGAATCACACATCTTAAATGGGTGAATTACATGATATGGGAATTAGACCTCAATAAAGCTTTTATTAAAAACAAAAACAAAACCTAACTAGTGGAAGTAATTGTAGTTACTGGACGGTATTAAACGCCAGACAGTGTTCTGAGCACTTTAGCTTTATGAGAAGCCTACCAAGTAGTATCACCATTATCTGCATTTTACAGATCAGGAAACTCAGCTACTGAGAGATAAGATAAATTGCCCAAGGTTGCCCAGTTAGTAAACAAGGGACCCAGGATGTGAATCTGAGCAAGCTGACTTCAGAGCCACATCCTTAACAGCTGCTCGTGCACACAGAGGTGCACCGGTCATGCAGAACACAGGGCACAACATAAATGCCCCCCAGTCGGGGGCAGTTCAAACACAGGCTGGTATCTTGTCCACTGAGAAGAGTGACGCATGTCTATACCTCCTGCTATAGAAAGACAACAGAAATGACATAAACAGATGCTGTGTCTTTTTTTCTTCCATTTGTACTTTTTACAAAACACTCTACATGCAAGTGTACATAAGCTTGACAATTTTCTGCCATTTTTCATGAAAAATTAATAACCATGGGTTTCCTCTAAGAAGTACGTCAGTGGTGGCTGGAATGCTTTTATTTTCCTGAATACCTTTTAGTACTGTTTGATTTGATTTGATTTTTTGAACGATGAGCAGGGCAGAGGCTACGTAATATTACTCCGGTTTCAAGGCAGCCTTCGCTAACCCACCGATCAGGGCTGCATCCTGCATCTGCTCACAGCACCACGCACCACGCCTGGAATCACTCACTAAGGCTACTGCTTTATTTCATTTATAGAGATTTTTGCTTCCCTCCTCTCTCCCTAACTGGAAGCTTCCTGAGGACAGGCACTGGGCTTGTTTCTTGCTAAGCAGTGTCAGGCACATAAGCAGACCCTCCACATTTATTTGCTATTATTGATCAGACAAACAAATGAGTAAATGAATTAGGGTCGAATTACCTAACTCCAACTGCCAGTAGTCAAGGGCACGAGCAGTGATGATGGAACAGGTGGACATCTGGCTGGAAAACACTAGGGCTAGGGACACAGTGGCACAAGCAGCCTTGAGGGGAACTTAAGAAAATGATTTACTCCTTCAATTAAAAACATTTACTTTCATCTAGTCCCAGAGAATTTATGGAGCCATAATCCTTTCCATCTCAAATCCTTTCCATTATCTTTTCCTAATTAATTGAGGTATGTAAATTCATTTGATCTAAATCTTTGCAAGCATAAATGTTACTCACGTGGTGATTCGGCAGCACATAGCTAGCAGATCAAGTTTAATCTGGTTCTACTGGTTTTTAAATTATACATGATATTAAACAAGATTCATTTAACTTTGCATCTAACAGCTACAACTTATTACACTGGCTGCTCCCAGACATTTATAGCAAATCACTGTTGAATCTGTACCGTGAACCAACTTAGGATACAATTAATAAAATAAACTGTTTGACATTATAGGAGCTTTTGGTATGATATCAGATCAATACAAAACCTCTTCACAACAGTATTTATGGATTATGACAGCAGTATTTCACCCAAATAATACATAAAGAAAGGAGTAGTACCTTTTTTATACAACCCAAATAACATATATTGAAAAGAATCTACCATGGTTTTCCAACAAAGTATTTAGGAACTGAAGGGAGTGATACAGAGTTCCAGACAGGCAGGTGAGTGTCTAAATGATGGACGTTACAAAATAGGCATCCTCAGCAGTTTTGGCCTGAAATGTGCTCCCTTTTCTAGCCTCTCATTATTTTTTTCATTTCACATTCTGATCACTTGACCAATTAACTGGTAATTGAACTCCTTTGGGATCCTGCTTCTTTTTCCTATTTCATTTAGTTGCAGATAATAGGCCCATTAAGGAAGTGAAATGTCCCAATTCCAGAAAATGAGTATTCAGAGCAAAAACAACGAAAGGAAAGATGTAACTATTCCAATCAGCTAAGCACAAGCTAGAAAGACGTTGGTTTTGTCTACACTGTATTGGTTTGCCAGGGACTCTGCAAGCTTCTGTAGCATCCCTCTGCCGCCTCCAGGAAACCCCCCGGGATGTGGGGGAGGGTGGAAGTGAGCTCCCTAGCTGTTCTGCTCAGTGGCCTGTGCCACTCAGAGGGCTGGCCAGGGTCGCGGAGCAGACTGCCACAGGTTCTTTGCCTGATGGCCTCTACAATCATGGTCTGCTACAAAGCGAAGAAACGGGGATCCAACCTGAGAGAGGTAGTCAGTCCCTAGAACAGGGATGGAAATGCCAATATGACAGCTGTTAGGCTTAGAGAATAATGAGCCAGGAAACAGAGGGCTCTAGGAGAAATTTCTTCAAGACGCTGAAACTGATAGAATGCCTAATAGTTTTAAATGTACTGACAGGAGGGACTTCTCTGGTGGCGCAGTGGTTAACAATCCGCCTACCAATGCAGGGGACAGGTGTTCGAGCCCTGGTCTGGGAAGATCCCACATGCCGTGGAGCAGCTAAGCCTGTGCGCCACAACTACTGAGCCTGCGCTCTAGAGCCCGTGAGCCACAACTACTGAGCCCATGTGCCTAGAGCCCATGCTCCCCAACAATAGAAGCTACCGCAATGAGAAGCCCGCGCACCGCAACGAAGAGTAGCCCCGGCTCGCCACTAGAGAAAGCCCGCGCGCAGCAATGAAGACCCAACGCAGCCAAAAATGAATAAAGTAAGTAAATTTACAGAAGACAATTGTTAACTAGCTCCTGTTACTCAGCTCATTTCTTTTCAGGGAATAATCAGAGGTCCACATTTTCCTAGCTACAATTAAGAAGCGTTTTAGCCTTTAATTCAAGGTAGAGTTTCTGCCATTGAGTTTATACTGTGGGCAATTATAATATCCATACACTAACTATGAAGAGAAAGCTCTGACTAGTCGAACAAGAGTATATCCACATGTGCACATGGATAAGGGCTCTTAACCTGGAGTCCACGGGGATCTGTGAACGTAGATGGAGAAAAAGCCTACATTTTCACTGACCTATAACTGACATTTAGCATTTCCCTCTACTATGAAGTTAGGCAGAAAGCCACACAGGTATTCATGCTCCTGTGATTCTGTCCACCAACAGAAATCATGAGGATTTTTCGTATTCCATTACAGTTGTTGCAATACCTCACAACGTTGCTTAAGCTCAAGCACCACTTTGAAAATACAGTTATTAGCCTTGCTGTTAGACTGTATTATATAACAACAGATCAACAAAGAGGCATGCATTTTACTCTATCAAATAAATTTTAAAATATTTTGATGACTATAGTTCAATATAATTGGTTTCTGAGAAACCCCATGCATTTTATTTTATGCATTTAGAAACATTATTATGAGAGGTGGTCCAGAGGCTTCAGCAAGCTGCCACAGGGGTCTGGGCACAGAACAAGCTGAGATGCCCAGCAGCGGGCACAGGGCCTCTGCCATGAGGCCACGTGGCAGATGCTGGCGGGGGCAGGAGGGCGATCACCGCTCCCAGCAGTGCTGCTTCAGACCACACACATCAGAAACAGTGGCATGGACATACATACACTACCAAATGTAAAACAGATAGCTAGTGGGAAGCAGCCGCATAGCACAGGGAGATCAGTTCGGTGCTTTGTGACCACCTAGAGGGGTGGGATAGGGAGGGTGGGAGGGAGGGAGACGCAAGAGGGAAGAGATATGGGGATATATGTATATGTATAACTGATTCACTTTGTTATAAAGCAGAAACTAACACACCATTTTAAGCAATTATACTCCAATAAAGATGTTAAAAAAAAAGTCACAAGAAAAATTTGTAACTATGTATTGTGACAGATGGTAACTAGACTTACTGTGATCCTTTCACAGTATATACAAATATTGAATCACTATGTTATACACCTGAAACTAATATAATGTTGTATGTCAACTGTATCTCAATAAAAAATCCTCTCTCCATGAACAAGAACAAAAAAGAAACAACTCTGCAAGTAATGCTCAGAGTTCCCTAATTAGTAATATCAGGTAAATTAGTTCAAACCACTTTCAATCAGCCCCAGCAGAAGGGAGGCATTGATTGTTCCTGATCGCCTGGATGCTTCAACAGCACTTATAATGCATGTGAAGGAGCCCGGGAGCCCGGGGCTGGCTGATTGCTCCGGGTCACCACGGCTCAACATTCGGCCCGCACACAACCTGCTGGAAGAGCTGAAGACAGCAGCCCGGCCCAGTCCAGGGCCTGGTGATATTTCAACCAAGGCGGGTCACTTTCTTGCACCCACAGAACCCCCCTTTAATGTTTCTGTATGTTAAGCTGTGTGGTAAATTGTCTTTAAATCATGGCATTTCTTGGAGCCTGGAATATGCACTTAAAAATAACAATGCAAGGCTAATTATACAGCCAAGGAATTGAACATGAGTTAACTGAGCTTCTTTTAAAAACAACAACAGGAACAAATCCTGTTAATAGGGACAAAAGGGTTTCCGTTCAGTGGAAACTTTCTGAGTACCTAGGGTGTGGTGGGCAGTGCAGGCAGAGATGCTGCTGCACAGAAGAGATGGTACAGAAGGAAAGTGCAGCCAGTTCCTGAGAGGGGTCCTCCTGGGAACTGCAGAGCGAACTGCCTGGTGTTCACTCCCTCCAAGTGCTAGAGCAGGTCCCGAACCAGCCAACCCATTTTGACTTCAAGCCTAAAGAAAAGCTGACCTGAGTACACAAGAAGAACCTCTGCTAGCGGCACTGTTTAGATTATCACTCCCAGTGATGGTGAGGAGAGAGGACTAATCAATTAGGAGATTCCAACCCACGGAACTCACCGCAGTTATTAAAAGCCTGACATAAACCTCTGTGTATCAGCGTAAAAGCGTTTTCCAGATGGATGCAAGGGGAAAAAGCGGGGCACAGAACGATGACATTTATGTAAGACCAGGCTGCTCACCAACACACATACTTTTAACTATGGTGACCCCAAGGGATGGACCTGGTTGGGGGTTGCAGTTTATTCTAGATACAGATTTAAAATCTTTACAAAGAGAATGTATTCACATATTACTCGTATAATTTAAAAATCTAATAACAAAACAGATCCATAGCTACACGAGTTTGAATCCTACAAAAGATAAGAATGAGAAAAAATAATACTTTCATGTTTCCATGCGTCCCTATTCCTTATTTCTAGGTCAAGCACAGGTTTTGATCTGTTCTATTCACTTATGTAGCACAGGCATCTGGAACAGTGCCTGGCTCAGAGTAAGCACTCAACAGAGATTTGTTAAATAAATGAATTGGTTACTCATCTAATCCAGAAATTTGTACTGGGGGCCTACCATGTGCCAGCTACTTGCTAAGGACCCCGGGAAACATACAGTGATTCACTTGACCTGCATTCATTCACACCGTTCACATGCCCACAGTGTTGGGCGCTGGATGTAAATACACACCAACACAGATACACACACTCGCTGCCCTTTAGGAACTTAGAATTCAGCTTGGGGGAAGGTGAATCATAGAGGCTGGAGGGCAGACATAAGGCCTTTTCCTGGCCACAGCCTTAATCCTGGCTTTGGTTTTCAAAAGTGTGCCTCTGAGGCTTTGCTTATCATAGTCTGTCTTGTACCAGAATTACATTCACATGTTTGTGCCTGCCCAGCTGGGGAAAAATAAACACCAACCTTCCTGGATTTTGTGAACACAGAAGGACAAATGGCTTATTCTCTGCCTGAAGCCCACCGTACCAAAGCATTCCATCTTGCTTTATTTCCCAATTCTACCCATTCATCATAGAATTAGAAATCTAAGTGGGGGAGGAGCCTTGATGGCCATTTAGCCAGGGCTACTCTTATCTGGACCTTGGCCTAGCCCTTCACATCTAGTTTAAGGTGAGGGGCTACCAAACTAGATGAAATAGAACCTTTCAGGTCTCGCTTGGGTCTTGCAGGAAAACCACAATTCAGCAGTTCTGCTTTACATTCCCAGAGCGTCTCCCATCCTAAACACCATGCCACTAATCCCCTTAATCTCCAGCCTTTTGCGGCCATATCTGCAGAAGCCCAGTCCTTCTCTACCCTGAAGTGAAGATTTTTCCACCTAAGTGGATTGATTAGTCTGCACTTATCTGTAGCAAACATCACCTTTGTGTACATACCCTCTCTTTCAATTTGTCAGAATGATTTCTGAACGCAACTCCATTTTCATATTCAGTCACTTTGGTCCCAACAGGAATGGTCCCCAAAATTCAAATATAAGATGCCTGGGAACATTTTTAACTTTGAAACTAAAATGTGGCCACTGTGCAATGGGTGTACACAAGTGAACTTGGGGGTGTGACATTAAATGGGAAGGAAGGAAGAGCCTTCTGCTTCTAGTGATGAAAGGTTTCTTCATCTATAAATTCCAAATGATCAACACTGCAGATTCATGTGTTCTTATCCAAAATGCTTTGGGCCAGATCTGGTTTGAAATCTGGAGTTTTTCAAACTTAAAAATAGCAATACCAGGCAGAGGGCACATATTAAATAATGCCTCCAGCTGGGTCTCAGGCACCACCCCATCATGGAACACAGTAATATTTCACTAGCAAAATATATGAATGTCCTAAGTAGGATAAATAGAGACTATAAATTGCTTCATGTCAGTTCAGGTCAGTTTTGCTGCCAACTGAGTTAGTTCCAAACTTAAGCAAAAAACGCTTAGTGTTCAGAGCTTTGTGAACTTTGGAATGGCAGATAAGGGATCATGCACACAGACAGGGCCCGAAGAACCAGTGCTAGCCCTCCTGACCTTTCTGCATAAAGATACTTTTAAAGCATATAGGTGTGGCTGCTTTCCTGAATATTTCTGTCAGGTTCTGTTTGGGAAGCCCTGCATAGCAGAGGTCATTCGGCTTTAGTTATTCAAACTGTTGTTTAGAAAGCAAAATAAAAACCTACAAACTTAAGGCATTTCCCTTTGAAGCTGAGCACCATTATCTTTAAGAGCTAAAGTGAATTTTCACAAACCACTTGCACACACACAAAATGGTACATAGTACACAGAGAAGCCAAACACCCAGGCACTGTGCATATCAGTCTATTAAGTGCTTCTCAGACTTAATTGTCCATAAGATTCACCTACGGATCTTGTTGAGATGCTGATTATGTCTCATTAGGTCTGGGTGGGGCAGAAATCCTACATTTCAAACAAGCTCCTGGATACAGCTCTGAGGACCAGCCTTTGAGTAGCAAGGCTGCAGCAGAAGTGCATTAAGTTTGGAAACAGACGGACCTGAGTAAGATCCTGACTCCACCACTTACAAGCTAAGTGACCCTGGGAAAATGGAAGTAACACTTTTTCAAGCCCATAATGAGTGAGCTAGCAGCACAGTTCCTGGCACATAACAGACCCCGAATTCATCCTTTGCCAATCTGTGGTTGGCTGAATAATGGTCCCCCAAAGATGTCCACATCCCAGTCCCCCAAATCTATGAATATGTTACCTTACAAGGCAAAAGGGAATTTGCAGATGCGATAAAGTTAAGGATTTTGAGACGAAGAGATTATCCTGGGCTATCTGAACAGGCCAACAGGATCACAAGGGTGTTGATAAGAGGGAAGCAGGAGGATAGGAGTAAGAGAATATGAGAGGGTGAATCAAAGGTCAGTGAGGCGAGAAGATGCTGTGTTGCTGGCTTTGAAGACAGAGGAAGGGGCCTTGACCCAGGACATGTGTGCAGCCTCTAGAAGCTGGATCCTCCCAGAAAGGATGCAGCCCTGCACACCCATTTTATACTCTGTCCTCCAGAACTATAAGAGAATAAATGTGTTGTTTTAGATCACTAAGTCTACAGTAATTGTCTACAGCAGCCGCAGGAAACTAATACACCACCTATTGAAATAATGCTAACGCAGGCTTGCCTCACTTTACATAACAGAGGACTTCCTGGGGCATTGAATCAACTGAAACATCATGTAACAGCTGCCCCAGTGGAGGTCGGTAAACAAAGAACTCTTCAAGGAGACTTTGTATCAAGGGAAGAATTCCTCCCGCTTTATCTGTTTTGTTTGGTTATAGCCCTTGCTACCAAACAGGGACAGCCACACCAACCCATTCCAAAGGCTAAAGGGACTCTCCTGCTCTCCAACTGTATCATCACTTTCCAGCTTCTCATGTAATTGTCGAAACCTAATAAGGCTCCTGGGGACAGCATCAGTGGGTCGATGCCTCAACATCAGGAGGACTGAAGAAAGTCATCCTGGGCTCAAGAGTGAAGGATTGAAAATCAATGGTCTCAATATTTGTACAAGTCTTCATTTGCTACTTATAATGTGGTTTATCCCACAGAGACGCTTTATAAAATAAGAAAATACCAAGATAACCCAAAAGACGCCTGCAGAATGAAAACTGCATATGTTTCAAAACTAAATGGGCCTTGTCCTGCATTTCTTAGGCTTTTTCCTGCAGGCCTTGGCACCAATGGCACCCCTTAACCATCCTGGGTTTTACACTTCCCTTACCAGACTCTAAGCTCCGTGGAAGGGCTGGTCCCTCAATTCTAACTATCGTATCCACAGCGTCTGTAACTGACACTTAGTTTGCACACAGTAAATGTTTGTAGATGAACGAATATTATGATGGATATTTATAATAGAAAAGCATATTCAGACTTTCATTAACAAAAGCATTACTTGTAAAGTTCTTTTTCTCCAATTTGAACTTAAAACTGCTTGGCCCAAGATATTATTTATGGTGGAATTAAAAGTATGCTCTCCGATTTTATCTGCCTATTAATATATGCATTTGATAATTAACAATGTGCTAAGCAGTCAAAGCAAATAATTACTTTTCTAATGTCTGCCCCTGCATATGAGCTAAATGAGGGGGAAGCCACTAATTGCATATTAAAAAATGCAATTAAATGCAAAAAAAAAAAGGTAACTAGATTCAAAATGTTTTGTTTAAACCTCAGACCACAATATTCAAAACAGTTACAATCCTTTCACTGGGTCAGTTACAATCCCACAAAACAGTCCAAATATTCAGAATTCTGTTCGGGTCACAATGAATATAAAACAAGTTCTCAAAAGTTTGCTAGTTCACATTTTCGAGGTCTTCTGACCAACTGGTAGGGTTGATCATAAAAACTCTATCTTTTAATTTACTTACGTTCAGTACACTTTATTTAAGAAGCAGTGTAATCACACGGAATGCTTTTATTTTAAACCTTATTTTGAAATATGACTGAATACATTAACATAATTCAGAACAAGTCAGTAAACATCTACAAGAACATGTTATATAATTCTAGTGAGTCTCATAATATTCTATTTTCAAAGGAAAAAAAAAAAAACACTGGACAGAAAAGCAGTAAATGTGGAATCTGAGGGTTCTCCCTGCTGGCCATACTCCCTAGACTTCAAGGAGAGCCATTCTGAGCAGCCCCTTCTCCATCCTCACACGTTCACTCTGGGATTGTTCTAGATAGGTAGGTTACCAGACAAGTGAGTCCTGGAGGGGAGGAATTAATGTACCGAGGCTTCCTGCAGAGTGCCTTGGCTTCTAAAGACATTAGAAATCATAGCAGGCAGGACTCAAAGAGTCTTGGTTTACAAGGCAACGTTACCCAAAAACAAACACCCATAGCAACTAGAGTGTTTTCTGCAATGGTCTTTGGGTCATCTCTGTCCACTAAGCAGAGACCAAGACACAGACAAGAGCGGTCTTGGGTGCCTGCTCTGCCTCCCAGATGGGCAGGAGCGGTTTCCACTTTCTTATACTTGCTCACTGGGCTTTATCTTTGCCTGGGAGAGAAGGATATCAAAGGAAAGGGGAATAAATAAAGGAAGCGAGTTCTAAAAAGGACCTGTTATGTTCCCGTTCCTACTATCTCACTTTTCTTCAGGGGAACCATCCTGTTCTTCTGACCACTTGGCTGCAGGGGAGCTGACCCCACACCCCGGCTTCATAGGGCTATGTGAGCTGGATGGGTGCTGGTCTGTAACTCTGATTGGACCACTAAGAATAAGGCACTTTCAGGGGCTTCCCTGGTGGCGCAGTGGTTAAGAATCCGCCTGCCAATGCAGGAGACACGGGTTCGAGCCCTGGTCCGGGAAGAACCCACATGCCACACACGGAACAACTAAGCCCGTGGGCCACAGCTACTGAGCCTACACTCTAGAGCCCGCGAGCCACTACTACTGAGCCCGTGTGCCACAACTACTGAAGCCCGCGTGCCTGGAGCCCATGCTCCGCAACAAGAGAAGCCACCACAATGAGAGGCCTGCACACCGCAATGAAGAGTAGCCCCCACTTGCCACAACTAGAGAAAGCCCGTGCACAGCAACAAAGACCCAATGCAGCCAAAAATTAATTAATTATTTTTTTTAAAAAAAAGAATAAGGCACTTTATTTCTGTTGTGGTTTCAGTAAGAAGGACATAAACCTAAAGCTCCCAGGAGCCACTACCTGGAAAGAGCCTGCATGAGAATAAATTCAACCCAGAGGAAAGCAAGGCTGAGCGAGGAAGAGACCAAGCCCTGGCAGCAACCTCTGAGCCCCTGGATCCGGCCATACCCGAAGCCCAAATCTGCCCTTGGACTTTACAGTCCCATAGGGTAACACAAACTTTTAAAAAAAATTAATCTAGTTCAAGTTAGATTGTCATTTGAAACTGAAAAAGCACTAACAAATACAGGAGAAATAAAAGCACAAGAAGAAGGGAAACGAAAGGAGAAGATTACGTTTATGGATATGGGATCTGAAAGTAGTTCAAGTTTGCCCCCTGGAAATGAAGAAAGGTGACACATAGGAAACTGTTCCATTTTTCATAGTAAGCTCAGACCATAAGAACTGTAGCTCTGCCTAATTACTGTGATTAATCTTGCTAAATTCTAAAAATAAAATGAGCGTGTATTTTCTGATGTTTGATGATACTGCAACCGTCGTGAAGAGAAAGAATGAGCCGTTACTGAATAGAGTCGTCTTTTAAGACAAATGATTTTTTTCTGGCTGTGGGGAGAAGACAAGGTCACAATGACGACCCCAGTCTTACCGGGCATGGCATGGACGAGGTCCCCGCACAGAACAAAGAACTTGGGCTTGGGGCTCAGCTTGCTGATAGCCTGGACGGCCTGCTCAGTCAGACGGATCTCCTGCTTCCACTCGTCGCCACCGCTGTCACAGTCCCCAGTGGACCAGGCCTTCATCAGTCCGAACTGTGGGTCTGCACCTTGGATGAAGTAGAACGGGCCTTTCCATTCCCTTTCCTTTTCTTTAATTAAAAAAAAAAAAAAAAAAAAAAAGAATGAATGAAAGGAAGGAAGGAAGAAATATTATAAAATCTGTCAGGGAAAGCACCCAGGTTACCCTGCGAGTGGATACAATATTTTTCTTAAATTAAGTAGGTCATTTTAATAAGCTGCTGTTCAAACACACCATTTTCCTGTCATCAGCCAGAGGATTTTGATTTATACTAATTATGCCTGGACCTGGTGATTCCCAAAGGCCAGGGAAAAACCACATGCGCCGTTAACAGCTATGCAACCAAGCTGTCTGTTTAAAAGCCAGATGGCCAAAATGGAGCACAGAGGCACCACGGCACGCTATATAGAGGATATTAATGTTCAATAGTTTTTTAATTAGAATTAAAAATACCCCAAATTGAAAGCTGCCAGAAGTATTATGTTTAAACGACGAGGTGAAGTGCTTTCAAATCGTTTACGCCAGGCTTAATGGCACAATTTGCACTGTTTCAGGGGATGTGACAGAAAAACTTGGAGCTCAGAAGCTCCGGCTATCTGGTGGGAAAGGCGGGGCCAGAAATGAAATCTTAATATGGAAAAAAAAAATGATGCTAACATTTCCAAGGCAGCATGATGTGGGCACAGGTGAGATGTGAGGCTGCAGGGCAGGGCTGGGGGGACAAGATTCTTTAATTCTTTATGTCCCTGGAAAGCACTTAGGTCACCTGAAGGTAAACTATCAGGCTGCTCTTCCTATTGGTTCTGCCAAAGCTTCAAGGGCCACGGGTCTCCACCCTGATCTGCCCAAAAAACTGCCACCAGTGTCTGCATTTACAGAGCTGGAATGCCCATCAGTGGGTGCGTGGGTTTCAAACTTTGCTTTGCCCACAGAATCCTTTCTTCAAACAAAACCACAAGTGGCTGACCAGTGTTGAAAACACGTAGCCTCCTCTGCCTGAGTGGGCTCTGGGGACAGAGCAGTCTGAACACACCCACTCATCAGCCCAGATTTTATCCTCAGCCCAGAGGGGTGACGTGACTTGCCTCATGGACACCGGCCATCAGCTGCAGGGACAAAACTACCCCACAACCTTGAGACTGTTTTCTTCTCTTTAACAAATGAACGTATTTTGCAGGTGAGCTGAATAAATGGCATTTCCTTTGGAAGTCATGAAGATACTAGAATTTCCCAAAAGCTCGTTGAAGTCATTTCACATCTTTGTGTTCACTTCACTCATTTATTCAGTATTTACCGAAAGTCTGCTGTTTGCCGGGCCCTGTGCGAGGTGCTGACGACACACAAGTGGACCAAGACAGGTGAGGTCTTGGCTCTTGGGGGCTTAGTTCTCACAGAGGGAGAGAGGGCAAACAAGGAAATTCGCAGAGAATAGAGCCGAGGGTGCTAAGGGCTCTGCGAGGATTACGGCGAAAGCAATGGTTAATTTAAATTGGATGCACAGGGAAGGCCTCTCTGAGGTGGGGTCATTTAAGCTGAGATCTAGATGTAGCACAAAAGCTTTTAAAATTCCACGACCACCCTCCCACCCACCATGCCTAGCTTACTATCATCTCAGAATGGATCTCAGGCTTTAGGCCTCCTTTCCTTAATTCCTCTTCCAGAACTTAAGAAGACAAGCATGTAAACAAACAAAATTACCTATCCGTACTTTCCAGAACAAATTATGTATGTGTGTTAACCTGCCAGTTCTTGAACTACAGCTTAAAATGCTAGCTGTTCAGTCAAATCACAACCTACCTAAACTCACCCTGAACAAGGACTGCAATGGAACCCTGTTGTGTGCATCTCAGTGCCAAGGACAGCGATCCAGCACTGCAACGGATCTGACTCATACTCATTGAGCCCTTACTACATGTGGCAGAAAGACTCCAAAACGCCCCCCCCCAAGACCCCTGAGTCCTGATACTCACATCCTGTGTGATCCCCTCCCCTCGAGTGTGGGCTGGACTGCTTCTAATAAGCAGAATACAGTTATGGGATGTGCCTTCAGAGACTGGCTAGACCAAGATACGGAAACAACCTAAATGTTCCTCAGTGGATGAATGGATAAAGAAAAAGTGGTATATACATACAACAGATTTAAAAAAAGGAAATCCTGCCATTTGGGACAAAATGGATGAACCTGGAGACGCTAAGCTACCTGCAATAAGCCAGTCGCAGAAAGACAAATACTGCCTGATCCTCAGCTTGTATGCAGAATCCAAACAGTCAAACTCATAGAAGCAGACAGTAGAACGATGGTTTCCAGGGGCTGGGGGGTAGGTAGGGGAAATGGGGAGGGGAGGATCAAAGTTTCAATTATGCAAGATAAGTGCTGGAGATCTACTATACAGGATGGTGCCTATAGCTAACAATACTGTATTGGACACTTAAAATTTGCTAAGAAGGTAGATCTTAAGTGTTCCTATCACACACACACACACAAACAACAACAACAACAATAAAGGGGGCGGGAAGAAACTTTAGGAGGAGATGGATGTTTATGATAGATGTTGATGGTAGTGATGGTTTCACAGGTCTGTACTTATCCCCAAACTCACTGAGTTGTACACATTATATATGTACAGCATTTCATGTCATCATATCTCAATACAGTCGTTTTGAAAAAAGAGAGAGAAGGCTAAAAAAAAGACCCTGACTTTCACCTTGCTCACTCTCCCTCACTCTCTCCTGGAGCCCTTCTCCTGGAGGGAACAGGCTGTCATGATGAGTAGCCTCCTGGAAAGGCCAACATGGCAAGGAACTGAGGGAGAGCTCTGGCCAACAGCCTGTGAAGAACAGAGCCCCCCGCCCCCCCATGCAACAACCTGAAAGAAACCAAATCCTGCCAACAAGGATGGGAGTAAACTTGGAAGAGGATTCGCCCTAGGTGAGCTTTTGGATGAGACCACACCCCAGGTGACACCTTGACGGAACCCTCATGAGACCCTGCAGCAGAAGGACCCAGCTAGGTTGCACCCAGATTCCTGATGGCACTGGGAGATAGATAATGCACATTAGTTTTCTCAAGCTGCCAAGTTTCTGGGTAACTTGTTACACAGATCCCACTTAAAGATAAAGGGCCAGGAAGGAGTCAGCAAAACTTCTTCAAGAGCTCAAGGTTGGTGTCATGAAAAAAACTGAGATTCTGATTTGAGTTTTAAAGTTAATTGTTGGCACTGTTCATTTATTTTACTTTAATAATAATCATTTTGCACTGATGAATGCTTTTAGCTATGTTCCTGTTTCTGAGGCAGTTTGCAAAGCTGTTTAAACTGGATAAATTAATCAGGGAGATGACTGTCACCCCAAAGTTGGGGCACAAATCAATCTGCTACAACAACCGGAATTTAGAAAGTTTTCTACAGTGAACCTTTTAACAGTTATAGTTGCCTATCACAAATAGTCACAGTCTCGAAAAGTCGTCTTTGGAGGTATTAAATCTTTCATCTTTACTGGTTTACTAAGTAAAATCCTAGAAAGAATCTCAACGTTATGATGACAAGGCACAAAATAAACAGATTTGACCTAAAATGAAAGACAGCTCCATGTCGCTGTTCCATCTACCTCATCTATCTAATAAAGGCCACCTGCTGACTCGGGGTTCTGCGTTCTCAAAAGCACCTGGAGCCTCTTAAAGTTCCTGCTACAGAAGTTTGTGGTGTTTGGCCTCATCTTAATTTTAATCAAGGCTGAATTTAAGATATTTGAGGCTTGTAAGACTTAGTACTAGATGGAGGGATCTTTTGTAAACTTATACCTCCCCCACCCCTCAGAAGGGCAGACTTTTATATTAGGAAAGCGAATTCTTAAAAAAATTTGCATTAAATTATTTCACCAAAGTCCAGAACTACCCCAAGGACAAGGCATAGGTATTAGCTGACTGACACCTACAAGGGCCTGAGAATGCTTACGCGATGCCTCCCTTCCGGGGCAGAGCAAGTGTCTGGCGCCAGCTTCTCTCTTTAGACTCCGGAAAGCACTGTTCTGGCAGCTTTAACTGTGGAAGTCTAGATATGGCAAGGACCATCCCTAAAGCAACCTGATACACAATCAGGGCATTTAAAAACCACTTAAGGGTCTGGTGGTTTATTGCTTGTTGTTTTGTTTTGTTTTTAATTTTCCTAGTCAAAGAGCCTAAAGGTGAGACAGCCTGGTAAATGACTGACAACCCAAATTAAGGAGCAGAAGTACCTGGAAATGGAGGCTGAGGGAGAAGGTGAGGATGACGAGAGAGCAGCATTATGCAGGCCGTACTTGGGCACAGGGGGCTGGGCTGGGCCTCCACATCAGTCCTCAAGGTGTGGCAACGGACCAGCAACATCACCATCACCTGCGAGCTTAGGAAGCCCGCCCCAGACCTACTGAGTCAGAATCTGCACTTTAACAAATTCCCAGGTGATTTTATGCAAATCCAAGTGTGAGACGTACTGGCATGCAACTAATCAAGGACCTGTTTAAATGTGTTTTATATCAAACAGATGTAAAGTGATTGTTTCCCTAAACTGAAACAATGTCTGGGAGGGGTTTTGCTGTTGTTAGTGGCTGTGTTTTTTCTTTCATTTTGTTTTTGTTTTGCATATTTTCCTATTCATTCTGACATCCTGCCTATGTCCAGCTCAGATATTTGGTCCTAAACATTTCTTGGTCTTATCCATTACTGTCTAATCAACTCCCTTTAAATCACCTTTCAAAATCAATTCAATTTTCTTGGTAAGAATTCCAAGATTCCAGGTAAGAACTTACGCAGGGAATTCAATGCTAATTAGTGAGCTCTAACACTTTAGATTTTCACATGACATCATGACGTACAGTGAAAGCACCTGCTAGCAACTGTGTGTGTGCAGCATACACAAATGTGTGTTTTCAAAAGCACAACAGAGAGGCAATTTTCTTTTGTCCAAATTTGATACAAGAATGCAGTCAGGGACTCTAATTGACAACTATGATAAGACCAAGGTCAAATTTTTGAGATAAACTAAGTATTTTGAATGAATGGATTAAAGAATAAAGTGAGTTGATTAAATTAAGATCTCATTTCTGACCCTGATGGTGCTAAAACCAGACTGTAATCTTTTGAAACATTTGACACAAACCTCTGGATAATGCCTATATGGTTCTTAGTGTTAAGACACAATAATGCATATATTCATTTAACTAAAACACTTCAATCTGCTATGAATAAGAATGTCTATAGTGAATATAATTTTTTCAATGTTAATTTTTTAAACAAATTCAAAGAGATGGTGTATTAGCCATCTACTGCTATGTGACAAATCACCACGAATGCAGCACCTTGAAACAAGACACATGATTTATCTCACAGTTTCTGTTGGTCAGGAATCTGGGCACAGCTAAGCTGGATCTTCTGCTCAACATCTCTCAAAAGCTGCAATCAAAGTGTTGGCTGGGGCTGGAGTCTCATCTGAAGACTCAGGTCAGGTAGGATGTGCTTCCCCGCTCACTTAGGTGGCTGTGGACTGAGGGACTGAGGGCACCTGTTCCTTCCTGGCTGTCAACCAGAGGCCACCTGTTCCTTGACACGTGGGCCTCACCAACATGGCAGCTCATAACGTGGAAACTTGTTCATCAGAGGCGGCAAGAAAGAGGGTGTGCTAGGAAACGGAAGTTACAATCTTATGTAACATGATTAATAGAAGTGACTGCCCATCACTTTTACCAGGTTCAATTCATTACAATGAAGTCGCTAGGCCAGCCCACGCTCAAAAGCAGGGGCTCATGCAGGGAGGCAGGTCCTGTCTGCCACAGATGATAATATTAAGTAACATAATTAACTAATCTCAGGTAACCACAAGTTTAACGTGACCCTCCTGTACTGAGCTGAGTGAGCTCATTTGTTGCAGCCCATCCTATGAAGGCTGAAGGCTCACCTTATACAAGCCCACCTTTTCCCCCTAAAGAACTGGAAATTGTGCCGGAGGGATTCTCAGGGTTACTTTACCCAACACTCTCATTTAACCAAGGAGGGAATACTGAGGCCTGGCTAGGGATCTTAGTCATGGCTCAAGTTCAAGGTTACAGTTTATGAGCAGCAGCCTCTATTATTCAGCATCTCAGTGCTGCCGGGCTGGCCTGCAGAGGAAAGAGCCATGAAGAAGACAGAATGTTCTCTAGGCTGCCTGCAAGTTGCCCACCTCCATAAAGACATTTTTTGTCTCCAAAAAGTTTCCTTTAAATGGCACATCTTGATGAGTACGAAGACAGTACACAAAGATAATGCTGACAAGGCTCAGAGCCTTTCCCCAGGAAGTTGTGATGCTCACAGACCCTGCCAATAGCAAAGGGCCCAGGACATCTATTTTCTGTGGGATGCTAACTGGTGATCTCCTCAAGACATTACAAACTTTAGGTCTCTCGATGCGATCTGATTAGCAGGTGTATTCTGTTTGGCACACACAGTGTTTATAAAATTTTGAATTTGTTGCCAACAATTTAAATGCATGAGTTTCATATATACAACTGGCTTTCTGGATTCTCATGGAAAATCTGGCCACACCAGGCCCAAATGGAGTGTGCCAACGATTGGCTGGGACTGAGCAGTAACTGCCCCTTTACTGGCATGAATGCTCTGGAATTCACTGCAGTCCACACCTGGCCCCATTCACCACCTGGCCCCTGAAGACATCTGGGATGAGAAGCCCTTATCCACGGTAACCCTTCCATTTTGCTTAGAGGTACAGAGGAGGAGACTCACAAGGTCAAGGGTAAATAACTTGATCAAGACTAACAAGGCGTGAGGGGCAGAACCAGGCCAATTACACCACAGAGCCCTGACTTCAGGGCAGGTGATCACACAAGTGAAATTAAAGAAAAGACTCATCCGGCTAGGAGTGCCAAGGTCTGCTCAAATGACAAGCTGGAAGAAAACAAGCCCCAAGCTACCAAAATAAATTGCCATAATTTAGTATGTTACCATAGCCTGAATCAAATTTTAAGATTAATTGAAAAATACTTTTTAAAGAAAAAACGGGCCTTAGAAAGAAATCTGACTCATCCGTCATATACAGAGTAACAAGATTTGGCCACTTCCAATTTTCAGCTAATGGATAGAGACTGTCATAGAAACAATCTTTCAAAATCGAGGGATAAAAAGGACATTGGATTTTGGGTGGTATTAAATCATGGTCAGGAAAGGCCTGTGAGTCTCCTTTAAGCATTACTGAGTACAAAGCAACTGTATACAGAAAAGAATCTTAAAAACCTTTTAAAATTCACATGATTCTTTACCATTAAGCCTTCCTATGAGATTCTGTTTATGTGCCAATATCTTGCCTGAAAAACAGACATTCAAATTGCAATTGTTCTTTACAGTTTGCACCTTTAATATCACGAACTAAATGTTTTCTTGAATTTGTCTCCGACAATATATTTCCTCTCACTCATTTTTATCATGCCTTTTGGGCACATTTGTCAATTGTTAATGAAAGTTGACTTTTTAATATACACCAAGAATTAGAAATCACTTTCTAGATTTCTAGATTTCTAGAAATCCTTTCATTCTTACCAGTTAATCAATAACTAACTATAATGAACGCACCCCCCCCACACACAAAAGCAAATGAATCACTACTTCCATCACCCAACTAGGAAAAGGCCTACGGGAGTGAGCCATGTCACTAATTAATACCTAATATTCTAATAATTTATATTTTCATGATGTGCTAAACCTGCCACTTTATAGGCAACCCCAAATAATTCAAGGTGGAATACAATGACAAACAGCTTTCTTAATTTACTTTTTATAAATAAGAGTCTCATTTTCTAAATCTAGTTTGACTTTCGGAAGACAGAATTAAAATTACAAGATAGTGGTTAAGAAGTGTGAGAGCTACAACACATCACTACATTGTAAGAATATTTAAGAATTCAATGTTCTGACTCCTGTTAACGAATCTGACTCAAAATAATACATAAATTGGGACTATAGAGGCCACATTTCTCCACTGGACTATAAAGTTAGAGAATTAACTCAGCATTAACTGAGAGCGTCACTGTCTTGGGTCAGGCGTCCACCATCCCCACCTGGAGCTACCAAGACAGCTCCATGCAGGACTCCCTGCTCGGATCCATCTCAGTCAATCACTGCCATCGTGACTCTATAAAATGCTTACCCTGGTCATCAAACTCCCTCGCTGAAGGGCCACTACCTTCTAATCTCCATAAGGAAAGGCCCACATTTGCTTTCCCTTTCCAGTATTCTGTCAGCATGTTATCATTTGGTCCCTGGCAGGTGGGAGGCATTCAGTAAACATCTGGTGAAGGGATAAATGAAGATGTCAGTGGATCCTCGCTCATTCTGGCACCTGGTGCTAAAACACAGCCCGAAATTTTTCCATCTGTACTGATTACTGTTCCCACTAGACCAGTGGCTCTAAACCGGGGATGATTTTGATCCCCAGGGCACATCTGATGTCTGGAGACATTTCTGGATATCACACTGGGAGGGGGATGGTGCTTCTGGCGTCCAGTGGACAAAAGCTGGGATGGTGCTAAACATCCCACATTACACAGGGCAGCCCCACAAAAGAATCCAGCCCATGTCAACAGCGAGACTGAAGAACCCTGCACAAGACATACCACAGGATCCCACCACGTGGACCCTTCTCTGCTCCTCAAACACGCCCCATGCTTTCCCGCCCCTTCCTCCAGGGGGTGCTCTCCATTGTAACAGCTCCTCCTGCTGAGGTGCTGTCTATCCTTCCGGGCCCAGCTCACATGCCACTTCCCCCGCCCCGGCAAGCGGATGCAGCTCTGCCTCTTCCCCTCATTCAGAAAGTTTGCTCTGAGGACGGGTGTCATGTTAGTCACCAGACATTCAACTGGTGGGCAAGGCCACAGGTCCCATTCCTTAAGACCTTACAAGGACTTCCCTGGTGGCGCAGTGGTTAAGAATCCGCCTGCCAATGCAGCGGACAAGGGTTCGATCCCTGGTGCTGCGGAGCAACTAAGCCCGTGCGCCACAACTACTGAGCCTGCGCTCTAGAGCCCACGAGCCACAACTACTGAGCCCACGTGCCACAGCTACTGAAGCCCGCGCACCTAGAGCCCGTGCTCCGCAACAAGAGAAGCCCGCACACCGCAACGAAGAGCAGCCCCCACTCGCCGCAACTAGAGAAAGCCTGCGCGCAGCAACGAAGACCCAATGCAGCCAAATAATAAATAAAAATAAATTAATTAATTTAAAAGAAAAGACCTTCAGAATGGTGGTGAGACAGAAAACGAACAGGTCAACAACTAAGCTCATTACACACTGTGCTCCTTGGTGCCGCAGAAGTAATCAGGGTGATCACGGACGGAGCAACTGGTGGGTGGGAGAGCTCTGTGGTAGATGGAGGAGTGAGGCAACACAGGAGATGAGATCTGAGGACGAGACAAAGCCAGGCGGGGGGCTGGGGAGATGCACCCCAGACAGAGGGCACAGCAAGGACCAGACTCTGAGACCAGGGGTAATATGAATATTGGGGATAAAACAGATCATACCCGGACATGTGGGCTTGGGGAAGGGCTTCAAGCCCCTGTACCACTTTGGGCCTCCATCTCCCAAAGCCCTAACCTTGTCCCAGGACAGCCCAGACTCTGAGGCTTGAGTGCCAGGATCAAATCCCATTTCCACCCTTTACCAACTCTGTGACATGATGCAAGTTCCTTAACCTCTTAAGGCCTCAGTTTCCTTATCTGTAAAGTAAGAATAACTCACCTACCTCAAAAGGGTTGTTGTGAAGAATTAACTGAGTTAATACATGTGAAGCATTTGGACTTGGCACATAGTAAGCAGTCAAGTGTGCGCTTCTATTACCATGACTGTTATCCACGGTAACTCCTACCCCTGTCTTAGCAGACAGCGTTCTCAAAATCTTACCCATTTCTTTGTTTCCCATAGCACATAGTGGGGCTCAGAAAATATCTGATGGTATATATGTGTATATGTATGTATGTACGTATGTATGTGTGTGTGTGTGTGTGTGTGTACGCTTTGGTCTTAACATCTTTTCCTTTATATACTGTGGATATTGCTTTGGTTATAAAATGGCAAAGACGGGCTGCTTTACAGCTGCCCAGAAGCTTTCTAGCTAAAGAGCAAACGCCAACGAAATGCAATTTTTGCAGTTTCTCACAGCAGCGATCTGCACAGTGAATCACAATCTAAATGTCTTCAGCAATGCCCCTCATCTTCTCTGGGGACTAATCTTATTTCAGTGGTTAAAAAACAAAAACACACAACAGTAGCAAAACAATCTTCACCGCTTTGGGACTCTTTCTGGCTTAACAATCCAAATGTCCCAAAGGTAGACTGCCAGAACTTAATGCAGCGGCTAACGGTGTCTTTCACTGCTGGTTGCCTAGGGCTGGGGGGATGGGGGTGGGTCGGGGGTGACAACTGAGGGGTGTGGGGTTTCTTTCTGGGGTGGTGAACATGTTCCAAAATTTGTGGCAATGGTGGTACAGCTCTGTGAATAGACTAAAAGCCACCGAATCGTTCACTTTGAAAGGGTGAATTGCGCGGTATGTGAAGCTGTTTAAAAAAGTAGTGTCCTTCAGGGACCCTCCGCCCCCAAAATAATTCAGTGCGACAGCAAAATACTCAGTCTCCAAATTACGTTTCCTAAGTACCAAAGTGAATTTACCCAACCTCTTTTCTCGGCCCACACGCATCCAAAAGGTAGCTTTTTGAGATACGCAAAAGCTTCTGAGTCATAGCTTGGCTGCCACGCTTGCTGTCTGGGGATGAGGGGCCTGCCAGCATCTTTATCTGCAACCCTTCAGAGAAGTAAGAAGGCAGATGCGCCAGGACTACTTGGCCAGGCGGCTTTCAGCATTCCTGGCTTCGGCCAGCGCTGTTCTGGACAACGTCTAAGTGGGGAAAAAGACATTTTCCATACCTCTCTCACTTTTCAAAAGCAGAACTCCATGGAGGGTCTGCATGTTTTGGGTGGAGGTTTGCTATGACTTTTGCGCCATTCCCCGTGTTTCACTGCCAAGAGAGCCTGCGGCTGCTGGCCCAGGGGGTGGTGCTTCAGGAAGAACTGGAAGGTGCTCGCTGTGGACAGAGGCAGCCCTGCAGGCACAGGCTGAGCAAACGGAGGCCCTGGATGGGAGGAGAAGGCCACCCTTACTTGGGGCAGATGCAGCTCCGAGAGGGGGCAAGGAGAGGAGGGACCCGCCTGGGAACAAGCACCGGCCCCAGCGGGTGCCTCTGAGTAAGGCACCAACTGCCCAGTGGTGCGTGGTTTGCAAGGGTCCTGTTGATTGGCTCAATACCTTGGTTTCTGTTGGTTTTGTCCAGAGAAAACATGATGTGTGTAAGCTGTGGGTTAGGTGGATACACACACATGATCCCGTGGGTATTGTACTCATTTTCATTCATTTATTCACATAATGAAAGGCCACTGAAGGTCCACTACTACCAGGCACCGTCCTAGGCCTGGGCTTCCTGCTCCACCCCCAAGGAATTTATCACCTACAGGCAGGAAAGGACATCAAAGTCAGAGGAGTAAAGACACAACTCTAAGTTGTAACAAGTATCATAAAAGAAAAGAATGGGTGAAGGCGAATGGCAGTGGACCTAACTTAGAATAGGAGAAGCAGCACAGGCCTGAAGAATGAGGAAGAGAGGGAAGAGGAGGGGGACAGAGAAAAGCCAAGGCAAGGGCTGACAGACCCAGTTTTTGTTTCAAAGACATGACTCTGGATGCTGTCCAGGGAAGAGACTGGAGGGACAAGAGGGACTCAGAGGCTGCTGGGACTGTCCGGGTGAGAGGCAGGGTAGGTGGGGTGGCCGGGCTCACGGTGGTGGGAGCCAGGAAGCAGAGAAGTAGATGAAGCCCAGGTGTGCCCTGGGGGTGCGTGGATGGGACTGTGGGCGGCCGGGACACGGAGAGGAGGGCGAAGCAGAGGTCAGGAGCGACTCGCAGACTACTGGTCGGACAGAGCTAGGGGAGACTGGGAAGGGGCAGACTGGGGGGAAGACAAGGTGCTCCGTTCTGCTCCAGTGTATTCTGGGGGCGGGGCCAGAGGGCAGGAAGCCTGAAGAGCTGTGTCCTCCTCTGGATCCTCCCACTTACTAGTTTGGAGCCTGAAATCACCAAAGTGCCCCCACATAGATGAAATCAATGCACTCGTCATCCTGGCTGCTCCTTAAGACAGATCTGGCCAATACTCGGCCTCCTTCTTACAAATGAGGACCTGTGCCATTAGCTTGACAAAGATTTTTCTTCTTTTCCTTTAAACAAGGCTATGTGGGGGAGTCTGGACATTCTTTCGCTCAACAAATATTTCCTGGGTGTCTGACTCCACATTCTCTTGGTCCTGAGAGTGGCTGGCAGCAGTTCTGGGCCTTCTGGAGTCTCCAGGTGCCCTGGCCCCGTGTTACTGCCCCTTGCTCGTTGGAGGGTTTGACAAAGTTAAAAATCACACACTGCACAAATATAAAAAGTTGTCAGTTAGTCTTCTCTGTGAAGAAGATGCTCTCTTAACAGACGTCCACTAGACCAATGTGAAGGAGTCATCAACACTCTCCATGCCTCCACGAAGGCTCTGACCATGGCCTAGGGCAAGCTGATGGCCTTCCCATGCTCTACGCACCTCTGCCCCGCCCCTCATGGAGTGTCTGTCAGGAGGTGCCCCCAAATCTGTTCATGCTAGCACTTAGTTTTAAATCACCTAATTTAATCAAACATGTAAGCCAGAGAAATACAAATGTAAAAAGGGTTGTTTCTAATAAAGCAACGATGGATGCTTTGGGAAGACTCAATAAAAGCAAGCTGGTAAAAATAAAATACTATTGAATTAGGTGTCGGTGAGGCAAGTGTGAAAGATGTGATGAAAAAATATAAAGCTAGAAGAATCCTTCGCTCAGACTGCTCTCTAGGTGATTTTTAACTGACTGCTCCACTGCAAAAAAACCCAAACTGGAAAAGATTCGTTATGGGTGTTGTTTATGCAAGAAAGGCTCCCGGGCAGGCCCATCTGTAAACCCATGCTCCAAGACATGACCTTGGCCTTGATCAGTAACTGAATTTACATTTATAGTTTACATTAAAATGAAATGTCAAAAATGTGTAATTTTTTTAACGATTCCCCTCTTTAGCTAATTTTTTCTATTCATTGACAAACTACCAGGCTTCTATTGTAGTTAAAAAAAAAAAAAGGAAAACTTCTAATAAGACGCTTACTCCACATCATACGTAAAAATTTATTCAATATGGACCCAGATCTAAATGTAACAGCTCCAACTATAACACTCTTAAAAGAAAACACAGGCGTAAATATTCACAATTTGGGTTTAGGTAAAGATTTCTTAGATATGGCATCGAAAGTACAAGTAATAAAAGAAAAAGTTGATAACTGGGACTTCATCAGAATTAAAAACTTGGGTCCTGCAAATGATATCATCAAGAAAGTGAAAAGATAAGCCACAGAATGGGAGAAAATATTTTCAAATCATATATTTGACAAGGGACTTGTAACTAGAACATATAAAGAACTCTTACAACTCAATAATAAAAACAGAAATAACTCAGGCAAAGGATCTGAACAGACATTTCTTCAAAGATTACAAATAGCCAGTAAGCACATGAAAAGGTGTTCAACATCATTAGGCATTAGGAAAATGCAAATCAAAACCACAATGAGGACTTCCCTGGTGGTGCAGTGGTTAAGAATCTGCCTGCCAATGCAGGGGACAGGGGTTTGATCCCCTGGTCTGGGAAGACCCCACATGCCGTGGAGCAACTAAGCCCGTGCATGCACCACAACTACTGAGCCTGAACTCTAGAGCCCGCGAGCCACAACTACTGAGCCCACGAGCCACAACTACTGAGCCCGCGAGCCACAACTACTAAGCCCGTGCGCCTAGAGCCCGTGCTCCGCAACAAGAGAAGCCACTGCAGTGAGAAGCCCACGAACCACAACGAAGAGTAGCCCCCACTCACCGCAACTAGAGAAAGCCTGCGTGCAGCAATAAAGACCCAACGCAGCCAAAAATAAAATAAATTAAATAAATTTATTTTTTAAAAAAACCACAGTGAGATTCCACTTCACACGCATTTGCTTGGTTATAATCAAAAAGACAGACAATATCAAGTGTGAATGAGCATATGGAGAAATTTGAACCTGTATGCACTGCTGCTGGGAATGTAAATGGTGCAGCTGCTTTGGAAAACAGTTTGGTGGTTCCTTAAAATGTTAAACACAGTTACTTATACGACCCAGCAATTCCAATCCTAGGTATCTACCCAAGAGAAATGAAACATATGTCCATACAAAAAGACCTCTAGGGCTTCCCTGGTGGCGCAGTGGTTGAGAGTCCACCTGCCGATACAGGGGACACAGGTTCGTGCCCTGGTCTGGGAAGATCCCACATGCCGTGGAGCGGCTGGGCCCGTGAGCCATGGCCGCTGAGCCTGCGCTCCACAACGGGAGAGGCCACAACAGTGAGAGGCCCGCGTACCGCAAAAAAAAAAAAAAAAAAAAAAAAAGGACCTATAATGTGGATGTTCATAACAGCTTTATTCATGATAGCCAGTGTCCCAATGGGGGAATGTCCGTCAATGTCCAAAAAATATCGAAATGTTCACCAACAGGTAAACGGATAACAAAATGCGGTAATCCATACACTGGAATACTGTTCAGTAACAAGGAACAAAGTGCTGATACACACTGCAACATGGCTGAATCTTAAAAAGATTATGTTAAAGGAAAGAAGCCAGTCACAAAAAACCACAGATTATATGATTCCATTTATATGAAACGTCCAGAAAAGGCAAAGCAGGGAGGTAAATTAGTAGTTGACTGTGCTGGGATTGGAAACATAAAGAGACTGAAAATGGACACAAAGTATCCTTTTTTGGGGAGACTGAGAGGTTCTAAAATTCTGATGTTGTACCACTCTGTAAATTTATTAAAAACCAGTGAAACTTGAAATGAGTGAATCCACATACTGCGGAGCAACTAAGCCCGTGCGCCACAACTACTGAGCCTGTGCTCTAGAGCCCGCAAGCCACAACTACTGAAGCCCATGCGCCTACGGCCCATGCTCTGCAACAAGAGAAGCCACCACAATGAGAAGCCCGCGCACGGCAACAAAGAGTAGCCCCCACTCACTGCGACTAGAGGAAGCCTGTGCGCAGCAACAAAGACCCAATGCAGCCAAAAATAAATTAATTAATGAATTTAAAAAATTAATTAAAAGCATTCATTTCATTTCCTTCATTGATAAGTTTGAATTTTTTACGCCACAATATTTTCAACCCCCTTCAGACTTGAACAAACATTTCCAGGCCTACTATTTCTAGAGAGGTTCTTAGGTGAGACCTGGAAGGGATGAAGTACATTATTCTTTAGAGATTTCACTTATTCTCTGCGAGAGGGTTTCCAGAAGGGACCAAGAAACATTCAGAATCAGTGAATAGAGTTGGCTCCTCTGAAACAGCTGTGGAGGTTTAAAATGTCCAAGGAAATCATCATTTTAGGTAAACCACTGAAGATCCCTGTTCTCTAAGGGGGGAAATATTCCAGTGGTAAAATGAACTGGAAAAACTGATTAGGACCTGAAAACAATTAAAGATAGGTAATTCTGAAACATATTTTATCTTGATATTTCTCCCTTTGAGAATTTCTTCAAAACAGATGTTGTAAACTTTTCAGAAAGACAATTATTTGTTAGGAGAAAGTAGTCTTAATTAGGATACATGTCAAGGAAATATAATTATTAATTTGCCTAATTAAAATGAATATTTGAACATGCCTGAGGATTGTGAGCCTTCTCAGGTGAGACACGTACAACTTACTTTCTATAAACATCTGTTGACAGAGCCTAGCAGGTTGTGTTAACAGGAAATGGATGACTGAAGCCAGGCCTCACATACAACACTCCCGGAAGAAGTGCGTGGGAATACTGTTACTCAAAAACTATCGGGGGAAATGGTGTTAAAGTGCTTGCCATGGACTGTTTGTGTCCCCCCAAAATTCTTACATTGAAATCTAACCCCAAATGTGATGATATTTGCAGATGGGGACTTTGGAGGTGATTAAAGCCTGAGGGCTTAGTACTGGGATTACTGCCCTTATGAAAGAGACCCTAGAGCACTCACTCCCGCTTTCCTCCATGGGAGGACACAGCAAGAAGACAGCCATCTACTATAATGATGGTTACATGTTATCATACAGTACATGTACATTGTACATAAAATGTACAACTCTAAGAGTGCACTGTAAGGTAAACTGTGGACTTTGGGTGATTAAGTTGTGTCACTGTATGTTCAGCTGTAACAAACATACCACTCTGGCGGGGGATGCTGACGATGGGCAGGCTGTGCACGTGTGTGCACAGGGCATGTATGAGAACTCTCTGTACCTTCCGCTCAATTTTGCTATGAACCTAACACTGCTCTAAAAAATAAAGTCTTAAAAAAAAGAGAGAAAAAAAAAAAAGACAGCCATCTATGAACCAGGAAGAGGGTTCGCACCAGACACTGAATCTGCAGGTTCCTTGACCTTGGACTTCCAGCCTCCAGAGTGTGAGCAATATATTTCTGTTGTTTCAAGCCATCCAGCCTATGGTGTTCTGTTAGAGCAGCCTGAGCTGGGTAAGACAGCACTCTTTCATTTACTTGACAAGCTTCACTTGAGAAACAAACTGTTTAATTCTGGAGGGGGCTTCCAGGAGGGAGTGTGAGGGTTATCAGGGTTGTGATTTGAGGCACAGTTGCTTGAGTTCACCAAAACCTCTTTGAGAGGCAATGTGTATTTTGGCAAGAGACAGAAAAAGCCAGTTCCTTTCCTTTCTCTTCCAAACCTGCCCTTGGGGCAGCTCTACCAGCTTACTACCTGCCCACAGAGCCTGAACTGGCAATGGACCCTCCAAGAGGATCGCTCAAAGTCACCAGCAACACTAATAGGGAACTAGGACCCAGGTAAGTCAGTGACAGCAGTAGAGGCAGCTCAGGGGTAGACTAGGTGCTCAACTTCTAGTGAAGGGTTCTGAGCCTGACCCTCCAAGGCCGGGCCTCTAGAAGCCCTGAGCTGTATGATGCATACTGGGCATGCCCACTGGGGCTCTCAACCCACAGAGGAGACCAAGTGCAGGCCCCACTTCTAGAAGTCCTGGATCATTTTCCCTCCTCCTATCTCCACCCCCTCCGCACCCCACTCTTTTCCAGGTGAGCACCTCTCTTGCTCTCTGGTCCCACGGCAGCCCTGGGGCAGCTCCAGTGGGCTAGGAAGCTTCACACCTCAGCGCCCCCATCACCTCCACCAGAAGCCCCCCACCACCACCACACGCCCCTCCAGCTGCTGGAAGTCAACAAATTCAAAGTGAACAATGTGTGCCTTGGAAATGCTGCTTCAAGACGAGTCGCTGAGCTCCAGCTTCCAATCAGATTGCACCCCAAGTTCCTCGCAAGCAGAGACTCTTCTGTTGTTACTGCTGCAGCCAGACCATTCTTTCCAAAATGGAAATCAGATCATGTGTCCTTGTGTCCTCACAAGTGCAGCTTAAAAACAAAACCTCCCCAATGACCCCTTCCCCATGCTCCAGTCTCATCCTGCACCACCCAGCTCCAGACTCAGGGGCTTCTTTCTCCCCTCACCCTTCCCTTTGCTGTCCCACCATGTCAGACTTTCACACTTGCTCCACCTGTGGTCTACAACGGTCCTCCCCCTCCCTTCAGAGCCCAGGAACCTCCTACTCATCCTTCAGCAATCAGATGACACACCCCTTCCCCAGGGGAGCCCTCCCTGCAGGGCCTTATTAAGATGCCCCTCACTTCCTGACAAGTGAATTTCCTCACTTCCCTGACACTTGCCACAGCTGGGATTTATGACGGTTTGTGTGATTGGCAGGTTAATGGTAGGCTCTCCAAGTAGCTACATGCCAGAGGTGAGGAATCATATCTGGTTTTCACTCATCACTGCACTCTGGGATCTAGCACAATGCCTGGGACAAGGGAGGTGCTTAGTACATTTGATGAGTGGGCAAATGGATGAACCAATAGACAAATGGATGAACAGACAGATGAAAAGATGGACAAATGATGGACAGACTGGTGGATGGACGGTCTGGTAGATAGATGGATAGACAGAAAAACAGTTAGATAGAAGAAGGGAGAGATGGTCGAAGAAGAAATTTGTTCCCAGGGCCAACCCCTCTTCTGAGCCCTCAATGCCAGCTTTTCCCATCTCCTCAGATATTGCTCTCCAACAATTATCCTGCCTTTTGCATTTTTCAACCCCAGATCCATCTCAGACCAATCATGTGACCTTGGGCAAGTTGCCTAGCCTTCCTGAGATTGATTTTCTCCCACTGTAAAAAGAGGGTAACCCTAATAGCTAGCTCAACAGGACTACTTTGAAGATTACATGAGATAATCCACATACAGCACAGAGTATAGTGCCTGGCACACCGTAAACACCTGATAAACGTTAGATGCTCCTGCTGTTCTTATCACCATTAGTACTACCGCAAACCCTTCAGCCCTCCTTCAGCATTGCTCCTCCTTCAAACTGCTACTACCCTATGTCTACCCTGGATCACCAAACGGCTCCATACAGAATCCTGCCTTCGCTGACTGCACATCCTCAATCTCCACCATTCCTCAAAAGCCATGCACCAGGCTTCCTCCTACAACTGTACTGAAACTGTCCTGAAGGTGACATAACAAACCTGCCATCCTCTGCTCAGCTAACACTCACCTACATGTCTGCAGCATCTGAGCCTGTGGACCACCCTGCCTTAAGCCCTCCTCCCCAACTTTGGTACCTTTGGTACCAAGGCTGGCTCCTGGATTTATCTTCCAAAATTTCTGGTTGTTTCCTGCTCTGAGACCTTCAGTGTGTCTTTTCCTTCTTCTGACCCCCTAAACGATGGCACATCCTAAGGTTACACACACACACACCCCGTCCACTATTCCACACCTTGCCCCTCAGGAATGCCACCGACTCCTACAGCGATATCATCTACTTGCCTCTCTGTGGATGGCACCCACACCTCCATCCCCAGCTGTGCGCCGCACCCTGCAAGTTGCCTCAGATTTCCTGACTGCACCTCAAAGCCACCACTTCCCAAATTAATCCCATCAAACCTGGCCCTACTCCTTACTCCCTGATTTCAATTAACAGTCTCACCATCACCCAGGACCAATGCTTAAAATCCCGATTCCCAGGCTTCCCTGGTGGTGCAGTGGTTAAGAATCTGCCTGCCAATGCAGGGCACACGGGTTCGAGCCCTGGTCCAGGAAGATCCCACATGCCGCGGAGCAACTAAGCCCGTGCGCCACAGCTACTGAACCTGCGCTCTAGAGCCCGTGAGCCACAACTACTGAAGCCCACGTGCCTAGAGCCCGTGCTCTGCAACAAGAGAAGCCACCGCAATGAGAAGCCCACGCACGGCAACAAAGAGTAGCCCCTGCTCGCCGCAACTGGAGAAAGCCCACGCACAGCAACGAAGACCCAACACAGCCAAAAATAAATAAAATAAATTAATTAAGAAAAAAAAAGCTTAAAAAAAATCCCGATTCCCACTGCAGTGGCCTACAGAGCCCACCAGTTGCCGAGAATTATTTTTTGTGCCACAGCTCTGCTTAGATTATGAGCCCTTGCCTTCCCCTTGACTTTTTTTTACTCATCACAAGATACTACAGAGTGCAATAGGAACACAGTAAATACTTCCTGAACTGAAAAGAGACAGTGCAGAGTCACAAGGAACTCTCATACCCTGCTAGTGGAAGCATAAGTTGGTGCAAACATTCTGGAAGGCGATTTGACAAGATCTAGCAAAGCTGGAAAAGATCATACCCTACAACTCAGAATTTCGCTCCTCTGGGCACATGCCCTGGAGAGATGTTTCCCTGTATCCACAAGAAGGCTTGTACCAGAATGTTCATAACAGCACCGTTACCAAGACTGAAAAACAGAAATAACTGAATGTCCATCATATCAGGATCCTAGCAGGAAATAGCTGGCATACTCAAATCAGGGTAATTAAAGGAGCGTTCAGTAGTCCAACACAGAAAAGCAGAACTACATCTGAAAGGAGGGAGAAAGTGGTTACCCAAATCTGAAAAGAGAGTTCCAGCAGAAAGCCTACCTTGAAAGAAGCAGTGAATTTCAGGTAAGGAATACAGTCAGATTGAGGCAACCCCACAGGGACTAAACCAGGGGAATAAACAGCCTGACAATTGTTTTCCCCACCCTCTAATCTCCAGTCAGGACGCCCCACCGGCTGAACCCAACAGCAGGCCAGAGGGCAAGGAGCCCCCGGATGAAGCCCAAAGATGGCAACCTCCTGGGGCGTGGCGGAGCAGGGAGAGAGTGGATATGGAGAGGCAAGAAGATCCTCAGCATATCCAGCAACAGAATGTATCAATATATGCTGATACAATGGCTACTGCCCAGCAGGAAAATGAGCAGACTAGAGCTACTTAGACCAATATGGATAAATCCCCAAAACCTCACATTGGTTTGAAACTGAGTGGGACCCTGTGGGGCCCGCCAGGGCACAAAAGCCCTTCCACGTCTCCCATTTCTTGTTTGCAGATAAAGGCTTTAGTATCCTAGACCTTCCCTGAGTTCCAAGGGCAGATTCAAGGAGTTACTAATTAGGGAAGTGAGGAAATGCAGAAACAAAGGAAAAGCAGTCAAGAAACAATAGTTCAGCGATAAAAGAGTCTCAGTTCCTAACTGGACAGATACATGTAAAAGAATGAAGTTAGAACACTCCCTAACACCACACAAAATAAACTCAAAATGGATTAAAGACCTAAATGGAAGGCCAGACACTATCAAACTCTTAGAGGAAAACATAGGCAGGACACTCTATGACGTAAATCACAGCAAGATCCTTTCTGACCCACCTCCTAGAGAAAGGTAAATAAAAACAAAAATAAACAAATGGGACCTAATGAAACTTCAAAGCTTTTGTACAGCAAAGGAAACCATAATCAAGACCAAAAGACAACCCTCAGAATGGGAGAAAATATTTGCAAATGAAGCAACTGACAAAGGATTAATCTCCAAAATTTACAAGCGGCTCATGCAGCTCAATATCAAAAAAACAAACAACCCAATCCAAAAATGGGCAGAAGACCTAAATAGACACTTCTCCAAAGAAGATATACAGATTGCCAACAAACACATGAAAGGATGCTTAACATCACTAATCGTTAGAGAAATGCAAATCAAAACTGCAATGAGGTATCACCTCACACTGGTCAGAACGGCCATCGCCAAAAAATCTACAAATGATAAATGCTGGAGAGGGTGTGGAGAAAAGGGAACCCACATGCACTGTTGGTGGGAATGTAAATTGATACAGCCACTATGGAGAATACTACGGAGGTTCCTTAAAAAACTAAAAATAGAACTACCATACGACCCAGCAATCCCACTACTGGGCATATACCCTGAGAAAACCATAATTCATAAAGAGTCATGTACCACCATGTTCACTGCAGCTCTATTTACAATAGCCAAGACATGGAAGCAACCTAAGTGTCCATCAACAGATGAATGGATAAAGAAGATGTGGCACATATATACAATGGAATATTACTCAGCCATAAAAAGAAACAAAACTGAGTTATTTGTAGTGAGGTTGATGGACCGAGAGATTGTCATACAGAGTGAAGTAAGTCAGAAAGAGAAAAACAAATACCGTATGCTAACACATATATATATGGAATCTTAAAAAAAAAAATTGGTTCTGAAGAACCTAGGCGCAGGACAGGAATAAAGACGCAGACGTAGAGAATGGATGTGAGGACGTGGGGAGGGGGAAGGGTAAGCTGGGACGAAGTGAGAGAGTGGCATGGACATACATACACTACCAAATGTAAGATAGATAGCTAGTGGGAAGCAGCCGCATAGCACAGGGAGATCAGCTCAGCGCTTTGTGACCACCTAGAGGGGTGGGATAGGGAGGGTGGGAGGGAGATGCAAGAGGGAGGAGATATGGGGATATATGTATATGTATAGCTGACTCACTTTGTTATAAAGCAGAAACTAACACACCACTGTAAAGCAATTATACGCCAATAAAGATGTTTTTTTTAAAAAAAGAGTAATTCCTTAGTCTTATAGTTCCCTCAAGAGATGTGCCTAACAATCTGATACAGTCTTCAAGTTCTGCAGGCCCCCACCCAGGTGAGGGATGGTAAGTACCTGCTGAGACCCCAGACTGGTCAGAACCAGAAGGCTGATGCTTGAGATTCCTGGACCACCATCCTGTTACCTCACCAGCAACCAATCAGAAGAAAGTCATTCACCCTGCAGCTGTCACCCCAAATGTTGCCTTTTAAAACTCTTCCCTGCTTCTCCATTGGGGATTTCCCTGGCGGTCCAGTGGTTAGGACCCTGTGCTTTCACTGTCAGGGCCCGGGTTCAATCCCCGGTTTGGGAACTAAGATCCCACGGGCCACGTAGCGTGGCAAAAACAAAACCAAAAACAAACCTCTTCCCTGAAAACTACAGGGAGAGCTCGGGTCTTCTGAGTACGAGTTACCTGTTCTCCTAGCTTGGCCCTGCAATAAACCTTTCTCTGCTCCAAACTCTGATATTTTGTTTGTTTGGCCTCACTATGCATGGGGCGCACAAGCTTGGGTTTGAAAACAGCTTGAAAAAGGCATATTAAAATATTTAGAGAATGGTCACCACAACAGACTGTATTTTCTAAAATCCACCTCAGCTAGATTTCTGGCCTTACATGCTCTTCCAGAACCTTGCCACCCCCCACCAACAGCTGCAAAGAAAGAAAAGAATAAGGCTTTTGGACAGGAGTTACAGGAGAAACCCACTTTAGTAAGGGTAGCCAGGGAAAATCTGTCTGAGAAAGTGACTGAACTTTAAATAAAGTGTGAAGGTTGAGAAAGTGCTATTAGCTAGGCGAGCAAAGAGCAAGCACAAAAGCCCTACGGAAATAAAGGACTTGGACTTTTAAAATTGGAGTTAAGAAAACCAGTGAAGCAGGAGAACTGGGCAAGGGGAAGAATGGTGAGCATGAAGCAAGAAAGGTGAGTACAAGTCAGATCACGCAGCGTGTCTGGGGTGACTGCCCCGGGGTGACAAAAACTGGAATTTGACCACGCAGCAAAAGACGCAGGGAGGACCAATAAAACGGGCAGCAATGGTCCCTTTTATAGCTCTAGGGCTAACATTCACTTAGCACCTAGCCTATCAGGCACTTGGATACAGAAATCCTTTTAATCTGCTAACCCTCCCCTATGCGGTAAGTATTAACAAACCCATTTTCACAGCGAGGCAGATTATCTAAATCCAAAATCCAAGCACTTAACCCCACACGGCTCTTCTGCCTCCCCTCTCCAGTTCTGATGGGCACTGCTAACATTTTGGTGGATGACTATTATAGAAGGTAACCATGATTATGGAGTATAAACTACATCGTGGTGAATGACCATAATAAAAATAACCGCATCTCACGTGCACCCAGCGCTTATCCTGTGCCACACACAACCTCGCTGCGATTACTCCCCTTTTACAGATGAGGAAACTGAGACCAATACTCGCTGAGCAACGTGTCCAAGGCAGGGCTTTGAAACCAAGTCCAACTGCAGAGCCCACGCTATTAACTATGCTTTGCTGCCTCACTCTAGCTTCTCTCAGGGAGCCTTGGTCAAGGCCAGCGAGGCTCCACGACCGTACCCCTTGCCCAGACACTCTTCTTTCAAAAGCGCCCCTGGAAGCCCCAAGTGCGGCCGGTGCGACCTCTATTGCGGTCCCCAGCCCCCGGGTGCAGCCCCCGGGTGCAGCCCCCACTGGGGTCCGGCTGGAGGCGCACATCCCGACCGAACGTTCCCGCCGAAGGTTCCGCAGCCCTGAAACCATCCCCCTCCCAGGCGAAGGGCAGGCAGTACCTGAGGAAAACGCGTCCAGGGTCCTGCCCCGAGCTCTGCGGAAAACACCTCCCGCCTCCGCAGCCGACATGGCAAGTTTTCCGCCTCGAAGGAGTCCACTGCGTAGGAGGGAGCGGCGCGACTCCTTACCGCCCAACTGCCGCTTGGTGCCTGCCCGGCTGGGGGCTGCGCCCTCTGCTCGGGGCGGGGCGGGGCCGGCGGGCGCGCGGGGCTCGGTCGCTCGGGGCGCCACTAGTGCTGCCTGAACGGGGCGGAAGCGTGAGGGGCCCCTCTGGGATCGACTGGGGCTCCTGGCGAGGGAGCCAACTTGCCTGGCGCCTGCGTGAACAGAGTGAGTGCCTTTGGACTCAAGGTTTGGGGGGGGCAGCCGTTCCCTAAAACTGGGGTCTTCAGGTTTAACAAATAAGAATACAGGACGCCTAGTTAAATTGGAATTTCAGATAAGCAATAAATGATAAGTATGTGCTATGCAATTTGGGAGATGCTTGTGCTAAATTTTTTGTGGTTTATCTGAAATAATTTAAGTGGGGACCTGTATTTTATCTGGGAATCGTACCTTACGGTCCAAAGGACCCGGCCTTGTCCTTGGAGGACTCGACAGGACAGTCCTCCGAGCCACCAGGTGTGATCTCTGTCACAGTTCTGAGGCATATTCAGTTTCCTAGTCATCATCACCATCATTCCATTTCAAACCAAGTCCCCCTAAAACTGAGCTCCCTTACTGAATTATGATTAATCTCACTATGCCAAATTTTACTCTCTTTCTTGTCTGGCCCCTGTTCCCCTCAGGATTGAGGACTGTCAAAGAAAAGGGGAGATTGAAACCAAGCAAGACACGGTAGGGCCTTACCGGGTACAAAAGCCCCACTGTGTCCCCTGTTGCTTTTTTTTTTTTTTAAACATTTTTTTAAATTTTATTATTTCTTTATTTATTTGGCTGCGTTGGGCTTCTCATTGCAGTGGCTTCTCTTGTTGTGGAGCACGGGCTCTAGGCGTGCAGGCTTCAGTAGTTGTGGCTCACGAGCTCTAGAGCGCAGGCTTACTCAGTAGTTGTGGCACACGAGCTTAGTTGCTCCGCGGCACGTGGGATCTTCCTGGACCAGGCCTTGAACCCGTGTCCCCTGCATTGGCAGGCGGATTCTTAACCCCTGTGCCACCAGGGAAACCCTCCCCTGTTTCTTGTTTGTAGAAGAAAAGGCTTTAGACTCCTATGCCTTTCCTGAGTTCCAAAGAGCAGGCTCAAGCAGTTGATGAGTAAGACAATAGAGTCACAGAACTCCTAGTTCCTTCTGAAAGGATATAGATAACAATCTGATGGATATCAAGACCCCCCACCCAGGTGGAGGGTGGTAACTACAAGCTGACCACAAGCCTCGACTCCAAACTGGTTGGAACCAGAAGGTTGAAATTCCAGAAGCATCACCCTGTTACCTCCCCACCAACCAATCAGAAGAAAGTCCAAGAGCTGATCACACATCCTATGACCCTCTCCCCTAATACTGTCTTTAAAATCCCTTGCCTGAAAACCATTGGCTAGTTCAGGTCTTCTGGGTATGAGTTCCTTGGTTGGCGCCCTGCAAATAAACCCTGACTTTGCTGCAAACACCTGATGTCAGAGTGTGGCTTTCTGTGCCACGGGCACAGGAGCCCTTGCTTGGTGCCACGTTACTGTCATCATTGCTCCCTAAGCATCAGGCATTGCTCTGAGCACTTTGCACCAGCTCACTTAATCCACTTAACAGCCTTAGAAGATGGTACTATCATTAGCTTCATTATCAGAAGGGGAAACTGATGCCCAGAGGGGTGAAATTGTGTGCACAAGGTGACACACATCCAGGAAAGTAGTGAAGCAGCCACCCACCCAAACTGGAATCTGTCCAGCAAAAAGCCATTGAACTGAACTACTACAAGCCAGCATTTGTCAAACTTGCTAAAAATACAAAATCCAGGGTGGACCTACTGAGTCTAAGTCTCCAGGAGAAGCTTCTGTTTCTAACTCCTCCAAGAGTTCTTATGACATGCCAAGTTAGGGAAATTCTCTTAACTAGCTGCCTGCATCTGAAGCATTGTTTGGGTGGCTAACATGACCAGGAGAACTGACCTCTAATCTTAGATAAGAGGCAGTAAATCATGGCGGTTAAGAATATAAGTGCCTAGGAGTTCTGGAGTCAGACTGCTACCACTTGCTTGTTGTATGATCTTGAAAATTACTTAGTTTCTCCATGCCTCAATTTCCCTATCTGTCAAACAAAAACAATAGTAGTATCTTGGTCATAGAGTTGCTGGGAGGCTTAAATGAGTTGGTGCATCAAAGTGCTTAAAACAAAAATGGTACAGATGAACTTATTTGCATAGCAGAAATAGAGTCACAGATGTAGAACACCAACTTATGTTTTCCCCCAAAGGGGGGGGGGGCGGGTGAGATGAATTGGGAGATTGGGATTGACATATATACACTACTATATAGAAAATAGACAACTAATGAGAGCCTACTGTATAGCACAGGGAACTCTATTCAATGCTCTGTGGTGACATAAATGGGAAGGAAATCTAAAAAAGAGTGGATATATGTATATGTATAACTGATTCACTTTGCTGTACAGCAGAAACTAACACAACATTGTAAAGCAACTCTACTCCAATAAATTAAAAAAAAATAATCAAGTGTACTGGAATGAAAAAGTGCTTAAAACAATAGTTCTAATAGCAAATGGTAAGTACTCAATGAATATTGGCCATTATTATTATCATCATTATTAATCACTGTATCCCTACTCACTGCCCATGGCCTGGTCCAGCAGGAAATTCTCAGGAAATGTTCAAGGAAGGAATGAGTAAATGAGGATCAAAAGTCCTAATGTTGGCCTCTAGGCCCTGCGAGATCCAGCCTGCTTCTCACCCACTAACTTTGCAGTCACTGTCTTCCTTAAACATGTTCCTTAAACATGAAAATCCATTTCCCTCTTTGCCTTTTTGGTTCCTTCTATTGACAGTGTATCTGCTCATTTGAATATCAAGGCCTCTGCTTAACTCATACGTCCACGGAGAGACCTTACCCTACACACTTGCACACATTCTTCAGAGCTAAACTAGGTCTTCCTCATTCTTTTTGTAGCACTCGGCTCATGATCATCGTAGCCCTTTGCACAGTTGGTTATCATATGTTTACAGATGTAACGATAGGTTTCATGTTGTCTCTCCCAGTTCAAATGTAAGGTTTGTGAGGGCAGTTACTTTGACTGTCTTGCCCATCGAGCAGGGGGCTTAACGCATAGACACAAATGGCTGTTGCATGAGAAATAAATGGATGATGACTATCTTGGCAAGATAACCCTGTTTTGAACCTGGGCAGTGATGGTGAGTAACGTCAGAGCTGCATGGGTGCCACTTCCTGGTAGTTATGGCCGCCAAGTACACTTTGTCCACCACTGGGACCAGCAAACTGTGAGCCTCATTGCCTGCCACATCCTCCCCTGATCACTGTGCCGCTCAGTGTTTCCACTCTCCCCCACCGTGCTCTTTCAGCCCATACACTCTTATTTTCAGCTGTCTGCCTGGAAGGTAAGAGGGGGCAGACAAGCACCATAAGAACAGCATATTCCTGAGCAGCAGGCTGACCTGTTCAGTCCACTTCTCAGCTGTGTGACCTTCGGCATGTCACTTAATCTTTCTGAGCTTCTGATTCTTCATCTAAAAGGAGTTTCCTGGCGGTCCAGTGGTTAGGACTCGGCAATTTCACCATGGATGTGGCCCGGGTTCAATCCCTGGTTGTGGAACTAAGATCCCGCAAGCCATTGCTGTGGCCAAATAAAATAAAATAAAATAATATAAATAAATACATAGAGATAATCACAGCACCAACCTCATATGGTTTTTTGGGGTTTTCTTTAACATCTTTATTGGGGTATAATTGCTTTACAGTGGTGTGTTAGTTTCTGCTTTATAACGAAGTGAGTCAGCTATACATATACATATATCCCCATATATCCTCCCTCTTGCGTCTCCCTCCGCCCTCCCTATCCCACCCCTCTAGGTGGTCACAAAGCACCGAGCTGATCTCCCTGTGCTATGCAGCGGCTTCCCACTAGCTATCTATTTTACATTTGGTAGTATATATGTCTATGCCACTCTCTCACTTCATCCCAGCTTACCTCATATGGGTTTTGTGAGGAGTAAATGATCCTCTAGGCAGTTTCTGGAGCATACTAAGTGCTTGATACATTTTTGCTGTCATTGATACTGTTAATATCGTTGTTGGAATACACTTCAACTCATTTTTTTCTAGTCAAAATTCTACTCTTTCAAGATTCTTTTAGGGAATTCCCTAGTGGTCCAGTGGTTAGGGCTCAGCACTCTCACTGCCAGGGCCCTGGGTTCGGTCCCTGGTCGGGGAACTAAGATCCTGCAAGCCGTAGAGCACAGCCAAAAAAAAAAAAAAATTCTTTTAATCAACTATACTTCAATAAAAAATTTAGGGACTTCCCTTGTGGTGCAGTGGTTAATAATCCGTCTGGCAATGCAGGGGACACGGGTTCGAGCCCTGGTCCGGGAAGATCCCACATGCCACGGAGCAACCAAGCCTGTGCGCCACAACTACTGAAGCCCACGTGCCTAGAGCCTGTGCTCCGCAACAAGAGAAGCCACCGCAATGAGAAGCCTGCGCACCGCAATGAAGAGTAGCCCCCGCTCGCCGCAACTAGAGAAAGCCCGCGCACAGCAATGAAGACCCAACGCAGCCAAAGATAAATAAATAAAATAAATAAATTTTTTTTTAAAAAGGTTCTATTCAGGTGTCACCTCTTACATCAGCCAGGTATCATTTCATTGCAAATAACAAAATCAGTTCAAATTGGTTTGATCAGAAAAAGGAATTCATTGGCATACATACATGAAAACTCTGCTATGTGTGGCCAACACAGTGGAGTAGGAAGACCGAGCTCACCTCCTCCCACAGGTACACCAAAATTACAACTATTTACACAGCAACTACTGATGAGAATGACCGGAAGACTCAAAGAAAAAGATCCTCTACGACTAAAGATGTAAAGACAGAACCACAACGAGATGTGTAGGAGGGGTGGAGATGTGCTATAGTCCAGACCTTCCACCCTCGAGTAGGCAAACCACAAGTGGGAGGATAATCACAATTGCAGAGATTCTCCCCAAGGAGGGAGGAGTCTTAGCTCCACATCAGGTTCCTCAGCCTGGGGGTCTTACACCGGGAAAATCAGCCCCCAGGATGGCTGGCTTTAAAGGCCAGTGGGGCTTGCATACAGGAGAGCTAAAAGGTTGTAGGAAACAGGAACTCCACTCTTAAAAGAGTGCACACAAAATCTCATGTGCTTTGAGTCCCAACCCAGACTAATTTGAAAGGAGTCAGACCTACTTGCTGATCTTGGAGAGCCTCCCAGAGAGGCAGGAGGCAAATGGGACTCCCCCTGGGGACATAGACACAGGTGGCAGCCGTTTGGGGGGAGCTCGTTCTACCATAAGGACACTGGTGCTGGATAGAGCCATTTTGGAATCCTCCCTCTATAGCCTATGGGGGCTTACCTGCCCATCAGTGCTCCAGCATTAGTCCAAGGACACCGTGGACCCCACAGCCAGCCAACCCAGAACCCAGCCACTTCCACCAGCCCCAGGACTCCCTGGGCTGTGCAGCTAGTCATGCTAGGGCTCAGCCCTGCCCACTAGCAGACTGGCAGCTTCCATACAAGGCATGGCCTGGCAGACACCTGGGCCAAGGGCCAGCCTTGCCTACCAGTATTCCCACAGTAACTGGCTCTGCCACAACAGAAGGGCCCGTGCAACCCACGTAGGGGGTACCCCTAGAGCATAACGCTCTGGTGACCAGAGGGCAGTGTGCTGCTGGGCAGCATATCAGCTAGTGACTATTATGCCCCCTTCCCCACCCTTTAAAAACTGCCCCTTTTCTTCCATCCTCCCCCTTGTAACAGCTAATCCAAATGTGCTGTAATTTAGAGACTTAGGTATATTACTAAGAACATCAGTTGCTGTGCTGGCCTGTATTACAGCCTCACTCCAGGAAGCAAGCAGAACCGTTTGTCCTAACGCTCAGAGGCCCTATAGGCAGATGAGCCTTTTTTTTTTAACATCTTTATTGGAGTATAATTGCTTTACAATGGTGTGTTAGTTTCTGCTTTATAACAAAGTGAATCAGCTATACATATACATATGTTCCCATATCTCTTCCCTCTTGCGTCTCCCTCCCTCCCACCCTCCCTATCCCACAGCCAGGACATGGAAGCAACCTAAGTGTCCATCAACAGATGAATGGATAAAGAAGTTGTGGCACATATATACAATGGAATATTACTCAGCCATAAAACGAAACGAAATTGAGTTATTTGTAGTGAGGTGGATGGACCTAGAGTCTGTCATACAGAGTGAAGTAAGTCAGAAAGAGAAAGACAAATACCGTATGCTAACACGTATATATGGAATCTTAAAAAAAAATGTCATGAAGAACCTAGGGGTAAGATGGGAATAAAGACACAGACCTACTAGAGCATGGACTTGAGGATGTGGGGAGGGAGAAGGGTAAGCTGGGACAGATGAGCTTTCATAGATCTTCTCTGTCCTCCTCACTGTCAGGCCGTGAGCTGTCCCTTCTCACTGCTCTGGCATCTGCCTCCAGCAGGTCCTCACACTTTACATTCTTCCCTCATTTCTCACCTGCCCAGGTTTGTAAAACCAGACAATAATGGTTGTTAGGATTCTGAGCCAGGTTGGTTTATGGATTTCAGCCAGTAGGCTTGGCCTAAGAGCCTGAGGCCTCATTTAGAGAAGAATGCCTGGGCTTTACTTTAATGAGCATGGTCATTCCTGGTTAGACTGCGTGATAGTTAATTTTATGTGACAACCTGGCTGCTTCCCCACCCCCACCTTGGACCCAGATATTTGTGCAAACATTATTCTGCATGTTTCTGGTTCTTTTTTTTTTTTTTGGCCACGCAGCGTGGCATGCAGGATCTTAATTCCCCGACCAGGGATTGAACCCTTGCCCCCTGCAGTGGAAGCCTGGAGTCTTAACCACTGGACCGCCAAGGAAGTCCCCAATGGAATTTATTCACATGAATATTTTTCCATGTTTATACATATATATTGACCTTATTACTCTTAACAGTTGCCTATTATTCTACTGTATGGATGGACCACACTTTATTTAACCATACTTCTTTTTTTTTTAAAACCATACTTCTATATATGAATATTTAGGTTATCCCAGTTTGTCTCTTGAAAAACAAAACTGGAGTAAGTATCAACATACATGTATTTTGAGTCCTGAGTATCACAGGTACACTTGCGGATACACCCTAGTTTACTTAATTGGACACATGAGCCAATATGTGTCCTACATTTGGACACATTTTCCTACAATTGGACACATGAGCCATTTCCAATTTTTTTTGTATTTTTCATGCAGTGGTTTTATTGTTAACAACTATTTGTTTGAAACTTTTGGGCTACGTGGGGGTTATTTATTTAAGATAGAGACTCCAACATGGTATTAATGGATCAAAGGGTTTGGGCATCTTCAAGGCTGTTGATGCATGTTGGCATGATTCTATTTTATAGACTCCGTTTTCAGCAGGAATTCTCCTGGAGTCTGTGGTTGTTTTACACATAGAGAGTGATAGGGATCTGAATTGCCCATCATCAACTATTCCTCCTCAAGGCTATCTAAGGAACCAATCAATCTAGTCATGAAAAAGCTCAGTTAATACTGATAGACTAATTTTTTTTTTAGTAGTTAGCATTTTGCTTATTTTCTTTAGTTTTATTTTCTAGGCATTGATGTATTTCTTTGTTTTTAAACAAAGTTGTTACACTGGATACTTTACACATAAGATTTCACACCTGAATTGGCCTTGAGCCCAGTAGGGCACACCTACTGGGTTTCCCTGATGAGTTCTCTTTCTTACTCTCCAAGACAATAGTCCCTATCCTCTCCCCTCATCTTCCCACTGCCATACCTATCACCTCCCTGCATCCGTACCACTTTCCCTCTATCACCTCCCTGCATCTGTACCACTTTCCCCCTTCCCTCCCTCCAATGATAATGATGGGACAGACTGTGATACCCACAAAAGGAACCCCTTACCTTGTGCACTGCATCCTCTTCCCTCTTCCCTGTTCAGCAGGTGGTAGTTCTCCTTCTTGCTACTCTGTCTTTCACTTCAGCATGCAATGCTGGAGAGATTTTTGTTGTAGCAGAAGTTAAGCTACAAAAGTGCCTGGTCTTCCTCTCTGGAAAGGGAATAAAAAAAGAATGCAAAGGGCAACATCTTGTCAGGTTTTCTAACCGAATCAGGACTCCTCTGAAACAATGTGGGCTGCAGCTGTCCTCTCCTGGAGAGTTTGCCTGTGGGACAAACCAGCTGCTGCCTGCATTGCAGGATGCCCCACACAAGCTGTGGATTTCTAACTGCCCGTGGTTACTCTATTCCCAGCCCACAGAGTTGCTGGTATAACATTCAGAATCCCTAGTTTTCATGAGATCCGCAGAGCAGATGAACTGGAAAAATGAAATCCTATTGTCTCACTCTTCACACAGTACTGTTATAGGCTTTGTCAGTTAAATAAATATGCAGAATTCCAAGATAGGTTGATGGGCATTGAGAGTGTTTCTTCTTTGGGACATTCATTCATTTGTTCTGCAAATATCTATTGCATGTCTACTTTGTTCCAGGCATTGCTTTGGGGGACTTGGGATACATGAGTGAATAAAACAAATACATCTGTCCTCATGGAGCTTACATTCTGTCAGGGGAATTCAGACAATACATATAATAGATGGATGATATAGTGTGATTGAAGATGATATTGATGCTATGGAAAAGGACAAAGTAGAACAAGGCAACGGGGACTGAGCACACTACAGCTGGGGAGAAGGAGGGTTGCATTATTAAATAGGGTGGTCAGGGTGGCCCTCATTGAGAAGGTAAAATTTCAGCAAAGATCTGGAGGAGGTGAGAGAATTAGCCAAGTAGATATCTGTGGGGGAAGAGTGTCCCAATAGAGAGAAAAGCTAGAGCAAAGGCTCCAAGGAGGTGGAAAGGAATGCTTGGAACATGCAAGAGCAGCAAGGAGACCCATGTTCCAGGAGCAGATGAATAAGTGGAGAGTAGTAAGAGAAGCAGTCATAGAGGTGATAGGAGTACATCACATGAAGTCCTTTTATGCCATCATAAGACCTTTGGTTTTACTTTGAGTGAAACAGGGTGCCACTGCAAAATTTGGAGCAGAGGCATGACATGATACAACTTATATTTTTAAAGTCTCACTCTGTCTGCTGTGTTGAGAGTTGACTAGAGAAAAGGAAAGAAGCTGGGAAGCCTGTTAAGAGGCTGTTGCTGGGATCCAGGCAAGAGTTAACGATGTCTCAGAACAGGATGCTAAAGGTGGAGGCAGAGTCAAGTGGTTGGGTCCTGAATGTATTGTGAGAACAAAGTCAGCGCGATTTTATGAGAGCTTGGATGCCAAGAGAAGACAAGGATGCTTCTGAGATTTTGTCCTGAGCCACTCGAAGGATGGAGTTGTCAGGACGTGAGATGGAAACAACGGTGCAGTTCTTTGCGGGGAAGATCAGACGTTCAGTCTGGGGCACGTTGAGTTTGAGATGCCTGCTAGAAACCCAAGTAGAGATGCTCATAGACAGTTGGATAAATGCATCTGGGATACAGGGGAAAGGTCTGGGTTGAAGTCTACAAAGCGCACAATTTTTTTCTGTTTCTATGAGTCAAAGTTTCTGTTATTCAAAAGCATATTAACCACCTTTTTTGGTTTGTTTGTCTTCCAAGTGTCTCTCATCAGTAATAATTAATGTGCAGAACACCGAACACAAGACCTATAAAACCCTCAAATACCTTCTGATTCATTGGTGAAATAAAATCAAGTTACGGGGCTTCCCTGGTGGCGCAGTGGTTGAGAGTCCGCCTGCCCATGCAGGGGACACGGGTTCGTGCCCCGGTCCGGGAGGATCCCACATACCGCGGAGCGGCTGGGCCCGTGAGCCATGGCCGCTGAGCCTGCGCGTCCGGAGCCTGTGCTCCGCAATGGGCGAGGCCACAACAGTGAGAGGCCCGCGTACCGCAAAAAAAAAAAAAAAAAAAAAAATTTCTGAATCCCCACATCTTCACTGTAAAAGGGGAATAACACCCATCTTGGAGGGATATCAAGGAAAATGCCACACTTGATACTTTATAATCATTGTTTTTGTGATTTACACCTTTCCCATAAGGTGGGTGTCCAATAAACCATCTTATTCCAGCTCTTCCTCTTCCCAGCACCCACAGAATGCCTAGCATATAGTAAGTGTTCAGTAAATGCTTATGGTTCATGACTCAGATGACCCCCACCCCGTCAGAGGAATCCTCATTTCTCTCTCCATTCTTCTGCTATATATTTGTTTATTTCCCTGCCACCATGTGGCCTGACATGACACATTTACCTGTTTACTCTCTGCCTCACCCATGACATGTAAGCTCCAAGAGGGTAAGAAATTGTATTTATTCAATCCCTATATCTCTAGTGCCTAGGACTGTGTCTGGTACATTGTTGGGGTTCAACAAAAGTTTATGGAATAAATTAGGAGATGAATGAATGATTTCAGCCAACCAACCAACTCTACCATTTCCTAGACAAAGTGAAACTTCAAGGACCATCGACCAAATCACCTTGAAAAATCCTCTGCCCAGAAAAGGACAGACTGGACATTGTTTCTAGCAGTAAGGGTTTACAAATTAATTGATTTTTCTGACTCAGTGTGGGTTTCAACCATTTATCTGAAAGTGCTGTAATATATTCTTTGAATTACTCTAACAATAAGAGACAGGAAAGCTGAAATAATGAGTTAAACACTTAGTTGAGCCATCTCTATTAGCCCCTCATGTTTATTGTCTGTCAGTATCACCTCTGCAGTGCCAGCTTCAATGCACATTTGGTTCTTCTGGGGACAGATGCGTTGAGTTTTCTCCCCATTTCCCTCCCAGCTCGTTTGACAAAACTGCAGACCTGCCCTTTGGTGACATCACCTGCTCTCAGATCAACAGCCTTTGGTGGAGGCCTGCCAGACCTTCTGAAGAAGCCTGCTGCCTTGTCCTAGCCCTGGTGTGCCACCCACTCCTGCAGCAGCAATATTTAATAACACGAAGAATACCAAGCCCAGCTGGTGAGTCACTGTTGTGAGTGACCCGCCAAACTGAAATCTCCTTTAATAAAACGGCCTTAAAAGGCAAGAAGAAAAAAAAAACCACTCCTTTAAGTTCCGCTTTTAATGGGGATGCTATGCATTTCCAGGGACAATGCCTGCGCTTTCTTCTTCCTGGTTGATGTCATAAAATGCCTCCGAATCCGCGTTAGGTTCAGAGTTCTTTCTTAACCCACTGTTCTGCAAAGTTCAGGCATGTGCAAACTGTCTTCTGTCACTTTCTTTGCCCTGTCTGCATACCACCTGCACGACTATTTACTTCCTAGTTTTCTTTACTATAACTCACTTTGGTTACTTAAACATCTTCTTTCAAAAGACAAAAATTTCATCTCACTCCTCCTGATTCTGGTAAACCAGTATTTCCTACCAGAAATAGACAGTAAAATTAGAGGGGAAACCAAAATACTATCAATTCTTATTAAACAGTTTCTGTGGTCTGCTGGGGACTCTGAGGCTGGGATTTGGGATGTCTCTGATAAAGAGGGAGAGTGGAAGGCATTAGGTGTTAAAGATACGGTGACTGCAAATGCAGATGGTTTCATGAAGCGAACTGAGGAGGGAATACAGACGAGGGGAGCCTTTGTGGTAATCCGTTCTGAATCAAGATTGTGGTGGTGGTTACACAAAGCTATGCATGGAATAAAATTGCACAGAGCTGTGCACGCACACATACTATACGTGTCAAAAAACTGGTGAAATCTGAATAGGGTCTATAGTCTGGTTAACAATATTATACCAATGTCAATTTCCTGGCTTTGATATAGCACTTAAGATGTCACCATCTGAGGGCTTCCCTGGTGGCACAGTGGTTAAGAATCCACCTGCCAATGCAGGGGACACGGGTTCGAGCCCTGGTCCAAGAAGATCCCACATGCCGCGGAGCAACTAAGCCTGTGTGCCACAACTACTGAGCCTGAGCTCTAGAGCCTGTGAGCCACAACTACTGAGCCCGTGTGCCACAAGTACTGAAGCCCACGCACCTAGAGCCTGTGCTCCACAATAAAAGAAGCCACCGCAATGAGAAGCCCGCGCACGGCAACGAAGAGCAGCCCCTGCTCGCCGCAACTAGAGAAAGCCCACGCGCAGCAACAAAGACCCAACACACCCATAAATAAATAAATAAATTTATTTTTAAAAAAAAGATGCCACCATTTGAGGCAGCCAGGTGAAGAGTTTGTGGGATTCCATGTATGGCTTTTGCAGCAACTTCCTGTGACCCCACAATTTTTTTTAAGTTGCATATTTTAGAAAAGAGTACTGTCCCCCCATGTGGCTTGATTCTGTGTATCACCTAAAATCTACAAGTGTACTACCAGTGGTATATGTCCCCCTTTGGGAAAAAATTGCTTTATTATTCTTTGGAGGGAAAAATCTAAGAAGAAGATACATTTATCAGACTTTGAAACCCTGAAGTGTAGGATGTGGTACTGTAAGAAGCAAGACAGCATTGTGGTTTAGAAGCTTGGGCTGGGGGGTCCCATCAGAACTAGGGTGAATTGCAGATTCACTCTACCAGTAGTGAGACCTCAGGCCACACTCTTAGCCTCTCAGAGCCTATGTTTCTTTGGTTGAAAATGAGAATAAGAACGTGGTACCTTTATCATACGTTTTCTAAGGGGATTGTATGAAATCATTCAGATAAAGCACTTAGGATACTGCATGGCACTTAATAAGGCTCAATAATTATTTGTCTTGTCCTAACTTCTTTATCGTCTTCTTTCTTTTATTCTCCTCCTTCCCATCACCACCACCACCACCATCATCTTCACCACCACCATAATCATCACCATCATCATACTCATGTACCAAGAGGAACTAGCATTTGGGAAATACTAACTTCATCTCATCTCACAATTAAGAAGGCTAAGAACCAGTGAGAGTAGTTGACTTGTTCTAAGTCATAGCGTGAAACTAATGTCATACCTGGAATTAGAACTCAGTTCTCTCTGATACTCTGTCTTAACAGCAACAAAATAATAATCGTTGAGCCATGGAATTTTAACTGTCAGGGCCTCAGAGCTCATCTAGTCCAAATTCTTCCTGAGGAAACTGAGGCCCAAAGAGAAGCGATTTCCCAAAGTCACAAAGTTAGCTACTGTGGTTTTCTCACACCCACAAAATATACATCCAAATTACCCAGCAATCAAAGAAAAATCATAGTTGATGCTGCCCCTAGTGGCCAAGCTCTGCAATACAAACCATCACAGCACAGATATTTTTAAAGGTAGATTTTTTAACAAAAATAATAAACCACAGACCACACAGCACATCAGGGGGAAAGTAAGGTTAATTCCTTAATATATTAGATTTAAATTTATGATTACTCTACCTTTGCTATGGAACTTTAATCACTGATGCCCAAATATTTCTTTTAGCTGATTTTATATCTTTTTTTTCTAGGTTAGTACAATATTATTGCACATCCAGAGCTAATAATTTTCTATTAGATTTTAACACACAGTTAAATGTACTTAAATCAACCAAAAACTAGTGTGTTACTCCCAAGAGAACTACTTTAAAATCACTTTCAATACATGTTATACATGTAATGCAGAATTGGGATGTATTTTATATACCTGCATGGCTTATGTGCTAACAAAAATGGTAGTAACACAGAACAACTGTTTTTTAAAAAAAATATATATCTCAGTGGGGAATCTTTTGTTTTTTTCTTTAAAATCATCCTGCCTTTAACTTCCTAATCATACTTATATGAATTTCAGCAAAAAAGTAATTGGCAAACAGGGTACTTAACACACTCCCCCACCCCAACTCCGACGAGCAATTAATCCAGACATACAGACATGTGATCTACTTTTTGAGGACCACAGGAATAGAATGGGTCTGAGGAGTTGTTTTTCTGGAAAAAATCAGAAAGTCCTCATTATCTCTGGTTCATGTACTTGGCAAATAGCTTTAGAAATTAGCAAGCCCTGGGGACTTCCCTGGCGGTCCAGTGGTTAAGACTCCCTGCTCCCACTGCAGGGGGTGCAGTTCCATCCCTGGTCTGGGAACTAAGATCCCCCATGCTGCGGGTGGTGGGGAAAGGAAATGAGCACAACCCTAACTCTGGTTCTGTCCTCTCAAAAATAGAATTATGATGCTATTAGGTTAAAGGGGAAAGAAGAAGAGTTCATATTGATGCTGCCTTGAATATCTTTCACTAAGAATAGGAAGGCTAAAGGAAACCAGTTGCTGTGCTGGATAAGCACTGTAAGTACTTTATCTTTTAAAATTCTAAGAGTATATGTGTGAAAGATGCCAATCTCATTTTCATTTATTTATTTTTATATCTTTATTGGATAATTGTTTTACAATGTTGTGTTAGTTTCTGCTGTACAACAAAGTGAATCAGCTATATGTATGCATATATCCCAATATCTCCTCCCTCTTGTGTCTCCCTCCTACCCTCCCTATCCCACTCCTTTAGGTGGTCACAAAGCACTGAGCTGATCTCCCTGTGCTATGCAGCAGCTTCCCACTAGACATCCCTTTTAAATTTGGTAGTGTATGTATATCAATGCTACTTTCTCACTTCATCCCAGCTTCCCCTCCCCACCCCCACCTGAGTCCTCAAGTCTGTTCTACATCTGCATCTTTATTCCTGCCCTGCCACTAGGTTCATCAGTACCATTTTTTTTAGATTCCATATATGTGCGTTAGCACACAGTATTTGTTTTTCTCTTTCTGACTTACTTCACTCTGTATGACAGACTCTAGGTCCATCCACCTTATAACAAATAACTTCATTCCTTTTTATGGCTGAGTAATACCCCATCGTATATATGTGCCACATCTTCTTTATCCATTTATCTGTCGATGGACATTTAGGTTGCTTCCATGTCCTGGCTATTATAAATAGTGCTGCAATGAACATTGTGGTATGTGCATTTTTTTAAATTAATTAATTTATTTTTGGCTGCATTTGGTCTTTATTGCTGCGCGCGGGCTTTCTCTAGTTGCGGTGAGCAGGGGCTACATTTTGTCGTGGTGCACAGGCTTCTCATCGTGGTACCCTTTCTTGTTGCAGAGCACGAGCTCTATGCGTGCAGGCTTCAGTAGTTGTGACTCGTGGGCTTCAATAGTTGTCACTTGTGCACTCTAGAGCGCAGGCTCAGTAGTTGTGGCGCATGGGCTTAGTTGCTCCACAGCATGTGGGATCTTCCCGGACCAGGGATCGAACCCTGTTCCCTTGCATGGGCAGGTGGATTCTCAACCACTGCACCACCAGGGAAGCCCAGTACATGTATCTTTTTGAATTATGGTTTTCTCAGGATATATGCCAGTAGTGGGATTGCTGGGTCATACGGTGGTTCTATTTTTAGTTTTTTAAGGAATCTCCATACTGTTCTCCATAGTGGCTGTATCAATTTATATTCCCACCAACAGGACAGAATGGTTCCCTTTTCTCCACACCATCTCCAGCATTTACTGTTTGTAGATTTATTGATGATGGCCATTCTGACCAGTGTGAGGTAATACCTCATTGTGGTTTTGATTTGCATTTCTCTAATGATTAGTGATGTTGAGCATCATTTCATGTGTTTGTTGGCAATCTGTATATCTTCTTTGGAGAAATGTCTATTTAGGTCTTCTACCCATTTTTGGATTGGGTTGTTTGTGTTTTTGATATTGAGCTGCATGAGCTGCTTGTATATTTTGAAGATTAATCTTTTGTCAGTTGCTTTGTTTGCAAATTTTTTCTCCCATTCTGAGGGTTATCTTTTCGTCTTGTTTATGGTTTCCTTTGTTGTACAAAAGCTTTTAAGTTTCATTAGGTCCCATTTGTTTATTTTTGCTTTTATTTCCAATACTTTAAGAGGTGGATCAAAAAGGATCTTGCTGTGATTTTTTTTTTTTTTTTTTTTTTTGGCAGCATTTGGTCTTCGTTGCTGCATGCAGGCTTTCTCTAGTTGTGGTGAGTGGGGCTACTCTTCGTTGTAGTGCACGGGCTTCTCGTTGCGGTAGCTTCTCTTGTTGCAGAGCATGGGCTCTAGGTGTGCGGGCTTCAGTAGTTGTGGCATGCGGGCTCTAGAGCTCAGCCTCAGTAGTTGTGGTGCACGGACTTAGTTGCTCCGCAGCATGTGAGATCTTCCCGGACCAGGGCTCGAACCTGTGTCCCCTGCGTTGGCAGGCGGATTCTTAACCCCTGTGCCACCAGGGAAGCCCTTGCTGTAATTTATGTCAGAGTGTTCTGCCTATGTTTTCCTCTAAGATTTTTATAGTGTCTGGCCTTACATTTAGGTCTTTAATCCATTTTGAGTTTATTTTAGTGAACGGTGTTAGGAAGTGTTCTAATTTCATTCTTTTACATGTAGCTGTCCAGTTTTCCCAGCACCACTTATTAAAGAGGCTGTCTTTTCTCCATTGTATATTCTTGCCTCCTTTGTAAAATATAAGGTGACCATATGTGCGTGGGTTTATCTCTGGGCTTTCTATCCTGTTCCATTGATCTATAGTTCTGTTTTTGTGCCAGTACCATACTGTCTTGATTACTGTAGCTTTGCAGTATAGTGTGAAGTCAGGGAGTCTGATTCCTCCAGCTCCATTTTTTTCCCTCAAATTACTTTGGCTATTCCGGGTCTTTTGTGTCTCCATACAAATTTTAAGATTTTTTGTTCTAGTTCTGTAAAAAAAAGTCACTGGTAATTTGATAGGGATTGCATTGAATCAGTACATTGCTTTGGGTAGTAGAGTCATTTTCACAGTGTTGATTCCAAACAATCCAAACACATGATATATCCAAACACATGATATATCTCTCCATCTGTTTGTGTCATCTTTGATTTCTTTCATCAGTGTCTTATAGTTTTCTGAGTACAGGTCTTTTACCTTATTAGGTAGGTGTATTCCTAGGTATTTTATTCTTTTTGCTGCAATGGTAAATGGGAGTGTTTCCTTAATTTCTATATACTTCCCTCTTAGAACTGCTTTTGCTGCATCCCATAGGTTTTGGATCATCGTGTTTTTGTTGTCCTTTGTCTCTAGGTATTTTTTGATTTCCTCTTTGATTTCTTCAGTGATCTCTTGGTTATTTAGTAACGTATTGTTTGGCCTCCATATGTTTGTGTTTTTTACTTTTTTTCCCCTTAATTTGTTTCTAATCTCATAGCATTGTGGTCGAAAAAGACACTTGATATGATTTAAATTTTCTTAAATTTACTGAGGCTTGATTTGTGACCCAAGCTGTGATCTCTCCTGGAGAATGTTCCATGTGCACTTGAGAAGAAAGTGTATTCTGTTGTTTTTGGATGGAATGTCCTGTAAATATCAATTATGTCCATCTGGTCTAATGTGTCATTTAAAGCTTGTGCTTCCTCATTTATTTTTTGTTTGGATGATCTGTCCATTGGTGTAAATTGGGTGCTAAAGTCAACTACTATTATTGTGTTACTGTTGATTTCCCCTTTTATAGCTGTTAGCATTTGCCTTATGTATTGAGGTGCTCCTATGTTGGGTGCATATATATTTATAATTGCTATATCTTCTTGGATTGATCCCTTGATCATTATGTAGTGTCCTTCCTTGTCTCTTGTAACATTCTTTATTTTAAAGTCTATTTTATCTGATATGAGGACTGCTACTCCAGCTTTCTTTTGATTTCCATTTGCATGGAATATCTTTTTCCATCCCCTCACTTTCAGTCTGTATGTGTCCCTAGGTCTGAAGTGGGTGTCTTGTAGACAGCATATAGATGGGTCTTGTTTTTGTATCCATTCAGCAAGCCTGTGTCTTTTGGTTGGAGCATGTAATCCATTCATGTTTAAGGTAATTATCTATATGTATGTTCCTATTACCAATTGTTATGGTTTTGTTTCTGTAGGTCTTTTCCTTCTCTTGTGTTCCTGCCTAGAGAAGTTCCTTTAGCATTTGTTGTAAAGCTGGTTTGGTGGTGCTGAATTCTCTTAACTTTTGTTTGTCTGTAAAGCTTTTGATCTCTCCGTCAAATCTGAATGAGATCCTTGCTGGCTAGAGTAATCTTGGTTGGAGGTTTTCCCTTTTCATCACTTTAAATATATCTTGCCACTCCCATTCTGGCCTGTAGAGTTTCTGCCAAAAGATCAGCTGTTAACCTTATGGAGATTCCCTTGTATGTTATTTGTTGCTTTTCCCTTGCTGCTTTTAATACTTTTTCTTTGTGTTTAATTTATGTTCGTTTGATTAATATGTGTCTTGGCATGTTTCTCCTTGGGTTTATCCTATATGGAATTCTCTGCACTTCCTGGACTTGATTGACTATTTCCTTTCGCATGTTGGGGAAGTTTTCAACTATAATCTCCTCAAATATTTTCTCAGACCCTTTCTTCCTTTCTTCTTCTTCTGGCATGCATATAATTAAAATGCTGGTGCACTAAATGTTGTCCCAGAGATCTCTGGGTCTATCCTCCTTTCTTTTCATTCTTCTTTCGGCTCTGCAGCAGTTATTTCCACCATTCTATCTTCCAGCTCACTTATCCGTTCTTCTGCCTCAGTTATTCTGCTATTGATTCCTTCTAGAGTATTTTCAGTTCCAGTTATTGTGTTGTTCATTACTGTTTGTTTGCTCTGTAGTTCTCCTAGTTCCTTGTTAAACGTTTCTTGTATTTTCTGTATTCTATTTCTGAGATTTTGGATCACCTTTACTATCGTTACTCTGAATTCTTTTTCAGGTAGTTTGCCTATTTCCTCTTCATTTATTTGGTCTTGTGGGTCTTTATCTTGCTCTTTCGCCTGCAAGATATTTCTCTGTCTTCTCATTTTGTCTAATTTACAGTATTTGAGGTCTCCTTTCCCCAGGCTGCAGAGTCATAGTTCCTCTTGCTTCTGTTCTCTGCCCCTGGTGGTGAGGTTGGTCCAGTGGCTTGCATAGGCTTCCTGATGGGAGGGACTTGTGCCTGCGTTCTGGTGGGTGGAGCTGAGTCTTTTCCCTCTGATGAGCAGGGCCATGTCAGGTGGTGTGTTTTGGGGTGTCTGTGAGCTTCGTATCTTTAGGTAGTCTGTGTGCTGATGGGTGGGTTTGTGTTCCTGTCTTGTCTGTTGGTTGGTGTGAGGTGTCCAGTGCTGGGAGCTGCTGGTAGTTGGGTGGAGCTGGGTCTTGGATTCAGATAGAGGCCTCTGTGAGAGCTCTCGGCAATTAATCTTCCCTGGGGCCAGGAATTCTCTAATGGTCCAGCATCCTGGACTTGGTGCTCCCACTCTGGAGCCTCAGGCCTGACTCCTAGTCGAGGAACCAAGACCCTGCAAGTGGCTTCTCCTGGCAATAAAGGGGATTAAAAAAAAAAAGACTAACAAAACCCCAGACAAATGGTAAAAAGTAAAATCAAACAAACAAAAAAAGAAACAAGGAAACACACACACGTAAAAGAAACAAAAATAGAACGAAATAAATGAAAAAGCAAGAGAACAACCAGACAAATGGAAGAACTCAAAATCAACCAATTAGGATTAAAACTAACAAAAACACACAACCCATAAACAAAAGCAAAGCAGTGTGCCAACCGAAGAATAAAGCAAGGAAACAGAATTAACTGATAAAAATGATTAAAAACATAATAAAATAAAACAAAATCGGAAAAAACACAGGACAACAGAAAAGCAAAGTAGAAATGGAAATATTAAAAATATATATGTAAAAGAAGAAGAAAATAAGGGAAAAGAACACAGAATAACAAAAAAAAAACAAAGTAAAAATAGAAATAAGTTTTTAAAATAAAAATTAAAAATATACTATAAAAGATGGAGATCCCAGGGCTTCCCTGGTGGCGCAGTGGTTGAGAGTCCACCTGCCGATGCAGGGAACACAGGTTTGTGCTCCGGTCCAGGAGGATCCCACGTGCCGCAGAGCGGCTGGGCCCGTGAGCCATGGCCGCTGAGCCTGCGTGTCCGGAGCCTGTGCTCCGCAACAGGAGAGACCACAACAGTGAGAGGCCTGCGTACTGCAAAAAAAAAAAAAAAAAAAAGATGGAGATCCCAAAAGACTAAATAAGAAAAATACTAAAACAACAACAACAAACAAACAAACCAAAAAAAATAAGAAAGAAACCCCCTCCCAAAAAAGCCAGAACCAACAACAGAATTAATCAAAACGTAATAGAATTAGTAATAATAATTATGTCTCCCTGGAGTCTCCACTGTAAGTGTCCTAGCACATGCCATGAGCCTCAGCCCACCTCTGCCTCCCCACGAGGCTCTCCTGCCTCTGGGCTGCTCTCTGGACCTGCTGTGGGCCCTGTGGGGACCTCTCAGACTCTGATGTGGCCCAGTTCCTGCATGTGCTGCCCCCAAAGTCCACAGCTACCAGAGCTAGACCGTTTTAATTTGTGGGAACACTCATTGTCTACTCAGATATTCCATAGATGTGGTCTACCTATATGATTGTGGGGATTTAATCTGCAGCTTGTACAGCTGTTGGAAAGATTTTTGATCTTCTTCCTTAGTCACCCCATTCCTGGGGTTCAGCTTTGGTTTTTTTGGTTTTATTTTGTTTTTTTGAATTTTATTTTTTTATACAGCATGTTCTTATTAGTTATTTTACACATATTAGTGTATATAAGTCAATCCCAATCTCCCAATTCATCACACCACCACCATCAGCTTTGGTTTTATCCCCACCTCTGTGTGTGGTCCACCCACAGGAGTCTGGTCCTGAGGCCACCTTGGAGCTCTTGGGTCTGCCCCAGTGAGGACAGGGCGCAGAGGTGGTATGACTGCTTGGATCATGGGAGCCCCGGCGGCACCAAATGTGCAGGGAAGCCTGTGGCCATGGGCACAGTAGATATGGCCCTAGTGAGGGCCTTTTCTGGTGCCCAGCGTAAGGCGCGTGAGGGCCAGCCCTGAGGGGGCTTCTCTTATTATCAGCAGCAAGCACCCGCGTGTGCAGAGAGAGAGGTTACAATAGTGGCTCCTCCCCCTGCATGTGACTCAGCAGTAGCACCTGCTTCCACGGCAGCCTGGCCTTCTTCTGTAGGCATTCCCTGCTGTGGATTTCCTCCCTCCCATCCCCTCAGTCTGTCTCCCCACAGCCAACGGCAGTTCTCGCTCCAAGCCTGTTCTCCAGTCCCCATGCTCCAGCTCCCAGCCCCCTTGCACACCTGTGAACATACGTCCCAGTCCGGGCCACACAGGGCTGTGGTATGGACCATCTGTGTATTTCTCACTCTGTACCATCTGCCACAGATCGGCCGCTTCACCCTCTTCCGACAGCCTCAAATGTTTCCCTCCTGTCCCAATCGATTTCCCCGTTGGAGAGGGGGTTTCCCCAAATTCGGGACTCTCTCCTCTGCCTCAGCTCCCCCACCCTGGGATGCAGGTCCCATCCTGCTTCTGCTCCTCCTCCTTCTCCCTTCTTTTTCCATCCTACCCAGTTATGCAGGGATCTTTTTTTTTTTTTGCGGTACGCGGGCCTCTCACTGTTGCGACCTTTCCAGTTGCGGAGCACAGGCTCCGGACGTGCAGGCTCAGCGGCCGTGGCTCACGGTACCAGCCGCTCCGCGGCATGTGGGATCTTCCCAGACTGGGGCACGAACCCATGTCCCCTGCATCGGCAGGCGGACTCTCAACCACTGTGCCACCAGGGAAGCCCATGCAGGGATCTTTATAGTCCTTTCCAGTGTCCACGGTCTTCTGCTAGTTTTCAGCCGGTGTTCTGTGAGAATTATTGCATCTATAGATGTATTCCTGATGCATCCGTGGAGACAGATGAACTCCACGTCCTCCTATTCCTCTGCCATCTTGAATCCCCACCCACCCCCAATCTCATTTTTAAAATGAGGAAACTGAAGCTGAAAGAGGCTCATCTGTCCTTGGTGTAATGTTGCCAACCAGCATTTATTGAGTCCTCGCTATGTGCCAGGATCAGTACAGTTTTTTTACGTGTATTATTCCCTTTCATCTTCAAAATCTGTGTGGCATCATCCATATTTCTCAGAGGAGGAAATTGAGACTAGAAAATATTCAAACTTTTACAGTCTTAAGGGAGAAATAGATAAGTTTCCCTGGGACAAACTGCAATTCGGGGGACAGGGGTTAGAAACATGGAGATCAAAACACCAAGTGAAAAACCAGAGGCTGAGTGGATGGAGGTCCCCTCCCAACACATCACATGGCCAAAGTCACACAGCTTGTAAGCAGAGAATGTAGAATTCGAACCCTGATCTGCATGCCCAGAGCCCAGACTGTTATCTACCACTCTGTCCTGTCCTTATTCTTTTTCTTTTTCAGAAAAATATGGGATTAGAAAGACATCCTACAAAGACCAGTTTCACCCATGCAAATCTTGGCTACCTACAGGGGATTCTAACTACTGTCATTAACTGGTTAACTAAGGGTTAATGAATACTTTATTTTTTTAAATAATCCTTGGAAAAGAAAAAATGGTCCTCTACCCAAATTAGCAAATATAATCAGGATGCTTAACTGCCAGTAGTAGGAGCACAACTTCAACAAACGTAAACTAAAGGGTATGTTTGTTAAAAAGGCACTTGAGAGTCAGACAAAGAAAGAAAATGTTCTCAAACTGGGAGAAAGCAGAGATGCTTCTGAGGTTCCATTTGACAGTGACAAGAAGAAAGATCTTCTAGAAAGATTGGCTTCTCCAGCAGCAAGGCATGTATTAGTGTCCTACTGCTGCTGTCACAAGTGACCACAAACTTAGCGGCTTAATACCACACAAATCTAATATCTTATAGTTCTGGAGGTCAGAAGTCTGACATAGGTCTCATTAGGCTGAAATGAAGATGTGAATAGGGCTGTGTTCCTTTCTGGAAGCTCTGGGGGAGGGTGTATTTTCTCACCTTTCTCAGTTTCTAGACACCACCTGCTTTCCTTGGCTCATGGCCCCCTCCCTCCATCTTCAAAGCCAAGCAAAGCTGCATCTCTCCCTGAATGTTTTTCTGTTTCTCCCGTCTCCCCGGCTCTCCTCTTCTTCCTCGCTCTTCCATTCTTAAGCACCCTTATGATTACACCGACCCCCACCTGTTTTATCCAGGATACTCTCCCTATTTTAAGGTTGGCTGATTAGCAACCTTAATTTTTCCTGAAACTTTAATTCCCCTTTGCCATATACTGTAATATACTCAAGGATTGGGAGCATTAGGGTATGGATACGTTTGAGGGCCACCATTACTCTGCCTACCATAAGAGGTGTTGGGCTGCTCCCCACAGATCTACAAGGCCCGCACTTGCCCAGCTTTAAGACCAAAGAAAGAGCCCAGAGTCAGTAATAGAGACATCAAAGGTTTAATGGATGGGAGAGCTTACACATCTGAAGCAAGGTCCTGGTGCAACATCCCACCATGGGCAGCAGACAGCAGGCAGGACATGGTGACAGTCTTTGCTCGGAGTGTGGCGGGGGGATGGGATAGGGAGATTACCAGCTATAGGGGAATTGATGTCAGGTGGGCTCATTAGTTACCAGGGAAACCAGAGGAGGGGCAGGCCGCACCCATCCCCCCGTTTTTTAAACATCTTTATTGGAGTATAATTGCTTTACAATGGTGCGTTAGTTTCTGCTGTATAACAAAGTGAATCAGCTATATGTATACATATATCCCCATATCCCCTCCCTCTTGTGTCTCCCTCCCACCCTCCCTATCCTACCCCTCTAGGTGGTCACAAAGCACTGAGCTGATCTCCCCGTGAGATGCAGCTGCTTTGATAAGAACCATTACTAGCTGGGGCCTGGGGCAATTACATAGGAAAGTCAGTCACCTGTGTAGGGTGTAGGTGAAGCAGGCCCTGGCTGGGCAGGGGATGTACGGAGAGCAAGAGAACAGCTATCTTGGGACTTTCGTGGCGGTCCAGTGGTTAGGACTCTGTTCTTCCACTGCAGGGGGCGTGGGTTCAATCCCTGGTTGGGAAACTAAGATCCTGCATGACACGAGGCACGGTAAAAAAAAAAGAACAGCCATCTTGAGTGGCCTGACCATACAAGAGGGTAGACACCTGGATTTACCAATCAGGGATTCTGAACACAAAGGGTGAGGGGTAAACTTCCAGAAGGAAGTTGGAGTGTTGGAAGAGGGGGAATAATTTATAAGTGGCCAAAAGTGACAAAAGTCCTCAATGAATGGGGAGTCATTTCAGAAGATGGAAAGGCTGCTGAGTGAACATAACTGTAGCTATCTACTATGGAGCAACATCACCGTACTACAGAGCGAAATCTCTCTTTGATAATTTGTGCTCTCTCAATGTCTCAAGACCAGGCTTATGACTACCACCAACTGTATGTAGTGCTCAACAGGAAATACCAGGGAAGGAGTTCTGTATTGGCTTGTAAAATACCCTGACTGAAAAAAAAATTCCAGCATAAGTTGTTTTCTTGTTGTTTGTCCTTGTCTTAGAAAAGTGGACTGTAGAATTCATAAAAATGATTATGTGAGGGCACCAGTGCATTGACATTTTTTTCTGCTGTGTTTAAGACAATACAACTTCTTTAAAATAAATGGTAGTAAGACCTTTCTCTCAATTTAAGGCATAAACATTCTTATCATTATTCACTCAAACTTGGTGAATTTTCTTGGCCAGATAAAACAATTTGTTTACATTCTGGGCTGCTGGAATCCCCTTATCTCACTCTATTGCCAATAGGTAACTAGATGATTTATAGTTTGGTGTGTGTATTGTTCTAGATCTTTTTCTATTGGATTCATATGTAGAAACATGCAATAAAAAAGTTTGACTAGAATTTTTCTCATGTAACAATGCTCTTTAGAGAACATTGTAGGTCAGGCCAGATAGCTCTACCTTGTTTTTTGAAATAGACCACTGCAAGATCTTCTGAATGTCTTGAGAGGAGCTCTAGATTCAGATATTTATGGGAAAAGTTCTGATTTTTTTATATGTTGGCAACTAATTAAAAAATGTATAGAAGAGTGTGAAAGCATAACAGAATACACCTGTGGCATTGATTCATCCCATCAATGGCCAGTCCGAGACCTCGGAATGGATATGCTCTTCAATGTAGCCACACATGTGTGGTGTTGGTAGAATCTGCTGAGGTCTGGGCGTAAGAGGATGAAGGAGGACAGTATTCTGATGGTTGTAGTTGAGATGATGATCATTCACCAGTGAAGGGAGATTGAACTTCTCAGCCTCCTTGACCTTAGTCAAAGCCATATGACTAGTTCTGGTGAATAGGTTGTGGGCAGAAGGGACATGTGTGATTGCCAGGCTGTGGTGAAAACCCTTTGCCTGCTCTTCTCCCAGCAATTATAGAAGCACATACTAAAAAGGAGCCTCCAACATACTGGATCCCTGAGTGACTATTCTGAGAGGAGCCCTTCTAATAAAACACATCAGACATTTGTGTGAGTGAGAGGTAAACCTTGGTTGTTTTATGATTCTGAAATTCTGTGTTTTTTAAAAATAATTTAAAAATTGTAATATTACTCAGTTTATCCTGACTAATTTGGGGTATATTCATTTTCTATTGCTGTTTGACAAATTACCATAAACTTAGCAGCTTGAAATAACACCCTTTTATTTGCTCAGAGTTCTATAGGTCAGGAGCTGCATTCTAATCTGATGGTTCGACCAGGTAAAGTTTCTCTTCCAAGCTCCCTTGGGTCATTGGCAGAATTCATGTCCTTGTGGTTGTAGTACTGAGGTTCCCACTGTCTTTCTAGTTGTTGATCTGGGACCATTCTCAGCTTCTAGAGGCTCATCTCAGGTTCTTGCTATGTAGCCCCCTCCTTTGACAACCAAGAATCTTCCTGAAATTGAATCCTTTTCATTCTTTGCATTTCCCTGACTTCCCTTTCTATGACCAGCCAGAGGAAACTCTCTGCTTTTTAAAGCCTCGTGTGATTAGATTAGAGTGATTGGGATTATGTGTTTATTCAAGGTCAACTGTACCAAGTAATATAACCTAATCATGGGAATAAAATCCATCATGTTTATAGTCCTGGGAATTAGGCAGCGCAATTTACACCAAAGGGGCAGAAAAGCTTGGGATCTATATTAAGAGTCTGTCTTACACATGGGGAGAAAGTAAGAATGAGAGCAAGTGAGTGACAAAGAGTATTTGTTGGTCTATTTCTGCCTGGGGAAGAATCTATACACTTATCTCTTTTTTAATGACTCTAATTCATTCCTGAAAATTCTGATGCTAAGTAAAAAGTCATTAAATGGGAAAAATTTTTTCCATTACTTTTTTTTTCCATTACTTTTAATGGGAAAATTATGATGCATTCCATCTCAATCTAAAATACCCTCATGATTTTCAAAGATAGAAAATATATCAATTGAACAATGGAAACAAGTTTACATAAGTAATAATTTTTAAATGAAGAGTAAATAAATATAGTCGTTCACAAGATATAATGCAAAGAAGCTTCATTGTACTTGCCAAAAGAGGAAGGTAAAACTTAATTGAAAAATTGGCAAAAGACCTAAATAGACATTTCTCCAAAGAAGATATACAGATTGCCAACAAACACATGAAAGGATGCTCAACACCACTAATCATTAGAGAAATGCAAATCAAAACTACAATGAGGTATCACCTCACACCAGTCAGAATGGCCATCATCAAAAAATCTACAAACAATAAATGCTGGAGAGGGTGTGGAGAAAAGGGAACCCTCTTGCACTGTCGGTGAGAATGTAGATTGTTACAGTCACTATGGAGAACAGTATGGAGGTTCCTTAAAAAAATAAAAATAGAACTACCATACGACCCAGCAATCCCACTACTGGGCATATACCCTGAGAAAACCATAATTCAGAAAGAGTCATGTACCACAGTGTTCATTGCAGCTCTATTTACAATAGCCAGGACATGGAACCAACCTAAGTTTCCATCAACAGATGAATGTACAAAGAAGATGTGGCACATATATACAATGGAATATTACTCAGCCACAAAAATAAACAAAATTGAGTTATTTGTAGTGAGGTGGATGGACCTAGAGTCTGTCATACAGAGTGAAGTAAGTCAGAAAGAGAAAGACAAGTATCATATGCTAACACATATATACGGAATCTAAAAAAAAAAAAAGGTTCTGAAGAACCTAGGGGCAGGACAGGAATAAAGACGCAGATGTAGAGAATAGACTTGAGGACATGGGGAAGGAGAAGGGTAAGATGGGACGAAGTGAGAGAGTGGCATGGACATATATACACTACCAAATGTAAAATAGCTAGTGAGAAGCAGCCGCATAGCACAGGGAGATCAGCTCGGTGCTTTGTGTCCACCTAGAGGGGTGAGATAGGGAGGGTGGGAGGGAGACGCAAGAGGGAGGAGATATGGGGATATATGTATATGTATAGCTGATTCACTTTGTTATAAAGCAGAAACACACCATCGTAAAGCGATTATATTCCAATAAAGATGTTAAAAAAAACTTAATTGAGAAGGAAATACACAAGGGAATGGTGCATTTTTCTTTCTGCACCATGTTCTTCAGTAATTTCTGAACGATCTGGGGGCTGATGGGTTGGTTATCTTGTATTCAGATTGTACCAAAAAATTACAGTAGAGCTCAGATAAACACCTTTAGGACAAAACAACACTGAACATGAGCGTGATCATGGAAATAGTACATGTGCCAAGTACACTGGAGAGCTATAGAAGATGCTGCCTTTTTATCCCTCACTCTTGGTGTATATATGCAGGGAAAATCTTCAGAGTTCGTTCCAAACATGGCTTGCAATTCAAATTTGTTCCACTTAGTATTTTCTGACTTGAAACTGTTGTGTTGGGTAAATTGGAAAGTGTGTCTTTGCCGGAAACCGTAGTGTCAAACTATCACTTCTTATAGTATATTTATTTAATGTGTTTTGGGGAAAAAACATTGGTATTAAAAAATAAATAAAAAGAGTGGTTGTCCAAAAAGTAGCATAAATTTTCAAGAGCCATTATGACAAAAATTGATTGAACAGCTATAATGTGATCCAGTAATTAAATCTAGTCCTAGGGTACATAGTTTAGGGACCTTCTGAAATACATAGGCCCATAGTTGGTTTCTATTTGTTAGCTGTCATTGAAAAAAATCCCTCTTCTTTTTCATAGTTACATTGAAAATTAACAACTATCATAAAGAAAAAAATTAGATTAAATCAAGTCAAAATGACCCATTTGGGGGTTCTCACTAATTAGAAATTGCTGGAAGAACCATGCTTCAGAAATAAATGTAGAGCTTAAGGTAGATAGTTATTGGCTTTTATAAATCTTTTAATATTTTAAAAAGGAAATTTCAAAGTTAAATGTCAATTTCATATTTCAGGGTGCTATTTACTGTAGCACAAAAACATGATAATGAAAATACAGTTTTAAAAAGTCAGCACAAAAGCAATAATAATGAAATTCTGTATCTTCCTTTAAAATATTTTAGTAGGAACTGTCCATTTATGTTATAGTATTATACCTCTGTTTTCTAAATGCTAGGTAGGGTAGTTCTTTTGGATTTTGAATGAGATAGAAAAAGGCTGTAAACCTCAGCATTTCTCTTGCTGTTTTTCCAGGTTAGCCTTACTTTAAAAATTCTCAGATATAAGTTTATGTTTACCTAAAATGGACAAAAGAATATTTTTAGTAAAGTCCCTTGACTTCCTCAAGGAGAAAAAATAGAGGTTTTTGTTTTTTTGTTTTTATAAATTTATTTATTTATTTTTGGCTGCGTTGGGTCTTCATCGCTACATGCGGGCTTTCTCTAGTTGCGGTGAGTGGGGGGCTGCTCTTCATTGCCGTGCGCGGGCTTCTCATTGCAGTGGCTCCTTTTGTTGCGGAGCACGGGCTCTAGGCGCGCCAGCTTCAGTAGTTGTGGCACGTGGGCTCAGTAGTTGTGGCACGCGGGCTCTAGAGCACAGGCTCAGTAGTTGTGGCGCACGGGCTTAGTTGCTCTGCAGCATGTGGGATCCTCCCTGACCAGGGCTGGAACCTGTGTCCCCTGCATTGGCAGGCGGATTCTTAACCACTGTGCCACCAGGGAAGCCCAGAAAATACAGTTTTAAGTAAATACTACAGAAATGTAGTACATTTAAAATAATGTTTATAAAAGACGTTTTGTGCATGCCCTCAATACATTTATAATCCCAAACTATTTACTTTGCTTCAATTCTGATCTTTTTTAATAGCCTTATTGAGAACTAGCCCAAGCACTGTACTTATGGAGAAGCAGGTAAAGCACTTTCTCTTGACCTCTCTTCCCCACATTCCATCTTAGTTTATTGCTTTGAGGATGAATGCTGAGCAAAGTGAAGGGGAAGTCAATATTTGACTTTGGTGTGCACTGAATCTCAGTGTTTAGTGAAACCAGAGATCGACACCAATTGTTTCAGGAAGAATTCCATTATGCATTCCCTTTGAATGGGCTATGTATTTATGTGTATTGCCTTATGCAATCTGATTCCTCCAAGGTTTTCTGAGGTAGTTTTAGGACTTCTTCCTCAAGTGATGACAGATTTGAAGGCGTCTTGTTATAGTAATATAATAGAATGAAGTTCAGCTGCAATAAAACCCTAATGATGGTGACTTGAACGATAGAAATGTATTTCTTTTTCCTATAAATGAAGCCTAGAGGCAGGTAGCCTGATGCTGGTATGGCAGCTCCATAGTTCTCAGGGACTCATGCTCATTCTATACAGAACACATGACTTTTACCTCATTGCCCAAGATGGTTGCTGGTGCTCCAGCCAGCAGGAAGAAGAAAGGGAGGAAGAAGAGGCAAAATATACATAGAAGCTATCTTTTAGGAAGCGTTCGTAGAAGCCACTATAGATTACTATATATTACTACAGATTACTTCCTCTCACACCTAGGATTTAGTTTCATGGCCATACCTAATTACAGGGGAGGCTGGGATGGGTAATCTTTGTTCTTGGTGACTATATATTAATAAAATGTGCCTAAGTAAAAATCTGGGATTTTATTCCCACAAGAAAAGGGGAGAAGGCATCTTGGTATCTGCCACTAGCAGAAAGAACATGGTCTTTGAAGTCAGACACATCTAGATTCACATCTAGCACTGATTAATTCTGTGACCTTGTGAAAGTGACACAGTTAAGCCTCCATTTTAATACAAGGATGATACCATCTAGCTCTTATGGTTATTATGGTCTTTCTTCCTAACTTCCATGAAGTATTTCTGTACAATAATAAAACTCTGGATCCTGATATGTGCACCTTACATCATAAGTTCTAAAACATTCAAACATCTTTGGAAACAACTCTTTAGGGAATTCCCTGGCAGTCCAGTGGTTAGGACTCAGCACTTTCACTGCTGTGGTCTGGGCTCATTCCCTGGTCTGGGAACTAAGATCCTTCATGCTGCAGGGCATGGCCAAGAAAAAAATTTTTTAATAAATAAATAAATAACTTCAAAGTCACATGAATCTCATTAAATTAGAATCCAATGCTTAACACAGAGTGTTTTTATAGTAAATGTGGACTGAAAGAATAGATATATTTGAAGAATTCTCCCATGAACCCTGTTATACAAACTGTATGATAGATATTGACTGGATGAAAATTAAAGAAAAAATAACTACTCAGATTCTTTATTCGGTCAATAGTTTTGAGCAAAATTATGCAGGCTCTGGGTCAGCCCTTCCTTGATTCCATCCTTATTGTGAAGAGAGGGATTTTTTTTTAATTAATTTTTTATTACAAAAGTCAGGGTTCAGAAACAGAACCAATAAGAGATATTTAGATAGATATAGACCTCTCTCTCTCTCTCTCTCTATATATATATATATAAATCTGTATCTATATCTGTATCACCTATATTTATTTCTATATCTGTGTCTGTATCTGTGTCTATATGTATATGTATGTCTATATCTAGAACAAGATTTAGGATAAGGAATTAGCTCATGCAATTATAGAGGCTGAGAATTCTCATGATCTGTCACCTGAGAGCTGGAGACCCAGGAAAGCCAGTGGTTTCATTCAGCAGCCTGAGAGCTAGGAAGTCGGTGGTGTAGAATCCATACCGAGTCTGAAGGCCTGAGAACCAGGAATCCCGAGAGCAGGAGTAGATGGCTGTCCCACCTCAGACAGACAGTGAATCCCCACTTCCCCTCTGCCATTTTGCTCTATGGGACCTTCAACAGATGGGGTGATGCTCACCCACATCCACTTCACTCAGTCCCCCAAGTCAAATGTTAACCTCCGCACAGCCACTCCTGGAAATACCTCACAGACACACCTGGAAATGATGTTTAAGCATATATCTGGATACCCCATGTCCCAGTCAAACTGACACATAAAATTAACCATCTCATAAAGTAACAAAAAAAATTGGTTGCAAACAATGTGGAGTACAGAAATGTTTAAAATAAACTATTGAGGCTCATCACTGTCTTCATCCTTTAGCTTCATTCTCCAAAGATAATTGCTGTTTGTAGTGTGGGCTTTTTTCTTTCTGACATTTTTTGCTATACATATTCAAAAATAAAAATATAGTGATAATACCAAACACTATTCTGCAACATACTTTTTTTCCTTACAATACATCTTGGACCACTGAGCAACATCTGTGTGTAAAAGCTGCCCTCATTGTTTTTTACTGCTGCATACTACTCCATTGTATGGATTTCCCCCTAAATTTCTTAAGTAGTGCCTGAATGTGGATGTTTAGACTCTGTCCAGTTTTTCTCTAGGACAAACAATGTTGCCAGGAATATCCTGTACAAATATTTTTGCTTGCATCTATGGCTAAAATTCCTAGAAACTGAGATCACTTGCCTAAGGATGTGTTCATCTGGCACTGAAACATAAAATGACAAAATGCCAGAAGACATTTAGACATCTTTTGATTGCCATTATCTGAGTGGTATCTGGGCTGACAAGAAATTTCCCACTGGACAGAGATATATAGAGTCTTTCGTATTTCTAATGCTCACTTCTCCTTGCCACCTCTTTGCCCCACCAGCCCAGCGGGTTAACCACTTCTTGACCACTATCATGTTGGCAAGAGAAAAACAAGCCTGTTCACTGTGTCCCTAAAGTACTGCTAGCATTTTTTTAAATATATAATTCAAAAAGATACATGCATACCAGTGTTTATTGCAGCACTATTTACAATAGCCAAGACATGGAAGCAACCTAAGTGTCCAGCGACAGATGAATGGATAAAGATGTGGTATATATTATATACGGTGGAATATTTCTCAGCCATAAAAAAGAATGAAATAATGCCATTTGCAGCAACATGGATGGACCTAGAGATTATCATACTAAGTGAAGTAGGTCAGACAGAGAAAGACAAATATCATATGATATCACTTATATGTGGAATCTAAAATATGACACAAACAAACCTATCTACAAAACAGAAACAGACTCACAGACTTTGAAAACAAACTTTTGGTTACCAAAGGGGAAAGGGTGACGGAGGGATAAATTAAGAGTTTGTGATTTACACATACATACCACTATATATAAAATAGGTAAACAACAAGAACCTACTGTATAGCACAGGGAACTACATTCAGTATCTTGTAATGATCTATAAGGGAAAAGAATCTGAAAAAGAACAGACCTATATATGTATAACTGAAACACTTTGCTGTACCCCTGAAACTAACACAATATTTTAAACCAATTATACTTCAATTAAAACATAACTGGGGCTTCCCTGGTGGTGCAGTGGTTGAGAGTCCGCCTGCCGATGCAGGGGACACGGGTTCGTGCCCCGGTCCGGGAAGATCCCACATGCCGCAGAGCGGCTGCGCCTGTGAGCCATGGCCACTGAGCCTGAGTGTCCGGAGCCTGTGCTCCGCAATGGGAGAGACCACAACAGTAAGAGGCCCGTGTACCGCAAAAAAAACCCCAAACAAACAAAAATAAAAACCATAACTGACAGCATTTTTAAAAATTTTATTTATTTGTTTGGCTGAGTTGGGTCTTCATTGCTGTCGCGGGCTTTCTCTAGTTGTGGAGAGTGGGGACTACTCTTCATTGCAGTGCACAGGCTTCTCATTGTGGTGGCTTCTCTTGTTGCGGAGCACGGGCTCTAGGCACGCAGTCTTCAGAAGTTGTGGCACGTGGGCTCAGTAGTTGTGGCTCGTGGGCTCTAGAGTGCAGGCTCAGTAGTTGTGGCGCATGGGCTTCGTTGCTCTGCGGCATGTGGGATCTTCCCAGACCAGGGCTCGAACCCGTGTGGCCTGTATTGGCAGGTGGATTCTTAACCACTGTGCCACCAGGGAAGTCCCTGATAACATTTTTGAAAGCAGAGATGATGCTTCAAATAAACTGTTTTCTTTAGGTCAGGGGTGAACAAACCAAAACCTGTGGGCCAAATCCAGCTACCATTTCTTTTTATACAGTCCATGAGTTAAAAATGGTTTTTACATTTATAAGTAGTTGGGAAAAAAATTAAAAGATAAATAATATTAGTGATGGGTAAAAATTACATGAAATTCAAATTTCACATCCACATGTGAAGTTTTGTTGGAGCACAGTCATACACACTCATTCACATACTGTCTGTGGCTGCTTTCACAGAACAGGGATGGAGTCCAGTGGTTGCAACAGAAACTCTATGGCCCACAAAGCTGAAAATATTTACTATCTGGCCTTTTACAGAAAATATTTTCCAACTGTTCCTTTAGGTCTATAGTGTTATTTTTTCTTGCATATCTGTCTCATTTTTTTCCTCTAAGTTTTTCTCTATAATTCTGTTACTTCTTTTTTTCTTCAACTCTTCTGCAAAGATTATGCTGCAAGTTAGCAAAGCCCATTTTAATAGTGAATTGTACTTTCCTACTTGCCAGGTTTCTGAAGGTAAAATATATTTTAGGGAAAATAAAGAGTAATGGCTTTGACTTTGGTCTAAAATTAATTTTGGTCACAATATTAACACAAAGCTAATGAATTTCAGAAGGAAGGGTTTTTTTGGTTTTGTTTTGTTTTTAGTGAATGAAACAATGTAGCTCTGAATCCTTCTAGTTTTATGTTTCTCTAGAGAGAAAGATTTAATTTGAGGGTAGGAGCCAGAGGAACCCCTTCACATTTGGGGTCCACTGAAACAAAAACAAATAATTAACTCTTTCTGAACCAGAGCTGGTCAGAGGCGGAACAGCTGCTAAAGTATCTCTGAAAAATTCTACCTCTCAACTCAGGGATGCAGAGAAGGGCTTGGTCTTTTTAGATTAATTCCTTGGCTATCTGGTGATTGTAAGGTGACAGGGTCGCCTTTAGCATCAAAGGAGAGGATGTGAGAAGGCATTCTGGTGGTCTCTTTCCAGGGGGGCTCCCACATTGAGAGGGCTGTATGGGGCAGTGAGAATGGACCATGGTTGATGGCTGGCTAATGGGGCCAGAGCTTGGAAATGAGATGGCTCCCTGAGAATCAGACTATTAAACAGATGGCTCAAAGTGTGTTCCCAGGGACTTCCCCGGCCGTGCAGTGGTTAGGACTCCGCGCCTCCACTGCAGGGGGCTGGGGTTGGATCCCTGGTCAGGGAACTAGGATCCCCTGTGCCAGCGGCATGGCCAAAAGAAGAAAAAACAACAGTGTGTTCCCAGACCCACAGCACGAGTTTCTCCTGGGACTCGTTACAAATGCAAGTCATCAGACCTATACCCTAGACCAGCTGACTCAGAAACCCTGAGGGCAAGGCCCACCTCTCTGTTTTAGCAAGCCTCCAGGTGATGGTGATGCTTGCTTCAACTTAAGAACAGCTGCATCCAATCCAGGCCTAATGGTTCAGAGTAGAGGTGGCTCTCAAGGGACCGCAGCTCCTACACTGTTGGTGGGAATGTAAATTGGTGCAGTGGCTGTGGAAGATGGTACAGAGGTTCCTTAAAAAACTACAAGTAGAATTACCACATGATCCTGAAATCCCACTCTTAGCATATATCTGGAGAAAATGCTATTTCGAAAAGAAACGTGTACCCCAGTGTTCATTGCAGAACTATTTACAATAGTCAGGGCATGGAAGCAAACTAAATTTTCATTGACAGATGAATGGATAGAGAAGATATGATATATATCTTATATATATCATTATATATGATATATATCTTGTATATCATATATATTATATATCATATATAATGATATATATCTTATATATATCATTATATATGATATATATCTTATATATCATTTATAATATGATATATATGTATAATGTAATATTACTCAACCATAAAGAAGAATGAAATAATGCCATTTGCAGCAAGATGGATAGAGCTAGAGATTATCATACTAAGTGAGGTAAGCCAGACAATGACAAATATCATATAATATCACTTATATGTGGAGTCCTAAAAAAAAAGATACAAATAAACTTATTTAAAAACAGAAATAAACCTACAGACACAGAAAACAAACTTATGGTTATCAAAGAGGAAGGGGGGAGGGATAAATTAGGAGTTTGACATTAACACATACACCCTACCAAATATAAGGTAAACAACAAGGACCTATTGTATGGCACAGGGAGCTATACTCAATATTTTGTAATAACCTATAAGGGAAAAGAGTATGAAGAAGAATATAGCTATATATATGTATAACTGAATCACTTTGCTGTGCACCTGAAACAAACACAAAATTGTAAATCAACTATACTTCAATTAAAAAAGAAAAAAGAGAGAGAGAGAGACTGTATGTCTCCTAGGGCTGTTAAGTTTGAAGTTTTCTGTTTGTTGGTTGGTTGTTTCTACTAATGACAATGGCAACAATCTAGCTAGAGCTTAGTAAGTCTCAGGTACTCTGGTACATTAAAATAATAATAGCTACCACTTACTGAGTGCTTAATGTGTTCCAAAGTGCTTTATTCTACCATCTCACTTGATTTCGAGAATAATTTCATGAGGTAGGTGTTGTCATTACCTCCATACTACAAATGAGAAAACTGGGATACAGAGAAGTTATGCCCTTTGGTGAAAGGTAATAAAGGATGTGACCCAGGATGTGAGCCAGGTGGTCAGGCTCCAGAGCCCTCACCTGTGACCACTATGTATTGTCAGTGGTGTTCTGAGATGCATTAATGAATTCATTTTATCCTCTCCATATTACTTAGAATGTGAAATTCATTAAACAAATTTTATTTTATTTTAATTGAAGTATAGTTCATTTACAATGTTTCAGGTGTATAGCAAAGCGATTCAGTTAAACACAACTGTTTGTGTATATATATATATATATATATTCTTTTTCAGATTCTCTTCCATTATAGGTTATTACAAGATATTGAATATAGTTCCCTGTGCTACACAGTAGGTCTCTGTTGTCATTAAACAAATTTTATAGTGGAAGAGTCAGAGGAGGTTTAGGAGGAGCTACATTTCCTCATTAAAGGCTCAGCCGGATGGAGAAGCTGTCCTGCCTCCTGTGCTCAGTTGTCTGGGCTATCCCACATGCTTTCTCCTCACGCTTGCCATTGTGTTGGCACGCAGCAGGTCATCGTCGCTGAGTGCTGCCAGCTGTTGATTCAGAGACCGTGTCCCAACCCTGTTTGTGGGCAGCCTGACCTGTTCCTTAGGTCATATAAAGAACAGGTCCTACAATTACCCCCAAACTGAGTACTACCAGAAAGAAGATTCCCCAGGAGCCTCCTTGAAGCTTGCTGTAAACCAGCAAAGACAAGTCCTGATTCAAGCATGATTCATTTGTACGGTTTTCATTAGTAAATAAGTTGGGTGGGGGGAAAGACATCAATTAGAATATGTGGTTAAATAATCAGAAAGATGCAGAAAGTCCTTGGCCTGGAGGAAATCAGTGTGTTCCATTAACACTAATTAAGAAACACAGAATATCCTTCCAGGCTGTGTGAGGCTCAGGATTCAGGAACACTGCGGTGGTATAGAAAGTCTGGCTGCTTTCAAGTTTGAGAAATCTGGTCATTTCAGGGTATCAGGCTCAGATTCTGACCACCCATGTGAGCTGGAGGGTGCGGGGTGGGTGGGGAGTGGGGCATGAATCACTTTTCAGAGTTTACTGGGGGCTATCTTGGAGGCTGGCTATTGAAACCGAGCAGGATCCGGTGGGGCTCCTGGGCACAAATCCTTTCTTCCTCCCCCTTTCTTGTTTATAGGAAATGGGCTTCATTCAGCCTCCTAGACCTTCCCTGAGTTCCAAAGGGCAGATTCAAACAGTTGTTAATCAGGGAAGGGATGCAGAAATAAGGGAGGAGCAGTCAAGAAACAGTAGTGTAGGGCCTCCCTGGTGGCGCAGTGGCTGAGAGTCCGCCTGCCGATGCGGGGAACATGGGTTCGTGCCCTGGTTCGGGAGGATCCGCGGAGCGGCTGGGCCCGTGAGCCATGGCCGCTGAGCCTGCGCGTCCGGAGCCTGTGCTCCGCAGCGGGAGAGGCCACAACAGTGAGAGGCCTGCATACCGCAAAAAAAAACAATAGTGCAGCCTTGGGGCAAGGTCCTGTTTCCTCCTCAAGGAACATACAGGGACTTCCCTGGCGGTCCAGTGGTTAGGACTGCACTCTCACTGCCGAAGTCCTGGGTTCAATCCCTGGTTGGGGAACTAAGATCCCACAAGCCGTGTGTGGCACAGCCAAAAACAACAACAACAATAAAGGAATATGCATAACAACATCTTTGAGTTCTTCTGCAGAAATAAGGCCTCCACCCATGTGGAGGAGGGTAACTTCAGGCTGAGCACAAGATCCTGGAGCACCGGCATTTACCTCCCCACCAACCAATCAGAAGAAAGTCACACACCCTGTAGTCCTCACCCCAGTTGTTGCCTATAAAAATTCCTCCCCCACCAAGCCAACAGAGAGTTCAGGGTTTTTGGGCACGAGCTACCTGTTCTCCTAGCTGGGCCCTGCAGTAAACCTTTCTCTGCTCCAAACTCCCGACATTTCGGTTTATTTGGCATCGCTGTGCATCAGGCACGTGAACTTGCGTTCAGTAACATTACTACAATGAGCAACTTCTCTGACTCTGACTCCTGGGAACTCACTCTACTCTCATTACACTGACCATCCTTCTGTTTTTCTAACATGCTACACTGGTTCCAAACCCGGGCCCTTTGCCAGCTCTTCCTTCCACTTGGATACCCTTTCCTCTGATCTTTGCTTCCTCCTAACGTTCAGGTTTTGGCTCAAGACATCCTTAGGGAAGTGTTTCCTAATCATTCTAATACTGCTCTTCCTCATGGCCTCCACTCCAGGCCAATCCACCACAATCAACCTATGTATTCTCTTCACTCTCTGAAATCATCTCAATTACTCATTGGTTCGCTTAGCCTCTGTCTCCCTGCGCTGGACCTCAGCATCCTGGGAGCAGGGCCTCACCATTGGGCACACTCACCACAGCACCCTCAGCACCTGCAAAGCGCCTGGTACATAGTAACTGAACCGCTTGTATTAGCCTGGAGCTCCCCTGGGGGAAAAATTCCAGATTCCTCACATTTCCTCACTCCCTCCTGCCATCATGGACCTGATCTGAAATCTGATCCTGTGTTGGTACTAAGCATTATTCACTGTGCCGACCCACAAGTCTGCACAGCCCTGCTGTCCCCCTGGGGAGGGGAGGGGAGGGTAAGAAGAGCCTGGGTTACTGGCTGAGGAGCTGCCTTGCTTCAGGCTTGTCTGAAACTGGCAGCCTGAGCTCACCCTCCCAGCCCAGAAGGCTTTTTTTTTTTCTGATGGTGATTATTTGAATGAGGCACTTTTAACTGCACATCCCCAGCAAGGGCTTCTTGGCAGGGGACCCATTAACACTGGCCTAAATGGGAATCACCTGGAGGGAGTGAAGCCTCAGGGACCACTCAGAAAGCTTTAGCGAGCTGCGGCCTCCTCCTTCACTGCAGTTTCCCCAGGCAATTAAATGGGCAGCAACGAGATTGCTCCCTTAGCATCTCCAGCCTCTGGGGCTCAGAGGCTGCTGGAGATGGTTGGTCCCTGCTGCCTGCAAATCAACCATCTGCCTATCAGACTTCCTTCCACCCTCTCTGTATCCTTCCCTATCCCCTTCCTCCCTTGCTCCCTCCCTCCCTCTTCCTTCTTTCCTTTCCTCCCTTCCCAGTCTAAGAAAGTTACAAAAAGTCTGAATTCTCCAGCTCTCTACCTCTTAGCCCTAGCTGTTGGCTCTACCCACTCCATCCTTTTCTCCTGTATCTCACCTGCCTCTAAAATCTGAAATATCGAGGTGACCTACTTTCGCTTTATAAGTGGAGGCCGTGGAGCTGTGGGCCAGGTGAATGGGAGAAGTGGGCAGAGGCGTGCAGAGGCGTCCAGCTAGCAAGAAAGTGGGGCCCCAAGGGTTATCCAGCCAGGCTGCTGGTGGCTGCTGGCAGGTGTAGATTTTCAAAGCTTGGCATCTTGGGCAGCATTCATGCACCTGGAGTTCTTGACCTGCAGCATTTTAGGGGCAGCTCTTTTGGTAGCAAATTGAACAGACACTGGGATTTCTATAGCCAGAGTGCTATGTTGGACCTGGCATTTACTGAGTGTTGCCACCACAGTGCTAAGCAAGGTGATCCAATTAAGAATACTTGTGAGCACTTTATAAGGCAAGAACTTTGCACACACCATCTAGTTTGAATTCTCCCCAGAGCTCCGTGAGATGGGAATGATTTGTGCCCATCTTTCACATGAGGAAACTGAGGTGCCAAGAGGTTAATTTGTACTGTTTCTCAAGTTACCAGAACTCTGGGAGATGAGAATCATAATCTCCATTTTATGCATGAAAATCCTGAGTCTTGAGGATAAAGGTCATAGGCGGGGCCAGTAAGTGGGAAGTCTAGCGCTCATGAGCAGTCTCCTAGGCATGTTATCCTGAGCTGCAGTGCTCAGATAAATTGCTACCATTTGCAAAATTTTATTTTATTTTTTATTGATTTTTTAATTGGCGTATAACTGCCTTACAATGTTGTGTTAGTTTCTGCTGTACAATGAAGTGAATCAGCTATATGTATACCTATATCCCCTCCCTCTTGGACCTCCCTCCCATGCCCAACCCCCAATCCCACCCATCTAGGTCATCACAGAGCACTGAGCTGAGCTCCCTGTGCCATACTGCACGTTCTTACTAGCTATCTATTTTACACATGGTAGTGTATATACGTCAAACCTAATCTCCCAGTTCATCCCACCCTCCCCTTCCCCTGCTGTGTCCACACATCCGTTCTCCGCATCTGTGTCTCTATTCCTGCCATGCAAATAGGTTCTTCTGTACCATTTTTGTAGATTCCACATATATGTGTTAATATACGATATTTGTTTTTCTCTTTCTGACTTACTTCACTCTGTATGACAAACTCTAGGTCCATCCACATCTCTACAAATGACCCAATTTCTTTCCTTTTTATGGCTGAGTAATATTCCATTGTATATATGTATCACATCTTCTTTATCCATTCATGTAAAATTTTAAAGCTCAGTTGCTAGGAGAATTATTTACTCATTCAGTGAGTATTTTCTGCACACCAATTAGACGTTAAGACCCAGTGGTGGTGAAGTAGATTGCAAACCTGGCTTCTCATGCATCTTTCCTCTTCAGCCACACCCCTTTGCAACATGACAGAGTGCCAGTCTAGACCTCGGGAGGCCTTGCAGCTCTGCTCTCTCTTGGAACACTATGAGCTCCATGGGAACAGTCCTGGGCTCAGCAGCCAAGGCATGAGAGACAAATGGCCCAGTCACACATGTCACCTTAGCTGGCAGCCAGCAAACCACTCCCAAGAAACAGAGCTGCATGGTTAGCCAGCAGCTGATCATAGATGCATAAGTGAGCACAGCCCAGACCAGAACTGCCCTGCTGAGTCCAGCCCAAAGTGCCAACCCACACAATCATGAACTCAGCGATTCTCAGAGTGTATCCTCCAGCCCAGCAGCAACAGCATCACCTGGGAGCCTCTTAGAAATGCAAATTTTCAGACTCACCTAAAACTACTGAATCATAAACTCTAGGAGTGGGCCCAAGTAACCTTTCTAAACAAGCCGTCTGGGTGATTGTGATGCACGCTAAAGTTTAAGAACCACTAAATACGTGGTGTTATTTATTTATTTATTTTGCGGTACACGGGCCTCTCACTGTTGTGGCCTCTCCCGTCGTGGGGCACAGGCTCCTGACGCGCAAGCTCATCGGCCATGGCTCACGGGCCCAGCTGCTCCGCGGCATGTGGGATCTTCCTGGACTGGGGCACAAACCCATGTCCCCTGCATCGGCAGGTGACTCTCAACCACTGTGCCACCAGGGAAGCCCTACGTGGTGTTATTTTAAGCCACTAAGTTTTGGGGTGGTTTGTTACCCAGCAGAAGCTAACTAATACGGGTGAGGAAGTGGAGCTCACCAATGCCCCTGAGATGCTCAAAGTTCATCAGGGGAGACAACATATTCTTAAACATAAAAATTCTGGGACTTCCCTGCTGGCGCAGTGGTTAAGAATCCGCCTGCCAGGGCAGGGGATACAGGTTCAAGCCCTGGTATGGGAAGATCCCACATGCCGTGGAGCAACTAAGCCCGTGCACCACAACTACTGAGCCTGTGCTCTAGAACCCATGAGCCACAACTACTGAGCCTGTGTGCCATAACTACTGAAACCCACGTGCCTAGAGCCCATGCTCTGCAGCAAGAGAAGCCACTGAAATGAGAAGGCCGTGCACCACAACGAAGAGTAGCTCCTGCTCGCCGCAACTAGAGAAAGCCCAAGTGCAGCAACGAAGACCTAATGCAGCCAAAAGTAAATAATATAAAAATAAATTTTAAAAAATTCTGTAATGTATAAGGCCAGATATTAAAATTATGAACCACTCTCAAATTGCATAATAATAATAATTAATACTTAAATAAGCACTTACTATGTGCTTGGCTGTGAAGGACTTTGCATTCATTATTTCATGTAGTCCTCATAGGAACTTTTTGAGGTCAGTCCTCTTTTTTTTTTTAATTTTTAAATTTTATTTATTTATTTTTGGCTACGTTGGATCTTCATTGATGCACGCAGGTTCTCTCTAGCTGTGGCGAGCAGGGGCTACTCTTTGTTGCGGTGCGCGGGCTTCTCATTGTGGTGGCTTCTCTTGTTGTGAAGCATGGGCTCTAGGCATGCAGGCTTCAGTAGCTGCAGCACATGGTCTCAGTAGTCGTGGCTCCTGGGCTCTAGAGTGTAGGCTCAGTAGTTGTGGCTCACGGGCTTAGTTGCTCTGCGGCATGTGGGATCTTCCTGAACCAGGGATCTAACCCATGTCCCCTGCATTGGCAGGCAGATTCCTAACCACTGTGCTACCAGGGAAGTCCCAGTGCTCTTTTTAATGCCCATTTTATAGATGAAGAAATTGAGGCCTAAAGAAGATAAGAGCTTTACCGGAGGTCACTTAACCAGCCAGTGGCAGAGCCAGGATTCTGCCCCAGGTGCCTCCTGCCAGACCCTGAAGCCCACACTCTTGTGTGTTGCGGGATCTGCACCCTAACTGTGGTGCAGAAAGTGTGGCCATACAGAGGGAAAACCTCACCATTCCACAGGCGAGTCAGGAGAGTTTTTATGGAAGAGAAAGTCCCTGGGTTGACCTCAAAGGCCAGGCAGTATCGGGACACGTGGCAGCAGAAGAGAAAAAGAATTTCAGGTGGAGGAAACAACTTGAGCAAAGGTGAGGGAGCAAGCAAACCTCAGGAAGAGCAAGTAGCTTCACTGACAGAAGAGAGTGTTCCAAGGAAGGACTGGAGTGGAATTTTAAATTCAGAGCATTACAAAGATCCAGCATTAATCATGTTGTTGGACACGAGGTGTGGAAAGGTTATTTGAAATATTAAATTATTCAACCCAGCATTAACAGAATGTCTCCTGAATTTTGGGTAGTGTGGTCTCTGAATTGATTTCCCTCCACCATTTGACTCGAAATAGTTTGAAGATGTTTGACTTGAAAGGGTAGCGGAAATACTTTGTTGTTGTTTTAGTTTAATCTCTCATCTGAATTTTTTATTTAGATATTTTTTTCTTGAACCGTATGGAGCAGGTAAGACCTTCTTCCTTCCGCTTTCCTCTCTTTATACATTAACAATCAAGAGAGGGACTACTTTGGGACTTCCCTGGTGGTCCAGTGGGTAAGACTCCATGCTCCCAATGCAGGGGGCCCGGATTCAATCCCTGGTACATGCATGCCGCAACTAAAGAGTTTGCATGCAGCAACTAAGAAGACTGCATGCCACAACTAAAGATCCCGCGTGCCACAACGAAGATCCTGCATAGCACAACTAAGACCTGGAGCAGCCAAAATAAATAAATACATAAATAAATTAATTAATTTAAAAAAGAGGGACTAATTCAGTGAGCCTTGAAGAATGGTGAATGTGTGCAGGATTCTGCCATGTTTACCATAAGTTAAGATGCTTCTCCTGCTCCCAAGGAACTTAGAAATTTAACTGGACCCTAAACTGTCTGGCACAAATTCTAAAGATAATTAACAGTGAGAGAAGAGAAAAACCAGCATAGATTGGAGAAACCAGGAAGACCTTCAGGGAGAAGTTAGTACCAGTGGAGTAGAAAAATATTCAGCTTCACACTGACATTCAGTATGTTAGTGCCATCCTTAGAATCAAGTAGAATATATCCTTATCTAATTTAGAAAAACAAAGAGATGACCCTTTGCCTAAACATTTCTTGGAATCTTTTCAATCTGAAATAGTAAATGTGTTTTACCTGTTGGGTAAATTCTGCTTGGAGTGCTATCTTGAAAAGGATTTTGAGTCTCTGACACTCTCAGGGGAAATGAGTGCTGGAATTAATTAGTGATGTCTGCCACAGGTATGGGAGGAGCAAGGAAGACTATCCTACATGTATGACTTCTCTCTTCCATACTTTTCTCGGCAAATTATAATAACATTTTTGTTTTCATATACTCAACTAGCTGAAATCTTTAACTGGATATCACATCTTGCTTTTGACTCTTAGGACAGAGACACGTAAGAAAAATTAAACAATTATTCAAAAGGAGAATCTTCCAGTACACTTCTGTTCAGCTAGTTAAATTTTAAACTGATATCCTGCACTTTATTTAGAGGATTGTAAGTTGATTCCTTTATATTCTGAAAGATGACTCGAGGTACAACAAATCCTGGATAATGTAAGGATAAACTATATATCTGTATAAATACCAAGTTGTGTTCTGTTGAAAATATATGTTCTTGGCTGAGAATCTACTTGTATTAAGAAGGGAACATTCATTTAAGGATATAGTTACTTGTCAGAGTGGTATTAGGTGATTCTAAAGTGTTTGATTCTAATTAACTTAAGATAGCAACTCTATGTGCTGGAGGATAGAAATCAGGAAGAGAAGTGGGTCACACGGAGGAAATTTTTTCTTGATTAGATAACAACAATAGCAAGAGGCATGGGGGGAGGTTAGCAGGGTTGCACACTGCACAACTCTAGGACAGGTTATCTGTGACACAGTCATTTGAGACATACTGAATGGGACTCCGTAGCATTGCACTGTCCAGGGAATTCCCTGGCAGTCCAGAGATTAGAACTCAGTGCTTTCACTGAGGTGGGCCTGGGTTCGATCCCTGGTCAGGGAACTAAGATCCCACAAGCCTCACGGTGAGGCCAAAAAACAAAACAAAACAAATCAAAGCAACCCCCCCCAAAACAAACAAGAAACAAACCAAAAAACTCCCCTCCCCCCAAAAATCAAAACCAAAACCAAACCAAACAAACAAAGCAAACAAAAGAACATATTCCATAATAAAAAAGGTAGAGAAAGTAGGAAAAGAAATTTTGGATAACCAACAAGGACCTAGCACAGAGAACTATACTCAATATTCTGTAATAACCAATAAGGGAATAGAATGTGAACAAAAATAGATATATATGTGTATACAACTGAATCACTTTGCTGTACACCTGAAACTAATACAACATTATAAATCAATGATACTTCAATTAAAGAAAAAAAGTTTTGATCACATTAGATAAAATAAAGTAGTAATGGGGAAAAGGTTAGGGGAGGGAAATTTGGCAATATGCCAGGGCATTTTTCCCCCAGTTTCATTGAGAGAAAATAGACATACATCACTGTATAAGTTTAGGGTATACAGCATGATGGTATGATTTACATGCCAAAGCACTGCTCAGAAATTTGTATCACATTTGTTTATAATGTATCACAGTGATTTATTTTGCTGTCACACTTTCTTCCTCAAAATTTGTTTCACACACACACACACACATAGAACTGTGGCCTCCATAATGTGACTTAAGTCTAGGTGTGTAGCAGTCTCAACTCTTTAAACAATGCAGAGAAATCTAGACACAACCTGGGGATCGGGGGCAGGCAGCTCCATGAATTCCAAGGCATGGTGCCTAAAACCCTCTCAAAGATTGGTCTTGCAAATTCAAACTTCCACAGTGGTGATAGATTCAGTGCTATAAAAGGAAAACATGTTTATGTTTGCTTAATGTCCCTTGGAAGAGAGGGCAAAATCATCCCCACTTGGGAACCACTGCTCTAGAATAGCTCTGTTCAACAGAAATATTATGTGAGCCACATATGTAATTTTAAGCTTTCTAGTAGCTACACTAAAAAAGTAAAAAGAAGCAGGTGAGATTACTTTTACTAACATATTTTACTTGACCCAATAGCATCAAAATATCATCATTCTGCTATGTAATCAATAGGAAAAACTGACATGCCTTATACTCTCTTTTTTCTTTAATACTAAGTCTTAGAAATCCTGTATTCTACATACACAGCACATCTCAGTTGGGACTAACTCCTTTCCAAGTTCTCAACAGCCCATGTGGCTTGTGGCTGCCATACTTGACAGTATAGTTCTAGAACATAAGATCCATGAGGGTCTGTTTTTTTACATGGCTGTATCTTTAGTGCCTAATACCATGTATGCATAAACCATAGCAGACCCTTAATAGATATTTTAAAGTAAATGATGAAGTGCATATCCAATTCTATTTGTAAGGGAGAGGAAGGGCACTCTTGTCTAAAGTAGGGCACTTTATTTATTTTATTTTATTTTATTTTTTGGCCGTGCAGCGCTGCATGCCGGATCTTAGTTTCCCGGCCAGGGATTGAACCCGCGCCCCCAGCAGAGGAAGCGCGGAGTCTTAACCACCGGACTGCCAGGGAAGTCCCTAAAGTAGGGCACTTTAAAAGCAGCAGTGAGGGCAAACCAAAGCAAGTCAGAGTAATGATCCCATCTGGTGAGGGTTTAAATCCTGCACAAGATGAAGTTCATAAAACTACTATTAAGGAGGCCAGTTGGCTGTTAGGTGCATGGAGTGTGAGGGTGGAGCGTGTACACACACACACACACACACACACACACACACACACACACACACACA